>NC_056747.1:260303828-260583828 GCF_019279795.1 Protopterus annectens
TCTCAAAGAAGTCCACCAGGTTAAGTAGGCATGATCTGCCCTTGATGAAACCAAACTGGGTTGGATCCAGTGTCTGGAGGTTTACTATATCATTATTGATTATTTCCATGATAATTCATTGCATGGCTTTGCATGTAAGACTAGTGAGACTTATGGGTCTGTAGTTTCCAGGGTCTGTAGATTGCCTACCTTTATGTAGAGGGATGACTGTTGCTGTTCTCCGTTCATGAGTCATAAAGTCTGTTTGGAGGCTACAGTTAAATAGCAGTTACAAACGGCCTGATAGGTAATGTTTCATGCTATTTAGAAGGCATCCTGCAATATTGTCTGGACCCATTGATGCAGTGTTCTTGACCTTAGAGCATTAAGAACTTGATGTCCTTCGTGGTTCACTGTTGCAGTCATGACTGTAGGGTTCTTCCTGCCAACAGCAGCCCCTGATCGGCCAGAGTCCCAAAGTCTGGATCGGGTGTCAGCTGAGGTCGCTTTTATCCTGACGTCAATGTGCCAGAAGGTATAAAGACCTCAGCTGACGCCATTTCCCCAGTCTTTCTTGATGCGCGGTGCCCTTTGCAGTTCACTGATGCTGGTCGGCCTGTTCCTGTTTGTTTTTGGATTTAATCCCAGGATTTTCATTTTATAAGATAAGTACCCCATTGGGGAGGTCTTTTTCTTGCTCCAGTCAGATGTCAGAAAAAGTTAATAATTGTATTTCTTGTGGGAAGCAAATACCTCATAGAGATTTTCACTCTTACTGTATTCCCTGTCTGGGTCCAGACCACGACATTGCTAATTGTGCGTTTTGTGCTAGATTTAATCAGCGTACTATTAGGCGTAGATATAACTTTTCCTTTTACTATTTTGGAAAAAGGTTTAATTATAACATGTCTTCGGATTCTTTTCTGGCTTCTGGGGTGTGTAAGAAGTGCAAGGATGCAGACAGGCCTCCGAGGTCCACAGCAAAGGATGTTACTCAGTTATTGCCAGTTGCTGGTTCGTCAGTCGTCAGTGAGGTGCCTTTGCAGCCCCTGTCGTCCGCCTCTTTTGAACCAATTGCCTGTACCAACTCCGGTGTGGAGCTGATGGGGTCTTCAGAATTGCCAGGGACTGGACCTTCAGATACTGCTCCCTCAGTTGGGTCCAGAGCCGGTAGGCAGGTACCGGCTTCTGAGGGAGTTCTCAGGCCTTTGCAGCTTCCTGTAAATGTGGATTCAGTTTTACATTCAAAGACAATGTCTAAGGCTCCAGCTAAAGTGAAATGGCAAGCCCAGGCACCTTTGGATCAGGGTCCTAGGCCTCCGAGGCAGATGCTTAGGATGGCTGAAGATGTCTTAACTATGGTCAGGGGTTCACATCCCCCTCCTGACAAGAAGCCTAGATTACAGTCCGATTATGATTCTTCAGACCAAATTTCTGTTTCTTCTGCTTCTTACCTTGAGCAGGATTATTCTTTTCCTTCTTATGAGGATTCTGATGCTGAAGATTCCTTTCCTTCAGCTTCTCCTCCTGAGGATTATTCTTTTGGTGAAACTTTGCATGATATGAGGGTACATTTTCACTGGGAAGGGCAGGAATTTTCTGAATCCAAGAAAAGGCTTGGGGATTTTCTTCTCCCACAGCATAGGCCTCTGGCTAGTCCCCCTGTATTGGACATTGTAGATGATGTTTTTTCGGAAGCTTCTCTCTCTCCTGATTCTTTTCCCCCTGCTCCGGTCAAACCGGATAGGTATTATAGGGTTCCAGATTCTCACAAGTTTCTTTTTAAGAATCTTTCACCTGATCTGGAAACAATTTCTCAGGGTCCTAAGGGTGTTAAAGCGGCCTCTGCTAAAAATCCTATTCCTCTGACCGAGAGTCCAGGGCTTTGGAGAGATGGGGTAAAAAAGTTTATACTTCTGCTACATTGTCTATTAGGGCTTTGAACTGTCAATTTCATATGCTGAAGTATCAGCAATACCTTTTGTCTGTATTTAAACAAAAGATGTCAGCTGTTTCTATTGTTGCGGATAATCAGGAGTTACAGGATTTATTGCATGCTATTGAACAGGTGGGTAAACATACCCTGCATTGTGGTTTTGATTCTTTGGAAGCTTCTTGTAGGGCTGCAACAACTGACGCATTTATTAGAAGACATGCTTGGTTAAAGGAACAAAGCTTGCCAGATCAGGTTAAAGCCAAACTTTTGGATGCCCCTTTGCAGCACGATGTTCTGTTTGGGTCCAAAGCTGAAGAGGTATTAAAGAAAATGGAGGACAAAGCCAAATCTATGCAGATGGTTAAGGATTTTCTACAGCAGTCACTGGCCAGCTAAACCTTGGTCCTTTCCGGGCTCGGACAGATCTCAGAGAGGCAGATTCAGGCGTACCAGAGGTAGGGGACAGGCACAGACCCATTTTAGGAATAGGCAGTGGAGTGCCTCCTCTCCCAAGGGAGGTGAAGAGAAGTCTCAACCCTACTGAAAACAGTCTTTATGACTCTCCCTTTCTGCTTCCAGGGGCTCCTCTCTTGGAAGCACCTTTGGGAGGAAGGATTTCTCTTTTTTATCAAAATTGGAGCCACATAACCCGGGACAAATGGGTTCTGGACATAGTCTCAAGAGGTTACAGATTTCATTTCCACACTTTGCCAAAACCGAACGGTTGGCCAGATCTGCCAAATCATCAGTGGGCAGAGGCGCAACGGCAGGTTCAGTCCCTCCTTGCTATGAGGGCCATAGAATTGGTACCAAATTTAGAAATAGGGCAAGGTTTTTATTCCAGACTTTTCCTGGTTCCCAGGAAGGAAAATTCGTGGAGACCAATCCTGGACCTTTCTGTACTAAACACCTTCCTAGATATACCAAAATTCAAGATGCTCACTCTGCAGCAGCTACTGCCTATGTTGGGCAAGAATGCTTGGATGGTGACTTTGGACTTAAAAGAAGCTTACCTGCATATTCCTATAAGGAAAGAGTGCAGAAGGTGTCTGCGTTTCAAAGCAGGTTCGAAGCATTACCAGTTCTCTGTGCTGCCCTTTGGCTTATCTACTGCGCCCAGGGTCTTTACAAAGTGCCTGGCACCAGTAATGGCATTTTGCAGACAGAAGGGGATTCAAATATACCCTTATCTGGACGACTGTCTTATTCAAGTGGACGACAAAGACACTCTACTTCGGCATCTAGCTTTTGTGCAGCATCTTCTTCAGTACCTTGGTTTCACAGTGAATCTAAAGAAATCAAATCTGGTACCCACACAACAGATTACTTTCCTGGGTACTTTCTTTTGAGTACTACAACCCAGATGGCTTCCTTGACACCATACAAAAAAGAGCAACTGGCTTCTTCTTTCCGACACCTGGCTTCAATGAAACAGTTGACTGCAAGAAAAATTCTGCAGGCTTTGGGTTACATGGCTTCCTGCATTCTACTAATACCATATGCAAGACTGCATATGAGGAAACTGCAGTGGTACCTCAAGAGTGTATGGTCTCAGTATTACCACAGTTTGGAAACAGTGATCACGATTTTGCCTAGTCTCCAGCAAGAGTTTCTTTGGTGGGTCGAAGCCTGTCTACAGAACAAGGGGAAGCCTTTTTGTCCTCCACCGACCAACCAAGTTCTGACAACGGATGCTTCAGATTATGCCTGGGGAGCCCACATGCACGGGAGATGTCTTCAGGGTGTTTGGACAAAGGAGCAAACACACCTGCACATAAATTTGAAGGAGATGCTGGCTGTACAGAATGCCCTGATAGCCTTCAGGGACCTTCTTCTCCCAGGACAATTGTTGTTACAGACAGACAACACTACAGTGATGTGGTACATAAACAGGCAGAGGGGCTCTCACTCTTACCCCCTGTGCAGATTAGCCATGACTCTATGGTACACTGCTCTGACCTGCAGTGTCGACTTACAAGCGCAATTCCTGCCAGGAAAAGACAACACTCTGGAAGACACATTGAGCAGACACATTTCGTATCCACACGAATGGATGTTGGATGTTCGGATATTCAGGATGATTATAAAGGCGTGGGGATGTCTGGACATGGATCTCTTTGCATCCCCTCAGAATCATCAACTTCTGACATTCTGCACAAGGACCTACCACAAACTAGCATGGAAAATGGATGCCCTCTCATTCAGTTGGAAACACCTCTCAGTATATGCTTTTCCTCCTTTTCCTCTTCTACCTCGGGTACTTCTGAAGATAAAACAGGACAGACTGCAAATGATTTTACTGGCTCCCAATTGGCCTTGGCAATTCTGGTATTCCACTCTGATGAACCTGGTTCAGGAGCCTCCCTGGATTCTGCCTCAAATCCCTCATCTACTGTCTCAACGGGATGGCCGGATACTGCACAGTCATGTCAAAACCTCTAAATCTAGCTGCCTGGCAGATCCAGGGTCTGTAAACACCTCTACCCTTTCCAAACAGGTTATGGATGTAATCCTTGAAGCTAGATGGCCCAGCACTAGAAAATCTTATGCGGGTAAATGGAAAAGATTTTGCTCCTGGAATCAAGTCCAGGGTGGTGATTCTGCTGTTCCGAACATTCCTCTGATTTTACAGTATCTGACAGAGTTGTTACATATGGGCCTCTCTTTTTCGTCTGTTAAGCTTCATGCTTCTGCTATTTCTGCACATTACGATAAGGATCCTCTGATTTTTTTCTCATCCATTACTTAAACAATTTCTTAGAGGGGCTAAGAATATTCGGCCCCCTATGAGGGCTCCTGTTCCCACTTGGGATCTTAACTATGTTTTGGAGAAATTAACCTTGTCTCCTTTTGAACCTGCAGCTTCCACGGATTTGAAATTTTTGTCTTGGAAAACTGCTTTTCTTTTAGCTATTACCTCTGCTAGAAGAATTTTGGAATTGCAAGCACTCATGGCTGTGGAACTCTTTCTTATATTTCATCAGGACAGGGTATCTCTATGGACTAATCCCACATTTATGCCCAAGGTGGTTTCAGCAGTGGCTTTGAATCAGTCTATTCATTTGCCTACCTTTTATCCTAATCCTCAATGTGAGGAAGAAAGTCTTTTGCACTCTTTAGACGTGCACAGGCAGCTTCGTTTCTACCTGGACAGGACCAAGATATTCCAGAAATCTGATCAGTTGTTTGTCGCTTATGCTCCTACTGTTCAAGGGAAAGCAATCACTAAGCAAACTATTTCCAAGTGGATTGCCCACTGCATCAAGTTCTGTTACTCTTATCATGGTAAGACTGTTAATGTTAGGACTCATTCTACCCAGGCTACTGCTACTTCAGCAGCTTTTCTTTGTGGGGTTCCTACCAAGGATATTTTGGAGGCTGCTACTTGGAGTTCTGTACATACTTTTTCTAAGCATTACAACCTCCCTCTCTATTCTAAATCCAGGGCCGATTTTGCAAGGTTTTGTGACCGCTCCCTCTGTTTCTCCTCCAGCCACCCTTTCTTAGCTTTGGGACTCAACTCTACAGTCATGACTGCAACAGTGAACCACGAAGGACATAGTACAGTTGTGTACTCTTACCATAAATGTAGATGTTAGAGTGTGTTCACTGTTGCAGTCTGGGTTACCCTCCCTCCTACCCCCTCTTTTGTTTTTTCTTTGAGTATTGTCTGTTATGAGGTATTTTGGCCGATGAGGTTTTGGGCATGTTTTTTTTTTTTTTTTTTTTAGCCTTTTCTTTCTGGGCACCTGACATCTGGGGCAAGAAAAACTGGGGAAATGGCGTCAGCTGAGGTCTTTATACCTTCTGGCGCATTGACGTCAGGATAAAAGTGACCTCAGCTGATGCCCGATCCAGACTTTGGGACTCTGGCCGATCGGGGGCTGCTGCTGGCAGGAAGAACCCTACAGTCATGACTGCAACAGTGAACACACTCGAACATCTACATTTATGGTAAGAGTACACAACTGTACTTTCCCTAGTGATAGCAGGGGGAGTTATATTTTATGGTATTTCCTGAGGGAAGGTTGAAGAGGAGAGAGGGGTAAAGTTGGAGCTGAATCTGTCATTGAGTAGGTTTGCTATATCTTCTGGCTCAGTATAGGTGGGTTTGCAATGAGTTTTGCACACAATTGTTTATTGCTTTTGAGATTGTGGACATAGCTAAAGAATGCCTTGTGGTTGTCCTTGGCTTGGGAGGTCAAATTTACCTCAAATTTGGCTTTGGTAGACTTTGTTCTTCCTCTGTGTTGTTGGTTTAGCTTCATGAGAGTGCTTTTATCCTGCTGGGTGTGCACCTCCTAATTTTTCCATTGATCTTCTTCCTTCTTTTATACAGTCAATTGATTTTGTGATTCCACCAGGGTGGCTTGTTTTTTATGTTGGTTCTGTACTTCTTCCTGGTGGGTACAGCTGCCTCTGTGCAGCTATTAACATGCTTGTGTATGTTTTATGTCAACAGTTCTACATAGGCAGAAGTGTTCTCAGGGTTTATGGGGACTTTAATTTTTTCCAGGTTATCACTTAATAGCAGGAAGTTAGCCTTAGAGTAATCCCTGAGTATTCTAGGGTTAGCTATTGGCCCATGTTTTATTTTTACTTCAAAGGAGACAATTTTGTGATCAGACCTTACCAGGGAAGACATTACACTAGAGGGTGTGCAACACTCTGCCATATTCACGAGGACCAGATACAGTATGGTTGCACCCCTGGCTGGTGTATTGACATTCTAGTCCAGAGAGTTTGTGTTTTAAAATCCAGGAATCCCTGTGCCTGTACATTTGGTGTCCTATATGATTCACAATTAATAGTGGGATAATTAACATCACCCATGAATATGGTAATGGGTTGGATGGTGAGTGTTTCTAATGGGTTTCCTGGGTCATAGAAGAGGACCCATAGCTTGCTAGAAACTGGTATTGGATTTTGCGTATGGTGATTTGAACATGGAGCAGCTCCAGTGCATTGTCCTGTTTGACCAACCTTGAGATATATTTATTTTTATGTAACCTGAGACACCTCCACCTTTAGTTCCTGTCTGTGTAGTAGCTGGTCTGAATGTGTGGAAGGCATTATAACCTTGCACTATCTGTGTGCTCTTCACAGCTTTAAACCATGTCTCTGTGACCACACAGATGTCAGCATTGTCAAGTGAAGAGAGCTTCTAGGGAGTGGAGTTTTTTGTTTAGACTCCTAGCACTGATCAGTAATATCTTAAGATTTTCTTGGTTTTGATTTTCTATGTCAGAAGTACTTTGTTAGGCATTCTCTAAAAAGGTACTATGGGGGAAGACAATGTTTTAGCTAATATTCGAAAGCCTAGAGGTGAGAGGTGGAGGCCATCCCTGGCAAAGCAGTGTGGTATGTTGACTATCTCCTTCCATGCTGACAAATATTGCACCCCCTTAGAATGACACCATAAACTAAGCCAATTATTCAAGTCTATCATCTTGTTTGTGTTGTGGCATCATCCTTGGAGAATGTGAAATGCTGCTTAATGCTAGGCACATACCAGCCTGGGACACACATTCCTAGAGATTCCTGATTTGTGTCTTCGTATAGTCTAGGGAGGGAGGTATGTCTCAGGTCATTTACACCCACATGAACTATGTGCAAGTCATATTGTGGTCCAGTGACCTGAGTGTGTGCATAATGTGGCAGTTCCTAGCCCCTGATAAGCAACTGACCATGACTTCCTCCTTACTAAGCTTGGTGAAAGAAACATCAGTGCGTCTCGCAATGGAGTCTTCAATGAGGAGAATGTTGGATTGTGTGTTGGCTTGCCTTAGGGGCATAGAAGTAGAGACTGCATGACTTTTGGCTGTATGTGTTGATGTAGGTGTTTTGAAAGAGTTCATTCCGGACTGCTGAGGGTATTGGTTATGTGCATTTCATCTAGGAGGTCTTTGAAGTTTAGGAAGGTTATGTTTAAGTGCCTCAGCATATGCGGGTCTATGTCTGTTTTGAATCGTGTGTGATGGGTGCAGCATGTTTACTGCTGACAACATTATTGACATCAGGAGTACTTTTATGTGAGAGCTTTGCCTCCAATAACATTGTGCAACTGCATTTCTCACATACCATATCCATGTGTTTGAGAATTAAATGGTTGTCCGTAAACATGAGGCAATTTCTACATTGCCTCACGATGCCCATAGCCACCAGGCTGGTAACAGAGATGTTGAGAAAGTTCATATCCATAACAACAGACCCTTTTTTATTGATTAGACAGTTGGAGTGAGAATATAAAGTAATGTCAGAAGTATCCGGCTTGCAACTCTGGGGACAGTGCTGGTCACTGAAACTAGTTGTCCTCTGTGCAACTAGGTACTGGTGAAATTTCAATCGTACTTTTACAGGAAAAATGCTGCTCAAGGTATCTGTGTCTATATATGGTCTTGCCAAACACTTGAGGGGAAACTAATAAGTAGACCCTGAAAATTTAAGGATGAAGTATTTAGGCAGATATTCCAAAATTAGAAACAAATCAAGCAGTACTTACTGAAAACAAAGAATTAGCTTGTCATGAATGATGTAAAGAGGGGAGTCACGTGACTGGCTACTACTAGTGCTAGTCTTACCACAGCTTCACTGTACTGGAATACAGTGCTCCCTTGCTTCTTTTCCTCTAAGAAGCAAAACATTAGCAGCAATCCCAGGATGAGAAGCAGACCACAGCCTGTTTGGTTATCCACAGTCTTGTCCCAGATAAAGTAAGTGTCTGTAGGCTTGTTTTAGCTTCTTCTTGGTAGATGCCTTGAATAGCAACCAGACCAATTAGGAAAGTCAAGCTCAAACACTCGCTGCCAGCCAGAAACAGTCAGGAATCAATGCACTCTGCTCCTGCTCTCACCAGGAGCAGAATGTAAGCACAAGTTCAAAGCTGTCACCTTTGAAGCAGTTATGGGGCTTTCCTGTTATCAGCAGTCTCCAGGAAATAATGTCCCTGTGCTCTTTCTCTTACCAGGAGAAAAGAGAAGCACTAATCCCAAAATGACTACTGAGAGGCCGAATGTGGGCTGTCCAATAATTGGAGGTCTTGCAATAGATTTTGCAGATGTTAAAAGTAAGATTGAAAAAATGGGTTAATTATCCTAAGCGCTGCTGTGTGCACTGAGTAGTTAGATATGAAGGGGTGGGGTAATTTATGCTTTAGCTGTCTAGGTGGAGAGCTACTCATTTTTAAAGAGCAAGATAGATTGAAGGGTTGGGCACTTTGTTTGGTTCTATGGAATACAGTGGGATAGCCAATAAATTTAAACAGTTGAAGAGGAGTGATTTCACAAAATGATAATTTTGTGCTTACTCACAAAAGCCTATGAAAGGGGAGAGGGAAGGGGATTTGTGGTCAAATTAACATAAGGGGAAGGCAACTAGAAAGACAGTTCAGTCTAAGAACACACCACCACCAGGATGGGAAAAAATTGTGTGCGACTCATAAAAGAGACAGCTGTGGTCTGTCCTAGTTTTAATAAAAACAGAATACAAGTAAAGCACAGTATAAAGAAAACAAATCACAATATACTAAGTAGAAGGGAATAAAGTATTACAAAATACAAGAAAGCAAAAGCAAACTAACCTTTCCCTTGCAGCAAGTTGACAGTCTGGGTGAACTTTTCCAGTAAAAGCCTTACTGTTTGTTGATTAAACAAGACAAGATTATTTATAGTGGACCCAGTAAATGATGATTGTTGAGTTGTTCTTTTAGTTTTTTGCCACTGAACAACTGCTATTGATGCCTGTCTCTCGGACACTACAAGTCACTCTTGATACCCCAGATCTAATATGATATTTTCCTCCATTGTCTGAGGGAAAGTTGAAGTATCCCATCTCAGAGTAATGCTTGTGGTCAGAGGTTTTTTTTTTTTTATTAACCACCCATTTCCTGCCCCTTCCTGATATCCATTGGTAAAGCCTGTGCATGCATCAGTATTTGTAAACTTAAGATACATATTCCCTCACCCCTAATGTATCACCACTTAGGCTATTGTCCTATGATTATGAACCCTCCTATTCCAAGAATAGGCAAGCTAGTAAAATAACACTATACTTCGTCTCCCCATCCGACTCCTCAGTTGCCAAGCTAGCAATATGAACCAAGGTCACAGTCAGAGACCCATCCCACTGCACCATAGAGCTGGCCTGTTGGATTATTGTTAATTTTGGGGGGGGTTGTTTTTTTTTCCACAAATTTTTACTTCCACTGTCTGTTGATCATGAGCCCCTTCCTAGCCAGTCATTCCCAGGATGAAGGTTGATCAAGATCGGCCATCGTTTAGACAGCCATCAGTTGAAGTTTTCCCCCCTCTTTCTCCCTCACCCTGCCTCTGTTCTCTCTCCAAGGTGCTGGGAATGATAGCGCAGTGGACTGTCTGCAAAGAATATTCCTTCACTTCTAGAAGAAGAGTTCCATCCAAGAGCCCCCACCCCCGGAGCATGAACTATGTCCTTCCCAGGCTCCATCAACAAGATTACTCGGCTTGGCTCCGACAGTGTCGGGGATACTAATAGAGCCCTGATTACCTTGGTTACATGAAGTTCTTAATCCCTCTGTGCCATGGTGTCAGGCAGCTTGTGGTTAATTTGCTGACTTGTCATTTGATTGAAGTATGCTTGGTTGTTTATACTTCAGATGCATTTGTTAGCCTTAGCTTGTGCTGAAAATATAGAGTTCTACAGTTAAAAATAACCATCTGAAATGTTGGGACCAAGTCCCGAAATGCAGAGTGTGAATGGACAAAAAAATGGCCTGTATGCCAAGTCCAAGATAGCCATTTCTCAGAATATACGCTTTTCTGTGAGGTATGACTGTCTTGGAGTTGGTGTGTGTGTGTGTGTGTATATATGTATATGTTTGGGGCTTGCCCTCCACATCAGGGGTGGGGGGGGAGTACAGAGGGGCTTGCCCCCCCCCCTTCAAAAAAGAAGTTTAAAGGAGAATAACAATGTTTGAAATTCACTCTTTCCGGGATTTGTAATCTTTTTTTGATCTGTTGGCACATAACATTACAAGTGTCGACATTTCAATAATGAGCCATTTAAAAATTTATAATAGCAAAAAAATGTAATGGCTCCAAGGACAGAATGCAAGTAACAGGGCAGTCTAGGTGAGGAGATGTGGAGGGAAATGGGTGAATATGCTTAGTATATGGGGCAGTGGTTGGATTTGGAGAATTGTGGAGTTGCAGAGAATGTGAGGTCTGCAGGAAAAGTTAGAGTTTCAGGGAAGAATATGGAAACTGGAAATTGTAATGCACTGGTTAGTTATGGGAGGAAGGGAAAAATGGGACTGGAGAGGAGATAATGGGAGGGCCTGTAGGCAAGAGAAGATGGCAGTAGGTGATGGACAAGAAAGCTAAGGAAACAAGGATATGGGCAGATGTTCTAAGGGGTGTCAAAGCAAGTAGAGTGGCAGAGTCACATGAAAGCAGAAGGTGCGTGGGGCACCCATGAAGGAGGGGATGAGAACAGGGAATCCAAAACAGAGGAGCTGTGTAGACAGCAGTGTCATGTGTTGAGAGAGAGAAATGGAGCTGTTGTGTAGGAACCAGCACCACAAAGGGAGTTTGAGGGATGTGGATAGGGTCTCAACCACATGTAAAGAACAAAGCTTGAAAAGTACAGAATATTGGGCAGGCTTGTAGAAAGAGTGCAGGAAGGTTGGAAAAGGGATCTGATGCATTCCAATTAGTGAGGCAACCAGCAGACACCGAAGAAGACTGAGTCTGTAGATTTGGAGGGAAGAGGTTGCAGACTTTTGGACTAAGAGAATGACTCAGGAAGTAAAGGAGGGTAAAGCTATGGAAATGAACAATGGATAGTGGCTATAGTACTCCGGGTTGTATACAAGGATTTGCGGAAGAAGTAAAAAGACAAACGGAAAAGATTAGTTTCACAACAGAGGAAGGTGAGGCTACTGATCAGGGCAAAAGACAGAGGAGATATAAATGGTTAAAGGGAGGAAGTGGGAGATGGCGGTGGCACAGTACAATGAGGCAGCAAAGGTGCAAACTAAAAGGGAATTGTCTCGGGTATCTGACCATTGTGTTAGCAGAAACCCTGGTACAAAATTTCATTTATCTGCTCATCAGTGTAGAAGTAGTTAAAGACTGGAAAACAGGAAGCCTGTTAACCTAATAGGAATTGCATGGAAAGTGATAAAGATAAACCTGCAGGAAAGTTTACATTCCTAGCATATCACCGTCTCCAGCACCACACCCAACATGAGTTCCATAGCCAGACGAAGTTGAGTCATATGTGGCACAGTTTTATGACTAAATTACAGAAAACTGTAGAAAGATGTTACCTGGATTTTACCAAGGCCTTTGTCTCAGTTCCAGATAGGAAGTCTGTCTTTGTTGCACATTTATATTGTCAGCAGTCAAGGATGAAGAAAAAGTTTGTGTAGGGATTTGGAAAGGCTGACCAAGGAGGCTGAAAGTGGCAGTTGAGTTTCACTGAAAAAAAGAGTACAAAAATCTGTAGAAACCCTGGGATGAAGTATCACATAGGAGTGAGTAGAAATGATAGCAGAAAAGCAGGAGGTTCATCACAACTAGATTGGGCCATTAGGAACAGAATGAGGGCAGTGGAAACAGCCAAGCGAATATTGGTGATGTACCTTCAATGGTATAGACCTCAAAAGCAAAGAGATAATGATCCTCTACCTAAGTCATGATCAAATCACACCTTCAGTACTTCTGGAGTCCTTGACGCCATCAAGGAGAGGGAGATCAGGCTGTTTGAAGGAAAGTTACCAGAAGGATGAAAAGGATGGAGGGAAAAGGATATAACCATCTTTTAAAGGTGCTTGAGATCTTCTCACCAGAGACCAGAAATGATGGGAGATGGTCATGTGTGCAGAATATCTTGTCAGGCAGCTGAGCAGGGATTGTTCTGAACAGGAAGGACAGAGGAGAAGGGTGCAGGCAGTATATTGTATGGCCCAGTTATTCTTGTGATGTATGAAAATATTTTATTTTACGTGACTGCTTTTGACCTGTTATTTACTGGAGTAGGTGGTGAGAAGAGACAGTAACAATATCTGTATGCAATGGGACAGTTTAAAAATGGATGAAGTGAAGGCAGTGATGGATGAGAGGTAGAGTGACTGTTAAATATTCCTACAAAGCTTATCTCCATGCGTCATCAAGAAAATATAATGTAAATTGAAATATAAAAGATAGAAACTTGACCCACTGGCATGTGATAATGTGCAGAAAATGCATCTCACAGAAAGGGAGTTACTTTGACTTTACAAGCCCTCTGACAGGTAGTGGGCTTGCTGAAAGTTCACTGAAAACAGATACAATATGTATTTTTTCTTTCTAAAAACAGAATATTACAAAAACCTGAACTGTTTTCAGCAGTAATCGGGATTATGTAAGAAAACAAAGGTGTAGCATTTTGTTTACTAATGAATGGTTTAAAATACTATGTACAAAAAATAAAATCCACAGTAATCTACATTCTAAAACATTTGGTCTGCTGTGTGCAGTTGCACTTGTTTTTTTTTTTCCTAGATGGAATGATGGTTGTGGAGCCATTATGTAATGTTTCTCAAGTTTCTTGTTTGATTTCAGCTGGTCTATTACTCCTCTGATGTACCCAGCCTCATTTATATTCAGCATCCCAAGCACTGCATATGTCGTCCTTACCTGCCTGAACCTGTTTATTGGAATTAACGGCAGTGTGGCTACATTCGTACTGGAGCTTTTTAATGACAAGGTAAGCCTTTGCAATCCAGCAGAATATATGAATAATGAAACACATTTACTAGAAACTTTATGAAATTGAAATATTTTCATGTGAAATTTATACTCAACCCAAACTACTCATCTTCCAACCCACCAAACATACCCAAAACAACTCTCACTTTAACATCACAGCAAAAGACAACACCACTATATACCCAACTGAACACACCAAATTGCTAGGAGTGGAAATAGACAATAAACTAAAATTTGATATTCACATATCCATGACCATAAAAAAAGTCCACAAAAAACTAGGAGCGTTATACAGAAATAAGCAATTTCTCACCAAAGCAGCAAAAATTTCAATAGCAAATTCCCACCTTATTTCCACCCTACTTTATGCCTCTCCAATATATACCAACCTAAGGCAATGCAATCTAAACAAGCTAGAGACCTTCTACAACAAAATCGCCAAATTCACCACAGGGGCATCCTACCGTAGTTCACCACTCTATCTCACTTGCTGAACTGGGCTGGCTTGAACTCCCTCACCTCCTTCAGTGGCATCAACTCTCACTCGCCCACAAACTAGTAAACCATCCACTAAATGTCCCATCCCTCCAGAATCTACTCCAACCCTATCGCACCACCAGGCCACTAAGATCCAGCAACAAAAATCACTTGCAGATCACTAAAGCCAATAACTCTGCTGGTGAAGCACTATTCTCTTGCACAATAGCCAAATTATGGAACTCCCTTCCACCCACAATTATCTCCGTACCATCATGCACCCACTTCAAAACTTTACTAAAAGCGCACCTAAAAACATGCTGGCTATGCCCTTGCAACTCCCACTCTAATATCACCCACCCCATCCAACCACTACCTTTCTTTCCACTCCACTAACTACCTTGATTATAGCAAGCTCAGATGCTCATAAGCCTAGTACTTATTATACAGCAGGGACTTCTCATTGTAACATTTGTTAATGTCTGTTATGTACTTCACAGATAAAGATTCTAGTTGTCTACTGATGTACTATGTTCTTCATCTGTAAGTATGTTGTAAGTAATTGCTATGTTAAATTGTTAATCGCTATGTAATCCATTGTAACTACTGTCTGTTTATTTTAACTGTGGAGCTTTTCTCCCCGGGCCTCCGCTGAAAATGGACCTACATCCAGTCGGACACTCCTGGTCAACAAATTTAAATAAATAAATAAATCAAATAAATAATAAATAGAAACACCTTGTGGGATACCCTTGATTGCTACCAATGTCAGTGGTTACAGTGAGCTATATCTTGCTTCAAGGTGCTTCTTTGAATTACTGGCTCCCATACTTGGTCAGAATAATCCCCCCATATTTTATAGTGTCACACATCTCACTGGGCTACTGAGCAGTGATCTGTGCCTGGCATACAAGGCATCTTTGGATCCGACTCTGATGACATTTTGCACATCCACAAAATGAACAGCATCAGAACCACTAGATCCATGGATTTAAATTTTGCTTGCAACATAAATAAGACATGTTGATGAGTCAGATATGTGTCACAAAGTCCCCATGCTCTGGAACAGGCTCACCTTCCATGTGAAGCAGAGTACATCCCTAATCCTATTTAAGCACAACCTTGACCAGTGGATGGAAAATCCGAAATTTACCCTGGATCTGGCCCCCATGTCTCTGAGAGACAGGATAGTAATGCCCATACTAACTTACCCCCTCAACATAACCTTTATAAACTTCCTAACAAACATACCCCCTCCTAATAAATGCCCATGATGCATAGGGACATAATTGGGTTGGATTGCACAGTTAGGCTTATAAATGCCCTGGTGGTTGTTAGCCTAGTATATAACTATGAACTATGAACTATGAATTGCATGTTTCCAACTTATTCAATAGTTCTGAATTTCACATGGTGGTGCTTGTTCTCTCGTATAACCAAGTTTGTCCCAACAGATGCTGCTGGTAGTCAACAGAGCAGCTGTATTGTTTATGCTGTCACTTTTATGCTGACCGATCAAGTTGCATACTTAGGCCCTGCACTGTAGATCAACAGAATTACAAAAATATTCTGTTTCAATTCATGCCTATACTTAGTCATCCAGTGCATGGGGCATTATGTCACATTTTGCCTAAATGGTAGGGGCAGATTTATAACTATGCTTTACACTTATTATCCATATCAAAGATATGTCGCTAGCTGCCAGGATTGGTGCAGTTGTAAAGTTCCTTAACACTAGATGAGACGAGGGCAGAATCACATCAGAAGCTTCTTTGTAGCAGCCTCGAAGGAGGAGAAATTAAATAATCACTTAGGAAGGTAAGAAGTATTGCGTAACTTAGAGCCATGGTGGTTATGGACCCCATCCAGCCAGAACTGCCAGTAATCTTTTTAGATTAATAAGCTAATGGAGTTTTTTATTGGTAACTAGAATAATGGATGAGGAATGGACAACAGATGTGGCCAGTTGACATATTAACAATTTAACTGTCACACTTAACTATATGGATAATAGGCAACACTGACAACCTTAGAGTGGATCCTGTTGTTTCCCAGACAAATATTGTCTAGACAGCTAGATATGCAAGACAATAAACATGGATGCCACTGTAATGAAAGGCAGATTACTTGGGGAGTACTTCTGGATTCCGTTCTGTGGTCGATCTGGTCATAATTAATGATTGTATTACTAAAGTTTGAGGCATTCTAGAAGAAAAAGCATACCCTTTACTGGTGACACAAAGGCATTCAACAAGATTCATACACAAGGTGGTTGAAAAAGATGAGACTGAAGTTGATAGCTTTGCAGGAATAGTCAGCAATATGTCAGCTTAGCTACATTGCAAATAAGTTCATAGAGATGCGTTTGAGAAATGTGAAAAAAAATGGAATGTCAAAAATAGAATGGGACATGAAGTTGGTCACACATCAGATGACCTAAACAGACACCTCAGTGAAAGAATTTTACATAGCACTGGAAATTGCTCAGGTGCATAGATAAACACATAACTAGTGGAAATATTTATAGCTCAAACATGTATTTTTATAAGTGTGTATTTATTCTTTATTTACAGGAGAGTCCTGCTAATTGGAACCCTGTTTTCATTAAAAATCAGGTAATTAAATACACAGAATACAAAGAGCATCGGTACAAGATCAGTATGCAGCTGTATTTTACTGCATTTCCAATCAAATTTCAACCTTACTTGTACCAAAGTAACATAAAAGGCACTTTTTATGCACCACTTTCATTATTACTACTGCAGGTAGTGTATTTGTAGAAACAGACGTGTCAGGAAGGTAGAGGTAGAGGCAGAAATACTCGGGTACAATGATCAAATAGCAGGTGTGGGGAAATGGAAATAGACAGTTAGTGAGAGCACAGTAAACACCAGTGCTGAAGGAAGAAAGGGCGTAGTTATGAGGAAAAAATAACATTGTGCTGTTTTGTGCATCATTAATACGTCTGTTGATAGTTACTGCCTTAAATTGTATTTAAAAAAGGGTAAGCAACTTGGTTGCAAGTTACATGCCTTGTACTTATCTTTTAGTGTGACCTTTATTGAAAATGCTGATTATTCAAGTTAGATGTAAGAAGAAAAAGAATTCCAGATGAAAAAGATGTATATAGCAAGCAGTTAGTCTCCCTTTTTGTTTTGGCTCCGAACAGTTGTATTGGAATTGGTGGAAAGAAGTCTCCATCCCACTATTACCAGGTTAACAATATAGCAAGACGTGGGCACTGGTCATATTTTGCTTTGTTTCTTAATAGCTGAGTGATGTTTATCCTTGTCATATCTTAGCTTATTGTTTTTAATAGTAGAATATTTATTCTTCTCTCATTTTAAAGCTGTTCCAGAGTCATTATCAAATTATGTGCATTTTTGGGTTAAATACTGTGATACTTTGGTAAAATATGCAGAATCAGTGTAAGCTTTGCTGCTTTGATTTAGGGCATAAGTCAAGGTCAAGAAAACTGTCATTCAGAACTACACCACAGTGTAGCTGAACAAAATTGTGATGCTTCGGTCCCAGTGCAAAAACATACATACAGAGAAGAAGTATAAAATAAAAGTAAAAGTAGGATAAAATAATACCATAATGACCAGACACACTTTGCATATAAATAAAACTGAGTAAACATGCATGACCTAACTGTAACATAAGAACTAAGCAGCATATGGAATGGTCAGCATGAATATTGTACAGTGTGATTAATATTGCACTTCATAGAGTCTTACTGTAAGGTAAGATGTGAACCAATGTTAAATATGCACATCAGTTAGTTATTGCACATGAAAAAGCTTAAGACTTAGTGCAACAAATCCTGGCTATGTAAGGATCTGTACAGTCAGATAAATAGCATAACTATGTGTGCATTGACGGTCTCCTGGCTCATTTTTCACAAGAGTTCAGTAGTCTGATGTAGAGAGGAAAGAAACTGTTAAGTTTAGAAGTCCTAGAGTGCATACTTCTGCATCTCCTACCAGAGGAGAGGTGGGAAAACATACCGTTTGCAGGATGCGAAGGATCATTGCATATCTTCCTGACTCTACTTGAAGCAGTGTGATTCATGTACGTCTTCCAGAGGTGCAAGAGAAGAAGAAATGTTTTTTTCTGCTGCCCTTACAGCTCACCAAAGGCCTTGTGATCGGAGGTGTTGCAGACCCCATACCAGACAGTGATGTTATTGGTAAGGGTGCTTTTGATGGTACCCCTGTAAAAAGTTTGGAGGATGGTCTTCGAGAGTTTTGCCTTCCTCTGTTTCCTTAGGAAGTGCAATCATTGCTGAGCTTTTTTTGACCCATGTAAGACAGACTGACCAGGACAGGTCCTCAGTGATATGTACTCCCAGAAACTTTGTACTTTTGACCCTTTCATCTCTAGAGGTTGGTGTGGTTCTTGAGACCTTCTGAAATCCACAATCAGTTCCTTAGTCTTGATCACATTCAGCGCTAAGTTGTTTTTGTCACCCCAGCCCAACAGATGTTTGGTCTCGATCCTGTAGGCCATCTCCTCTCCATCTCTGACCAGACCTATGACTGAGTTGTCATCCTTGAATTTGATAATTTTATTGGACTTGTGTCTGGCCACACAGTCCTGTGTCAACAAGATGAATAGGAGAGGACTTAAGATGCAGCTGCTTTCTGAACTGTCACCCACACACCCTTTGAGGCCTTTTCCTTGAGGAAGTTTAGAATCCAGTTACATAAGTGAGCTGATGCCCAACTGTAATAGTTTCATTATCAGATTCTGAAGGATGACATTATTGAAGGCAGAACTGAAGTCAATGAATAGTCTTGCAAAGCAGTTCTTGCCTTCCAAGTGGGTCACATAAGTAGCAATGCCAATTTATGAGGGATCCACCCACGGATGCATACCTCTCAGCTTCTTAGTACAAGAAATCTGGTCAGAGCCTAAAATGCAGGGAGAAAGACCCAAGAACAGAGACACATTTTAAAGATTGATCTTATAAACTTAGAAAGTTGCTAAAATAACATGATTTGTGTTACCATGCATTTTCTGAAGGATATGAAGTCCAAAACTCAAATAGTGACTTGCCTGAAAAAAAACACCACAATTATGTGGAACAGACCAAAAATATGAGGCAGAAATCTGGACAGTTGAGAAATATGCAGGGAGGTCAATTGTAAAACACCATTAGAATTATAAATTCTTGCATGGTTGGTAAAATGTTTTCATAATCTGACTTTTCACAGAAATAGTTTTTTCTAGTGTAACATGATTTTGTATTGCAACTTCAGAGTAAGATTTTTTAGGCCAGTGTTCGTCTCTGAGGTATTTGATATTGGGTAGAATTTCAGGCATTTTATAGTAGTAAAACTGAACTGTGACAAAGATTATCACAAGGCCTTTTTAATTACGTCTGTAATCTCAGTCACACAATGTGCTGAACTGATTGTGAACAATGTTACCTACACTAAAAGTCTGAACACAGTGAACATATTTAGCTGGTAAATTCAGTTAAAACTTTATCCCCTCCATCTGCCCCATGTATTCAGACCTCCCCTTTGCCTTGCTTGGACTCTTGTGACTGCAAGTTTGGTCTGCATCTAAAGCCATCTGTAGACCTACAAAACTGATATAATTTTTTTTCGCACCTTCTCTCTCTCAGTGCTGTTTAACAGTTCTGTGCTGCATTTATTGATTTATTTGAATTTAACACTGTTTTTCAGCCTGTACTTGTTAAGGAAATACTATCGGTTGTTACACTACTGCTCTTATGTAGTTTTAATGGTATTCTGTTATTTCCTAACCTCCTGATACTACAAAAGCTGTTCTGAGTTTACCAAAGTTCTCCTGAGTTTGCAAAAATATAAGTTTTACAAAGTTTTTCTGTGTTTGCAGGTTTCATACATTTGGGCACATTTTTGTATTTGGGAACATTTCTCAGCATTTGTGAACTTATTTCCAAGGATTCCTGATACTGAAGGAGTTTCTGCCTTTTGTTGTAAAGCATTTGGTACTGCACTTGAGCTCAAAACCAGTTCATTTTACATTGAGAGGGTTTTATTCTGCACTCTGGTGAGAGCAGGGAGCTAATTCAACCCATCCAAGGTGGAAATTGCTGGTGGAAGGTTATTGTGCCTTCATCTAATTGGCCTGAGGGCTTAACTGTGTAAAAGCCATTCGTCCTGCTGGTATAAAAGCCTCACATTTGATCAATGTGCAAATGGGATTTACCCGTGCCTTGTATATAAGTAAACCTCCACAGTTTAAAGTCCTGTGTAGGAAATGCTGTGCATAGTCTCGCACTGTTAATAGGTGCTCGAAGAGCTGCTGGTTTGCTCAGACAGCAGCACCACCACTGCATGTTATCTTATAGTTCATAGGTAGGTACTAGGCTATCGGCCCAAGGGCCTAAGTAAGCCCAGCCAACAAGGTTCCTAGGCTTATGCCACCCAAGAAAGTTAATTTCCTGTGCCCCTGTTGAGCAGAGCCACAGAAGTGATCCCCAAGGTGTACTTCCTATTTCCCATCCACTCATTAAGATTTTTCTTGAAGAGTGCTAATGAGGAACTTTGCTTGACATAGATGGGTAGCTTGTTCCAGAGTATATGAAGTCTCTGGGACAGGAATCTATCCCTCCAGCATGCCCTGTTTATTGTGGTGACAAGGTTTAGGCATGTAGCTCGAAGGGATTGGGATTTCTTTAGGTGTTGCATGTCCAAAAGCTCTGGGTTTAACATAGCTTTATATGTTAGGCAGAGATCTCCTCGGAGTAGGCGATATGCTACAGAGTAAAGCTGGAGTATTTTGAGACGGTTAGTGTAGGGCATCTGTTTGAGGCAAGTAATACCCTTTGTGAGGTACTTCTGTGGCCTTTTCAGCTGCTGCAGATGTCTTGTGAGGTGCATTCCAAAAGGGGTGTTGTACTCTACAATGGGTCTAATGAGTGCCGAGTAGAGGGGAACAATGACCTCTTTTTTCCTGGATGGAGAACCCTTTTGTGATGTGTGCCACATAGAAGGATTTCCTGACTATTGTGGCGATGTGATTATCAAAGGAAAGACTACTGTCCACCTGGGTCCCAAGGTCTCTTATCACACATTTGACATTAAGTAGACTGCTGTTTATGTGGTAGTTCATGGGTACAGAGTTTTTACCAAAGGGGATGACTATGCTCTTTTTGGCATTGAGCTTGAGGCCATGCCTCTGACACCAGGCATGTGTCTCGGTGATGCCCTTCTGTAGGATGTCCACATCATTTGCGGACTCTGCTATGGCTCCTAGTTTGCAGTCATCTGCCAACTTCATTAACTTAGACCTGTAAGTGACTCCTCCTACTCCTTCCTATCTACTAAGGATCTGGAATAATGGATAGGCCCTTCCTTGTTATCTTTCTATCTGGCATCCTAAGGCAGTGTAGTAACTGCCTCATTTTCACTGACAACCACTTAATTTTAGAACAGACAAACACTGTTTGTGAGAGATGTGGATACACAATGTCATTAAAGGCAAAGTTCTCACATGCACACACACAAAATGCAAAGCAGGCCGACAGTGTTACACCCAAAACACTCACTACTAACAATAAGGAGCAAACACACAGACCCACATATGCGGAGGTACTCGCATGTAATCTACCCAAACCTCCAAAACCTCCTAAAGGCATTACTCAGAGGCCCCGTGCACACTCACAAAAAGAGTGTGCCTCACACCATCCATAATTCTAAAAATCATAGCCCCATTTCCAAGCCCATAAGGCAGTACACCACACAGCCAAACATTGTAGAGTTTGGGTATTGGGCAAGGCATACAGATGTCCCCCTTACCAGGCTAAACAAGTAGAAGATCACAGTGAGCTGTATGTCTGGAACTAGAATCCACCAGATAAGTCTTTTAAACTAAACCACAATTACCACTATGACATGGTCATAGTCCATGTGGACATAAACGACCTAAGACATACATCACTGTACTATATGAAGAGAGACATGATGCATCTTTCTGAATACATGTCCTAGGTGGGTATGAATCTAACCTTGAGTAGCATCCTGCCTTCACAAGTGATGCCACATTATCAGCAAAAAATGGTTGACTTCAGTAATTGGTTTAGTTTCTGGTGTCACAAGGAGATCCAGTATCTCTCAGCCTGGGGGGACATGGTCGACAAACCATGATGCTTTGCCAGAGATGATTTGCACTTGTCACCACTTGGCTTCCGGATACTGGCAAAAACTTTATCTCTATAGTGCCTTTTGTAGGCTGTACCAAGTTGTTAAACCCTCCAGCATAACAAAAGTCACTCACAACCACCTAAAAGTACCGCTGTTTAACTCTAGGATCTTATAAAAAAAAAAAAAAAAAAACACTCCTCACCCTGGAGAACACAGAATGTGTGCAGTCTCGGAAGCATGGTTCAGAACCATGGAGAGCACCACGGCTATCAAAGGCTACAGTGCTTTTCATGCATTTCGACCCCATTTAGCTCCGGATAAAACAAAGTGAGGAGGTGTCTCAGTGTTCATAAAGGACATGTATTACACTAGACTGGTCCAACAACATGACTATCTTGAGCTGCTGCATACACAACTAACATTAGGTGTGACCCCCTTTCATGTTGCTAGTTACAGCTCCTGTAAAATAAGTCTGGAAAAAACATTTACCAAAACCTACTGGAATCTCTTAACATTCAGCCTAACACCATACTTATGGGTGACTTCAGCTACTCCTCAGTAAACTTGGAGAATTGTATGATCCATAATTCACTTGCTTAGAGGTTTTTAGACTTTCAGTATAACCACCCTGGAGCAACTAGTTAGCTCCCCAAATAGAGGCACAGATATCCTAGACCTGATACTCACAAGCATGGGGGATGTTGCTCCCACCCTTGCGTTGACTATTCCTTGACAACAAAATGATCTTCTTTAGTATTAAAACTAACCTAGAACCCCAGTCAAATTACAAACCTTTTAAGAGCTTTGCTAAAGCCAGTTACCTTAAATTAAGGGACAACATATTAAACTTCCAAGCCCCTCTGAACCTAGATGACACTGAGGCCTAGTATCCGCTGTACGCAAAAGCATTGTACAACCACATCCATAGCTACATTGAGGAGGCGATAGCTGTCCAAGTCAAATCTATGATTACTGGCAAAAATAAACCACCCTGATGGACCCCCCTAGCTTAAATAGGCTATTCAACAAAAGGAAAAATAATCCTCTCCAAAGCCAATAAGGAACAGGCAAAATAGTGTAAAAAAAAATGCTCACCAGTCTAAACAAACAAAGTAAAGAGCTGGTAAAATCTTCCAAAGCAAGCTGTGAGGCAAATATAGCCTCCCAGGTGAAAGATAACCATAAGCCTGTTTTTTAATTATGTTCGTTCAATGTGCCGAGTTATTCAGGAAAAGCAACACTTACACCGGGCCTGAAACAACCTGCAGTCTGACAAGTTCAGTTCAAACGTCTCTCCCAATCACCTCTTATCACACACAGAAATGCCCACAGCCATATCCTACCAGTCATTATGAGGGAACAGGTCCTTACTGCACTCAGTAAAGCCAAAAAGCCTCCATGGGTCCCGACAGCATTCCAGGATGCTTCTTAAATAGCTTAAAATAGAATTTATCAGGACTACTAGAAACCCACTTTAACCATAGCCTCCAGAAAAGCTTAGTCCCAGAGGAATGGAGGATTGCAACAGTCCCTCTGCACAAGGGGGGGCCATCAACTGACCCAGGGACCTACAGACCCATAAGCTTGACCAGTCTTATCTGCACAGATATGGAGAGAATTGTCATGGACTTGATCAATAGTGACAAAGTTCCACACACTGGACCAGACCCAATTTGGCTTTGTCAAAGGGAGGTCTTTCCTGCTCAGTCTGGTGAGAGAGTCACCAGAGCCATGGATGAGAGTAAAATGGTACACAGCTTATATAGACATAGCCAAAGCTTTCAGCACAATCCCGCAATTGAGGATCATAAACCCCTACATTGTCAGGTGGATAACAGACTGGCTCACTGACGACATGTCTGGATAGGGGAATCCACTTCCAGTAAGAAACCCATTACTAGAGTTATCCCACAGAGGTCAGTGTCGGGACCCCTCCTGTTTGGTAGGTACTACTTTGAAGTGAAGGCCAGTGTTTGAGGCATCTGGCTCACCAAATTTGCCAATGACTGTAAGTGGGGAGCAATCATCTAATCCCCAAATAATGTTGAGATCCTACAAATAGGCCTAAAAATGACAAATGGGATTGTGCCAAAACCATGGTCTGAGACTAAATGCTAAAAAATTGCGTAATCATACCCTTTAGCAAATCAAATATCCCTGCAATTTATAATATTGATAGCACACCCCTATAAGTAGACCCTGTGATGAGCGACCTAGGAATAGAGATACAGTAATCCAAACTTTCACCACCAGGTAGCTACATTAATGAGGAAATTCTTCTGTTTGGTTCAACTTATAATTAAAGACATGGTATCAAGGTCAAAGAAAGTCATAGTGCCTTTGTACTCTGCCGTCATCAGGCCCATAATTGAGTACAGTGCTCCCTTTTGAATGTATGTAACCAGGCCCTTACACCAATTGGAGCAGCTTCAGATGTTTCTCTCAAAAAAAAAAATATATATTACAAAGTGCAACGCATGTCTTATACAGACAAACTAAAGGCCCTGTTCCTTTACTCCATCTCTCATTGTTTATTGTGAGATGACTTATGCCTGGCCTACAAGGCATTCTCTGATACAGCCCTGAAGAAAATGTTATATAATCACCAGAAAAATTATATGAGGATTACACATTCTATGGACTTGAACCTTACTCGTGACTCTGACATAACTTGCTGAAGAGAGAAATTCATATCCCAAAGGCTACCTTGTCTATGGAATAAACTTCCCATCTTCGGGGAAAAAAAAAGCCCATCCCTCACTCTCTTCAAAAAGTATTTGGATAAATGTATAGGGAATCATAAATTCACTCCTGGTGTACTGCCCTGGTGTACTGTCTTTGCCCATTATGGACAGAGGCAGTCTATAAAATGACAAAGGACCCCAACACTCAAAGACCCACTACTCTGATACTACCTCATCCCATATTTGGGGAAGTAAGATGTAATGTCATCCTAGGTATTTTTGGCTCTGCTTCTAAAGGGTCTTGCGCCATTAGCCTAGTAATCACCTATGATGAAACCTATAAGATATTGGTAAAAAAAAAAAAAAAAACACTAAATCACCATAGGTAGACTGTCAGTTCACTTTATTCATACCAGAAGTTATTTATTTATTTAATTTATTTATTTGACATTTGTTGACCAGGATAGTCTGACTGAGCTTGTGCCCTTTTTCAGCGGAGGCCTGGGGAGAAAAGCTCCACTATACAAAATATATAGAATACTCATAGTACAAAATAATCAATGAAATCTGTGAAGTCGGTGCTTAAGCTCATATAGCAGACTGCCTGGTGCTATGGCCATTTTTATGTTAATGATTTTATGTGAACACCTTTATAATATTAACTTTTGCAATTTTTTGGGGGTATTTATGGTTTTACTTATCACATCAAACCGTTACCTGAAGTATTAGGTACTCCACTTTTAGTAATTTATTATAGCCGCTAATTAGTATCATGACTACCTTTGTAACCTTTAAAAAGAGTGATTTTTTTAGGCAGTTTTATCTAATGAAATCTTGGAAAATTTATGTACAAATGCACTTATCTTTTCATTATTTGTGGTTTGAATAAAGTGAACTGGCAGTCTACCTATGGCGATTTAGAATTTTTTTTGTTTCCCAATTTACTGTTTCATCTTTTTGCTTGTTTCTTTGGTTGGAAACTATAAGATATACCTGAAATTGGCTAGCTTACCACTATCTCACAAGACCAAGTATTAAAACCTCAATCAAAAGCTAAAAATACAGCACTGATGTATCCTTGGATGTATTTTAAGTAGCATGATGCATGGTTTAACCATATCCCTAATAATACTGTTCAACCTCAGCCTCCATACAAGTTTTGTACCATGTGAATGGAGAACAGCTGCAGTCATTCCCCCTGTATAAGGGAGGACCTTCCACAAAACCAGGCAATTACAAACCCATAAGTCTTACCATCCTCGTATGCAAAGCCATAAAAGACTTTGGAATTAATTAGAACTAATCAATAAGAAGGTTGGGTGCCGGGCTGGCAACTCGACACCATAAAAACTCCACTGCCAATCATGAGTGGACAGGTGATCATCTGTGACAACCCCAACCGGGAAAAAGCCGGAAGAAGAATAAGGCCATAGGAAGCCAACAAACACTGGACCCAGTTTCACTTTGGATTCATCAGGGGTAGGCCAGGTTTACTTAGCCTGCTGGACTTTTTTGAAAATGTCACCAAAGCAATGGATGAAGGTAAAACTGTACACACTGCACACCTCAACCTGGTCAAAGCTTTTAACACAATCCTGCACCCAGGCATAGCAGAAAAATTAAATAAACTGGGAATAAACACTTGCGTCACCTAATGAATTGCCAGCTGACTCACAAATAGGATGCAGAAGATCAAAATAGGGGAAGCTACTTCTACAAAGAGAGCAGGCACCAGTGGAGTCCCCCAGGGTTCAGTGCCAGGTCCTCTCCTAGTTGCTATCTACTTTTCTGAAGTAAAAGCCAATATCAAAGGGCTCTGGTTAACTAAGTTTGTAGATGACTCCAAGCTAGGAGCAGTCACTGAATCCCCAAATGACTTGGGCATCCTGCAGGAAGGTTTGTCCCAAACACAGAACTGCTGCCAAAATTCTAAACTGAAACAAATACCAAATAATGCATTATTGCAGCCTTTGGGAAGTTACCTACCCTGGAGAACTACCACATTGACATTATACACCTAAGCGTTAACCCAGATGTTTGTGGTTTAGGAGGTTATGTGGATTGTGATCCAAGTTTGGACCAACATGTGCCCGCTGTCATAAGAAAATAGTTCAATATTACACAGCTTATAAACAAAGGTATTGAGTTTAGGTCTAGAGATGACATTGTCCTTTTATACTCAGCCCTCATTAGACCAATCATTGAGTTTGTTTGCGTCTTTCGGCTTTTCCCGGTTAGGGGTCGCCACAGCGGAACTCCGGTCCGCTAATGATTGGTAGTTGATTTTTATGTGCCGAGTTACCAGCCCTGACACACAACCTTCAACGAAGGTACGCCCATTCACGCATGTCTCCATGCAGAAGACGCTCTAGCTGTGAATCGAACCGGACAGCGTCTTACTGTGAGGCGACAACGCTACTGCAGCACCACCACCGTAGAAAAAGACCAATCATTGAGTATAATGTCTCATTTAGTATGCATCTGTCCAGGCACATGCATCAGTTGGAAAGTCCACAGACTTACCTTACTAAAAAGATAGACGGCCTGAACAATATGTCTTACATGGACTGATTCAAAGCACTGCCACTACATCAGTATTCCACAGACTGCCAAGAGGTTACCTGTATCTGGCATACAAAACTTCCTCTGAATTAATACTGATAGACCAACTGCACATCAGCTGCTCAGATGACATCAGTGATACTTGACCTAGGGGGTCTAAACCTCTTTAACAATTGCAGAGTAGTTTAGAGGGACAGGTATATCTCAGAGGATTCCACAGCTCTGCAGTCTGATTGCCAGATCATTGGTGAAACAAGCTAAGCCATTTATATTTTTATTGAACTTCTGCCTTTTTGGGTTTTATTGGCCTTCTGCAGTCTGTTTCTTTCATTTATCGTAATATGTCTATATTAAGTCAAGCAATTCTTCTCTTAGCTGATTTTCTTCTAAACTGAGGGCACATTTTTTGTTTTCCATTTCTTATGGGCATTCTATAGAAAGTTCTGTAACATCTTCCTGTGGTTTATCACTCCTTAAGATTGACTGCATCTGAGTTTCCACAGTTTCCTGTTCTTCTCTTGCTGTCTATCTTCAAGTGAATGTTTATACTGGTTTCCTATGGAAGACTCCAAAATATCTTCATATGGCACCTGACCAGTTACTTCCCATTCCACTGGTTTCCCCTTGATATGGATGCCCATTGCTCTATCATGTTGTGGTGCTTTCTGAATTAATTTTCTACAGAGAATCCTTCACTTTGCAGGTACTCCATAACCGCAGTTTCTATTTCGTTAACTTCTCCGTTATTAATCTCCTTTTGTACTTTTTCTTTGTCGTCTTGTTTTTCGTATTGTAAAGTTTTCCATGTCTGGATCCCTTTGCCTGTATTTCTCTTCAAATAACGTTGGTGCTGCTCTTTTTGTATTGATTAGTTTTGCTTTCTCCTTTACGTAGATATTGCACCATATTAAATCTTTTTCTTTCCCATGTCCATATTTCTTCTTCAGATGTCCCCTGATCTTCCTGTTTCTCTTTACTTTGGGGACTCGTTCCATCATGTTGTGATGTAACCTGTGTTAGACCTTCTATACCAAATCCTTCACTTTGAAGGCACTCCATAACTTCAACTTCCATTTTTTTAACTTCTAGTTTACCAATCTTTTTATACATTCCTTCTTTGTGATATTTTTTATTGTGAAATTTTCCATATCTGGACGTCTTTGCCTGTGTTTCTCTCTGAATATTTTTGAGCTGCCTTTTTTATATTAATTTGGCTTTCATCTTCGCATAAATATTGCACTATATCAAATCTTTCCCATGTCCATATTTCTTTGTTATAGTTTTCAAAAAATCTTTAGGTTTTGTTTGTTTTTGCATTTCCTCAGATGATGCTTTTTCCAAACAGATCAAAGTTTCTTGGTCTATATACTGTTTTTCACAAATGTATTAATGAGCACAGTTTTTTATTTGAGTATTCTGATAATTTTTCTTGTGAAAGTATTTTTCTTTTCCTCTAATTTCTCTCAATCTTTTTGTATATCTTGTGTCTGGAAATTCTGGGCTTTTTGCATAATAGTAATAATACATAATTTCTTTCTTATCCTAAGTAGTCCACTATCGTCTTTATGGCTCTTCTTTGGCCTATCAATTTTTGTGATATTTGTAGACTGCTACTTCTACGACAGTGTACAAGATTTAGGGATGACCAACCATTAATGTAGTTTGTGCTTGTTCAGACTCGTGGCTTTACAGTGGATGTTTTTTAGACCTTAGTGGTTCTTCCACACTGACAAGAACAGTGCTTGCTGGGGATGAACCAAGACTGGTGTATGTGGTATGTCCACATATTAGCAAGGTTGGAATTTGTAATCTACAATATTTTGTGCAGTGAATAGTTGTGGCTCTCAGTCTGTGGTTTGGTTACATTTTTTGTATACATCCTGGTGTTTTGAAGATTATCTTGAATGATAGTGAATTGCGTCCTGGAGCCATTTTGCCACGTGTGAGGGGGAAAGAGGGAGATGTTGCATTTACACTGTTAACATTTTTGTAGTTTGCATATGTTGTAGGTTGAATTGGATAGTAAATAGGTCTTTTAGGATGGCTGAAATAACTGCATAGTATGTTGTTTAATTTGATTTGCTCCTGGTTGGTGGTTTTTATGTTAACAACAAGCTGTAAAGGTATGATTAAACATGTAGTGAGAATGTGTAATGGGACAGTGGACAGACATATACCCATGATGCCTTTCGTGAGTGTATTGACACTTTTGAGGACATGTGCAGCACACTCCATGGAACAATTTCCAAGTCTGACATTTAGGTTTACTCTCTGGGAAATCAGTATGGCTGATCACAATTAACCAGTGGCTTATAGTTAAATATCAGCATAGTGAATTACAAAAGATTAAACCCCGGAAGAAAGAAAAGACAGCATAAATTGTCTACCTTTAGAAAATCAGGATAAACCATCACAAATGTTTCTCTGAAGTGTAGTTCTTACATGGAACTTTTAGGCAGAGGAGGTTTTATGAATGAAGGGAGAATATAAAATCTTCAAGGACATTGTTAGAAATTAAAAACACAATGTAGGAGCTAGTGAAGAAAAGTACTATAACTTGCTAATGAAGCAGCATAAGCTCATGCCAAATATGGAGGCAACAGAAATATGCAAGTGATGATCCAGGCGAAGGGAAACAGGAAAAGAAAAATCGGTTGTGAAAGTGACAGAGATAGCGGTAGCAGGAGTTGTATAAATAGAAAGTGGATAATGTGAAAGATTAGCTTGTATAAGTGTACTAATTGGAAGGCACAGAAAAGAAAGCATCCTATTAAAAGAGTTGGTTGCAGGAAAAAGAAGGGCAGGAGTGAGAAGGCGACAAGTGCTCATAGGCATGTCAGAAGTATATTCTAAGAATGGCATAAAAATGTCATGGTAAATGGGGAAATGTCTTAAGGAAATTTAAAGTGATGTAGACGAAGTCCTGTGCAAACTCCTGAGTTAAATGCTTTCTTCAAGCAGGGTGGAGCATATTGAAGGGTGTAAGCTTGTGTTAAACTCCACAAACAGTGTATATTGCATATACAACACGTATGCAACATATTGTGCTGACATGTAAAGCAGCATAGTTTTATTGAAGGTACCACTTAAGCAAGTTATGTTACACCAGAGTTTCAGAAACAAAAGAAACTTGGCACTGCATTAATCTTAAAAAAAGAGTGGCCAAACAATTGGGAATATTTGTAGAACACTGTAATCTAAGAGGAAATGCAATTTTACATGTTTCAAAAATAAGCTACCAAGGATAGTAGCCAGGTTAACTTACAGTAAATGTTAAACTGTTGTATATTCTTTTTTTAATTCAGCTATAAGCAACAGTACAATAAGATGTGCAGAAGTGCAATAACAGAGGACATAACATACTGAGAACTTGCATAGTTTGCAATGATGCCCACAAACTCTTAAAACAATAACAGTAGAAGAAACATGCAATCCATAACCTAATGTCAGTAAGCAATAGCATTACCTGGTAGTTAATATACAGATATTTAAACTGATCATTAACTGTTAGTTCAGAGCAATGCCAGCAAATATCAAAAACTTTCACATTTTTTGTCAGTATATACTGAGCATATTAAAATAGTGGCACACAGGAGTCTTGATGTTTTACCTTTACAGAAGTTTACTTCATTACAACCAGAACTGAGCAATACAGTGCTAGTAACTAGTCATGCCTTATACCTTGATACCAGCAGTCAGTTTTTAGCCTACTTGTTTACAGGTACTCAAGCCTTCTCCTCTGTCAGTCTTTGAGGATTTTCCAGCATTCTGTTGAGGCCTCCATTATGCAGCTACAAACTCTCTCAGCCTTCCATAAGTAGCCCAGAGCTGAACTTTGCTGCCTGAGTCTAAGCCATCTGAATAAAATGGCAGTCTCAGAACTTATGTAACCTGTGCAACTCTACACCGTTGCAAATAGTGTAAGCAGCTGGTTGTCTATAACCTACTGTCTTATTATGCTTGGGGCTCAAATAACCAATTGGATCCACTAAGGACCAATGTTCCCTTAAATCTGAAATGTCATTTAAAGTTTTTGAGTTTGCTGAGGGTATATTTAAATGTAAGAGCAAGGATGGTACCCTGAGCCTGAGAAGATTTGTGAGACAGCATACCATAGTTGGTTATATAATCGTTAGTAAGCAGGGAGCACCACACTAATGGTTTGATTGCCATGAGCCTGTTTGGCTTCACCATGACTCCTTTAACTGGGTAGTTCAAGCTTTGGGTATGGTATTTGAGGGAAGAGGATAATGTTGCATGTCTAAATTGTAGGTACTTTCAAAAAATCTGTTTGGGTAACTTGTATTTCTCCTGAAGAAAGAAACAAAGCAGACACTCTCTCCTTCCAAAGGTTGCAAGATATTAGCCAAAAAAAAAACCCTCTCTTTCCATTCTCTCACCTGCCAATATTTACCTCCATATCAGCAGGGCAGGGTGATGCCATATCAAGATACGGGAACCCATGAAGTCAAAGCATGAGTAATTTCAGTGCAGATTCACTGCTATGAACCATATGATGGTGCTTCAGTTGCTTTTAGAGAAATCTTTTGCACCAAAGTAGACCATGATAGGAGTGCACACCCAACAAATAAGCTTCAAGCTTGGCAGAAAGAAGGGATGATTCAATATATATCTTGAAGAAGGCTTGAGGGTAAATGTACGAGTTAAAAGGTTCCAGTTCTCCAGCTCCCCAAACATCCCAAGAATGCTTAGTGCTAGTAGATGCATTGTTTAGTGACGCGAGTTCTCCCCATACAAAAAATCACCTGCTTCTGTTTATTGCAGTCTTCACATCATAAAGAGTTGTGTTTCTTTTTGCAGAGATATAACCATAATTTTATGGTATATTAGCTTCCTTCTTCATATTGTGGTGCTGTTCCTTTATTCTTTTCCCAGGCATTTGTTTTTGTAATCATTGCCATATTTAGGAGAACATATTAAACCATCATATAGATTTTCCTTAATTTGGCCCTCAGTTTTTCTGTAGTATCTCACTCTTTTGCTTAATTCCTGTTACCATCCCAGTTTCATATCCATAATTGTTCCTTTTATATGCCCATCTTTCTGCCATGACAAACCATTATCTGTAACCCTTTCCATTAGTCATCCTTTTGTCTTATTTTTCATGTCTGTGGCTCTTCATTCATAAATGCAGTACTGCCTAGCCGGTCTCTTAAAACCCACAGTCATCAAGCTGTCAACACTGCCAGTTATATTTTCCTGTCACAACTTAGTACTGGAAACGCTACACAACTTCCTCAGATTACTTCATTATTTTATACATCCCCTAGCTCTGCCTGTATCTCATTCACCTACTCAAACTGGTATCCAGAAGTCCTACATTTTCTGTTCAAACTTATCCAGCCCTGAGGAGGCAACCTTATCCAAACAGGGCATCCAAGTTATATTACTCTGGTAGTTAGAGCAGTACAGGATTAAGGGTTTGAGCTGTTAATAAGCTGCTTCCTATAAACAGGGTTACAATGTTTGATTCCTTTCAAATCCATTTACTTACTGAGTGATTACAAGAAGTCATCTGACCAGATTTAATTATATACTTTGGACTTTACTTAAAAATGACTTTGCTGAGTTGGTTAACCTCTTGCCACTGCTCCTCTAACCTGTTCCTCTCCAGTTTTCATTGTTTATATCTCAAAATAATTTAATCAGGTTACTAAGAAATATGAATTACTTATTTTCAGTAGTGTTGAACAGGCTTCTTGTGTATAACCGTTTATAGCAGGCCTACCACAACTGTACTTTATGAGCAGCTTTCTGTCATTTCTTTGTAATCCCTTTTGTCTCATAGGTTCCAATCTAATGTTCTTTCAGCATAAATCTTCCTCTAAAAGGGGGACGCTGTTGGTCTTTCATGGATTACCTAATTCTACATGGACCTTCTGTAATTTGGTCATTTCCATATGATTACTACTTCACCATAGTCTGTATTTTTATTTAGTCCATAAATTTACTGTATAATAGATATTGTACCATTTAAATCAGAATGCACTGACAGTTTCAAGTGATTTAATATTAATACTTTACTGTGCTTTGCAAATCTAACTAAACTTGGTAACTATAACCACCAAGACCCAATAGCTGCTAACACTGGTTAACAAACAGAAAAAAGTAGCTAACTTTTCTGACTTAGCTGACATTGTAAATTCCTCAATTCAAAAGCCTACATAGTCATATAGTTAATCCCTGCCATGTTACAACTCAAACTTAATCGGCAACATTTCCATGTGGTGAATACTTCACCAGCTACTATAATGTTTATTCTTTTGCATATTATAATTCAAATGTAATAGTAATATTTCTGTATGTGTAATTCTTCACCATACTCAGTGATTAAAAAAAATATACAGTTCAGGATTGCTTTGACCACATGGCCTGGAACATGTTCAAAGAGACTTCCACTGCATATCAGCACACCAGCCTGGAAGAGTCCACTGAGTCAGTAATAGGATACATATTGAAGTATGTGGATAATGCGACAATCACCAAGAGCATCACCGCGTGTGCAAACCAGAAACCCTGACTCACTAGTGAAGTGTATGAGTTCCTGAGGGCACGCAACACCGCCTTCAAGGATAAAGAAAACCTTAGGTTAGCCAGAGCAAACCCGAGCAAGGAGTGAAAGTAGCAAAAAGGAAAATGGTCAGAAAATCCAAAGCCACTTCAGCGACACTAGGAACTCGAGGCAACTGTGGCAAGGCATTCAAACCATCACAGACTATAGGTGCACCTCCACACAGTGTGATGACACTACAGACTTCCTCAACAACCTCAATGCCTTCTTCAATAGGTTTGAGAAAAAATAACACAACTGCAATGAAAGCTACCACAAATCAAGCGAATGAAGTACTATGCCAAACCCTGTTGATGTCAGAAGAACCCTGTGCAGGGTCAACTCAAGAAAAGTGGCTGGACTTGACAATATCCTTGGATGAGTGCTCAAAGAATGCGTGGACCAACTGATGCAAGTTCTCACAGAGATCTCAGGCGGTCGTATGCAAATGCTTTAAAACCATAATACCTATACCAAAGAAGTCCCCACCATTAAATCTAAATGACTACCACTCAGTAACACTCACTTTAATAGCAATGGAGTGCTTTGAGAGGCTGGTCAAGGACCACATAACATCCAGTCTCCCTGTATCCATGGATCCTAGTCAGTCTGCATATCGACTAAACCGCTCCACAGAAAACGCTATATCAATGGCACTTCACTTATCCCATGGCCCATCTGGAAAACAATAACTGTTATGTGCAAATGTTCATAGACTTTAGCTCTGCCTTCAATACAGTGATTCCCCAACATCAGATAAACTGGACCAACTGAGAATAAACACTCCTCTTCACAACAGGAAACTGGACTTCCTCACAGATAGACCACAAACAGTACACATGGGTAAAAACTCCTCTGAGACCATCAGCATAAACATGGGGGTTCCACAGGGCTGTATCTTGAGCCCTCTACTCAGGACTGCACCATCAAGCTCTGCTCGAACCACATCATCAAGTTCACAGATGGTGCACGTCATAGGTCTCAGTGATGAGGATGATTCAGCCTACAGGGAAGAAGTGAGTAAACTCATTGTCCAGTGTGACACCTCACACTAAACGTGACCAAGACCAAGGAGATCATTGCAACTACAGTTGTTTCAATGGTGTCTGTGATGTATAATGTTTGCAACTAAAGTGGAGTCAGTGTTGTAGAAAATAATCATATGAGAACATCATAGTAACTATCTTGTTTCCCCAGGTATTTTAGTCTGATAATGTCTGATTATTCTGTTCCCCCCCCCCCCCTGTGTTTCAGCTGTTCATCAGATTTGCTAGCTATCCTCCCCAATATCTCCTGACTCCACTCCCAGTACTACTCCTGTGGGTGGGACTTCCATCACAGAGTGGGAAGGGGATTGGGGAAACTCTGTATTGGGAGGCAAATCTCCATTCCTGATACTACCTTCTGGTTAGCTTACCCCAGTGAGGTGGAAAGGGGATGAGGAAACAACGTGGGGAGGAGAGAACAGCTAGTTACATGCAGCTTCATACTGAATGCTTACACGGGCCTTTTTCCATTAAGCCCTACTTTCCACTAATACGAGGTGTTTGTATCATCTAAGTGGGCATGCAGTGATGACGCTTAAGGAATGTCTCTGTTTTCATGTGGCACATCGCTCTTGCCTGACCACCTACTGCAACAACTGCTGTTATCACAGCCCTGATAGGATTTGTAAACAAACGGCCAGCAATCGCAATACTGAAACACTTAAATCCAAAGTAAATATAAAATATTTATTGAGTAACCATTTTTAATTTCCTTGTTCAAACCGATTTCGGCTAACCAGCCTTCATCAGTGAATAGAGTTTTCCATTCAATGTAAATAGTGAATATTTATACATAGCCCCAACCAAAGAAAAACATGGTATGATCCAACCAAATAATTCATGCAACCAAGGTAGCAATGGGCATCAAAGTTTACATCAAAGTCTAAATAATAATGTATAAAGTATAATGAAACATTACCTTACAAAAAAAATACATAGATATAAATATAAAGAAGTATTATCTCAAAGTGCATTATAACCTATATTTTTACATATAAAGGCATATATTACAATGCCACACATAGAAAATCCCAAGCACATCCTATATATATTATGATATAGAAATCAAGTATGTTATATCAAGAGACAGTTATATACATACATAAATGTATTAGACTTATAGTAACATAATGTCTAAAAAATACAAGTCTCATAGTGTTCCTTAGTAAACCAAAGAAATTCAAAAAAGCATGTATAGTTTGCATGCCAAGTAAAAAAACTGTATACAGGAAATAATTATTTTGAAAACATGTTTATCCATATATCTGTATATATACACACTCCTAGACATATTGAAATTTCATAATTTATTTTAACCCCTGCTATTGATAGCCAATGGATTAATTTCCTATACATATATATATATATATATATATATATATATATATATATATATATATATGTTATAACATGTTTTCTAATAAAACATACATCATATGATTTTCCCTTTTAAACACCCCATAGTATAAGTTGTTGTCATGCCAAGTAGAAACTAGGCACATTGATTAATTCAAGAACATATTGACAATATATAGATATTAATATGCTCATAATCATATTGGAATTTCAAAGATTCTTCTCCATTTCCTATCTATAACCTGTGGATACACATCCTATACCTAACATCTCCAAAACTATTACAAATGATCATTGAGACCTGGGGGAAATAGTGCCCCAAGATTAATGATCCAATATTTCTCTTTGTGGTTAAGGATACTATGCCAACCTTGTTGATTACTTCTATCTCCTGTAATTTTGTCTATAATCATAAACATGAACTTGGCATTGGTATGTTTAATAGTATGTCTATAGAGGGCATTGGTTTCTTTTTTGTTTATAATGTCACGTTTGTGTTCATTCATTTGAGTTCTAAGTGAGCGGGAGGTTTTGCCCACATAAAAAGCTGAGCATTGGCAGGTGGCTAAATACACAATCCAACTGCTGCTGCAGTTACCAAAGACTCTTAAGTCATAAACCCTACTGGTGTTGGCACTACTAAATTGTTTAAGTTTACTTACTTGTTGGCATGACCCACAGTGTCCACATGGGAAAGTGCCCAAAAGTTGGTCTGCAGTTATGGTCATTTGTTTATATATTGCACCCCCACTTTCCTTATGCTTATAATGAGAGACTAGGGCGCCCAATGTTTTGCCACGTCTGTATGAAAACTGACATTTGGGACCCAAGAGTCCCCTTAATTCTTCATTTGCAGTGAAACTAGTAACAAAAGAGTAGCTTTTGTATTTTCAAAATCTTGCCAGAAACCCACAGGTAAACTAAGTGCATATATATGTTTGTGTGTGTGTGTGTAAAGATATATAAAAAAATCTACCCACACACACATTTATGTAAATATGGAAAACATCCATATAATCATAGTGTTGAACTTTTTTTTTTACTCCGGCAGAAGTGTTAAGTTCTTGCGAGATCAAACAGTGGGGCATGGGGAATTTGCCCTTTCCCTACTGTAGATGGATTTTGGAGTTGGTGCATATAATTTGTATGGGGTGGGGGAGGGCGCATGAGGTTTGACCCCTTTAAAAAATTGAGTTGGGGGTGTTCTGTTTTGATCCTTTTTGGATCAGTACTTTTTAGTTAATGTTTTTGTATTTCAAATTTCAAAGTACATCCATGTATATGGACAAACACACCACGTATTTAATGAGTATATGCATGTGTGTGTGTGTGTGTGTGTGTGTGTATGAAACGTTATTTAAGTTTGGACTGGAAGTACAAACGCATTGAAATCAAGTACATTAGTTATTTAAAAATTACAGCAAATTATTGCAGCCTTGCCTGGTTCTGTGGCATAGAGGTCAGAGTCCTTACTATGACCCAGGCAACTTGAGTTCAGTTAGCAGCCCCAGCACTGGAAGACTAAGGCAGAAAGGAGAAGGAAATATGAAGGGGTGTGTACCCCTCCCCTTTCCTGGGGGAGGTGGGAAAGGATGCAAACACTTGGAGCGCAATTGGGTAGTGCAATATCTCTTGTGGAGACAGGGAAAATCACCACTTTTGCTTCAAGGGGATAGGTGGAGCTGCTTAAGAGAAAGCACTCATTGAGAAAGTGAGGGGGTCACCCTTCACTGCAGCCCATTACATAACGCCACCTCAGTATGTTGCTGATGTTTCTGGGGGTTAAGGGCAGCAAGCAAAGAAAAAATTAACCACCATGATGGCTGTCTGTATATGATGGCCTCTCCTGGTCAGCCTTCATCCTCATTAATGGGAAACAAATAGGTTGCTCAACCAGAAGGGGGCTTATGACCTGCAAACAGCAGGGACAGAGAAACAACAAAAAGTTATTGTAACCTTATGTTTCTTAGAGTCATTGGAAAATTGCCATCTCCCTGTAATAACGAAGGCTTTTGAGAAGTATAAAAGTTGCATCTCTTATAATATGTGACAGCTTAGAGCTAGGACTGTGTTTTACCTCCTCCACTTTCACTCATACTTTGCTGTTTACAGAACCTGAATGATGTGAACAAGATTTTAAAGAAAGTGTTCCTGATATTCCCACATTTCTGTCTGGGTCGTGGCCTCATTGACATGGTGAAGAACCAGGCAATGGCAGATGCGTTTGAAAGGTTTGGTAAGCAATTAATTTCCTTAACTTTGTTCACCTTTATTTTTGAAATGGGAAGTGCTGTTGCATTTTTTGTAACGATATTACAAATTTTTGTTTTATATCTCTGCTTAAAACATTCAATTGTGCCTTGCCTTATGTGCTGATGTATCAAACGGATGAATCACAAATAAGTATTGTTAAATGATATACATTAGTCATCTTGGATAATGTAGGTACAATGCCTGTCATGTTTAGATCTACTGGCAAGTGTGGGGGGGAATGTCTGTATTTATTTGTAACTCCATTTCTCATGAGATTTTGCATGAATGCAAATTTAGAACTGGGTGAATTCCTAGTTGCTCTCAGTAAAAGTAATTATTCCATTTTAGCCAGTTGTAGATCCCCATCCATGACCCTGCCAGAACATCCAGAATTTCTTAACCAGTTATAAAAGTTAGCAATAGAACCATGTATTTTTTTATGGCTGTTTTCAACTATCCACACATAAACTGGCAAACTTTTATTACCAACAACAAATATGCTCTGAGACTTCCGGACTTTGAAACTGCCAATGTGCTTGATTAAATTGTCCCCCCGTACCCACCAGATATGTTAATCATCTTGATCATGTCTTCACAAACATTTTTCCTATGATTTCTACTTCTTTTGTCAAATCTGACCCATCCTACTGTGATATTCTCTATGAAAACCTGCTTTCTATATTCAGGGATTACTCCAAAATTACTTACTCATTGTTTCTGATCTTCTGACTAGCACAGATGGTTTAGCTCTCCAACAAGTCTTATAACTGAGGGTGCTGCCTACTGTTCTGAATTTTATTTTCTCTTTGATAGATGCATCGAGGCATCAGTACCAATCCAGTGTATGCATAATGGCTAGTTGAGAACTAAATGCATATAGTGTAACTACCACATCAACGGTATATAATAAAAAGAAAAAAGCTTCTGGACATCACAAAAAGATCCACTTCATCAATGTAAAAGTGGTTTAAAACTGGCAAGCATCTCAAATGTACTATTAGAAAATGTAAGGCCAACTATGAATTGAAGATTAACCAATTCAAAGGACAACCATAAGGCCGCCTTCATGTATATTAGGAGTATTGCGAGTAACATCCAGTTCTAAACTGATCTTAATCCCCAGTGGTACACCTCCTTCTCTTACCACAAAGACATTGCTATTATTCTTAAGAACATATTCTTTTTCTGCTTCATTCCACCACCCCACTTCCTTCCATCACCCCTCAGAGCAGCACTCATTGTCGCACCACTGTGCTGTTTTACCAACCAAGCTGTCTACAGAATATTTAAGTGCGTCTTCACAGTACTGATTAGATGTACAGTCGCCCTCATATACTGACTGGCTCAAAAAATTCCGTGAGCAGTAAATGAGATGCAGTCCAGGAAACTGAGGACTGACCAGTACATAAAGCATGTCAGAGCAGCCTTGTCTCGCTTGAATGCCAAAGATCAGGTTATTTTCAGCCACGTAGTTAATAACATCTGCCCTCTGAATTTGCCAGTTTCTGACGAGTTGTTGCGCGGTGTGTACAAAAGCTCTTGTTTTGTGTTGTTCGACATTTATTTGAAGGTGGTTATTTTTCCGGACAGGCTTTTTTGCTTTAGTTGGTCGCTTGCACTTCAAAGTAAGTACTTTGAACTTCCTTTCATTTTTAGATGGTCTCTGAGTTGTACGTTTTTATTTAGTCAGAGTTGTGTGTGAGGAATGCTTTGTTCTAAATCTTTCTAACATTAGGAAATGTTAAGTATGTTAAAGGGGAAATGCCTTTAATAAGAAATCTAAAGTGCCTGATTCCTTACTTTTTCATAGTAAGCAAACAAGAAAGACTTTGCTAAAGGTGCACGCTGTGCTCTTGGAGGGAAGAGTTTGAAAATTTTTGAAGCTCTAGTGGTAGTTCTTGGTGTGATTTCTAAACAAAAACTTTGTATTAGAATGAACATAATGAAATTAACAAAAATAATATGTGCAGTATAACAATAAGGCCGATGGACAGGTTGCATATTCTGTTAATGTTGTTGCTAGTCAGCCTTGTTTCAAAGTATTGTAATAAAAGTAACCTTTTTATGGCTAGTGGGAGTATAAAGTAAATGAGTTAATAGTTGAGTGACTGTAATCTGTGGCTGAATGTTGTATATCTGACTAAGTTAATCAGAAAGAAAATTGTGTAGAATATGGAGTTCGGCTCTTGCTGTAACATTTTCCATGTCACCACCTGCAAGCCAGAAGTAAAGGGTATTACAGCTGTCCAAGCAGGAAGACAGGAGAACATGAAAGTCCAGCTGTGTAAAATCTTACTACTTGCAGTTTTCCTTACAGTAGGCACCCTCTGCCTATGGTAGCCCGACGTCCAGCCAGTATACCAAAACCTTAGGTTGTAATGCTGCCTAGGCAGGGGATCCTTACAGGTCCTTGGAACGAATGTAGTGCTTAATCCACATATACTTCAGATGTAAATAATGTGTCTTGATAATGGTTGACACATGGTCATTAATTGTGAGTCTATCACTGTGATCCATTCCCAAGATCCTACACAGAAGATAAAAATTCCAAATTATTTCCCTTCATAAATATATTGTGTGTGAGAGAGTGAGTGCTGGGGGTAGTACCTTGACAGATGAATGGTGGCATGCACAGGCATGTCAGTTGTCTTTGCTTGGTTGAAGTTCGGTTAATTTCAATTTGAGGTTGTGCACACTAAAGTAACACCTGATCAGTCTTCTGTAGTGGCAATGACTTGCTTAAATGCCTAATAAATAAAGGTATAACTGAGTGTAACTGGTATAACACTCATGGCTAATACTTCTATTACATGTTATCTTCCTTAACAGTATTGTACACAGCAAACAGTAACAATGCTAAGATAGTGCCCCGAGGAACTCCACAACTTAGTAGGTAAGTGCCGTAATTCACTCCAGCAACCACTTGAGTGCAAATTGGAACACAAGAGGTGAGCCATCCTAGAACTATGGAAGTTAAGCTGCAGTGAGTTCAGAGATGCTCCATCAAGGTTCTGTGGTCCACATTGGCAGATACTTCAGACATATCAGGGAAGACCAAACTGGAATATAACCACTGATTTATCACTTTAAGGAGCTCACCTTCATGATAAGGAGGTCACTAGTGTTACTGCTGTGTGTTAATCAGTAGACAGACTGACAAGCATCAGCTAAGTCACGAGTTGTTAAATGGGAATGTAGCTGTGTTGACGTGCAGTAACAGCATGTAAAAGGAGACTCGGAGCCACACAGGAATCAAAGCATCCTACCACTCAGAAAAGTCATAAAATGTAGAGAACAAAACAAGTGGAACATTAGCAGGGATGGACTAAAGTCAGGTCAAGTAAAATGCTTCCAAATCTTAAAATAATACCAGCTCAGTATGAAGGACTTAAAAAGAGACTGATAGAGGCTTTACTGCATTGTGTAGAGAGATGGAGCCCTGATTGCAACCCAAATAACAGGGTTTTGATCAGTGGTCCCATCACAGGAGGAGTCTGGTTGGGAGGAGAAACTTAAGGGGCATGGCCTGCTCACCTCTCCTGGAGAGCACACATGTGAGTTGCAGTTTCACTGTTGGAGATCAGGGAGTCCTTTCCTGTGCTTCGGGGCTGGGAGTATGAAAGTAAGGTATGACTGGCATGATCACCTCATCGCATGTCCTCTTCCCCTGCTTGGATGAACACTGAATGGACACTTAGGGCCATAAGTAAAAACCCTCAAACCATCTCTAGTGGCTGCCTTAATGATGGCCCCAGTTGGTCAATTCTCACCCTAAACGAAGAGGGAACACATGGGTTGATTAGTCAGGAGGGGCTGATGATCGTCAGTAGCAGGGGTGAAGCACGTGCAAAAAAAGGCTGGTAGATCACCCATACTCCAGGTTCTGAATAAAGTACTGTTGAAAATTCTGAAAAAAAATGTGTTGAAATAAAGTACTAGCTGACATCGGATACTGCCTAGCAGCATAATTAAAACTGGCATTCAGAAGTAATAGAGATGGTAAAAGCACGATAAACCATTTGATCTGAAATAAAATTTAAATTTAACTAAAAGTTAAAATGCAGAGCATATAACAATGTGCAGCCTGCTGCCACCAGGCTTGCAGTACAGCAATCATAGAACTAAACTGCAGCCAGAGATAAGAGAATTACATTACGGTTAAAAATCTACCATTAACTTGATTATGGAGATGTTTGGGTCCATATGAGACCTGCAGAAAATTAAGGTTTTCTCTTATAACTGAAGAGAATGTTATGTTGCATTATTTTAAGATAGCACAAAAGTGGAATGATTTTTAACATGCAGTTATGTCTCCCAATCCATTGCACACATAGTGCTGAGCATTAAAATAAAAACTCAAACCAGAAGCGTTAGTAAGCAGCTGGAACGTTATGAATCTGATGAAATGGGCTTATCCTCTGCATCTCCTAGCATATTAATAAGTCAATAACCTTCCCCCATGTTGCAATTATTACTCTCTTCCCCAAGGAACTCTCTGCCTTCCATTTTCCCCATCCAGACACCTACACCCTCTTATCTCCTCACATCTTCTCCTCAGCTCTGATGGATTCGATTTTGCAGTTTTCTTGAGTGCAAGGGTATTTGCTGCTTTGCCTCCTGCATAAGGTACAAGATTCGATCTTGATCTCTGGCATTTGCCTGTATGGGGTTTGCATGTCTTTCCTGTAGGGTTCCTCACACGTCCTAAATACATGCTGGGTGTTTCTGTCTCAAATTCACCCAAGAATGGACTTATGGGCAGCAGCACAGACTCTAGATGATGCCTGTTGGGTGAAGAGAGTTGTATTGACCAACTGTTTTGGGCATCAACTGTTTCTCATAATATTCCTCTAGTTAGGAAAACATAAATCATAGACTACTCACCATGTAAGGGCTAGCAACTCAATGATGTAAAAACTGGCTCTAGGTGATTTAGTCGTGTTGACTATTGTCAGCATATTTTATGAACACCACACTAGATAAAGTCTCCTTGGTCTTTGGAAACAAGACATCAGTGCAGCTGGAGGCGCATGCTTTTGCTTAGTTATGTAGTCATGAAGGCCATGGTAAAATCTGCTGGTGAATTACCTTCCATTTCCCATCTGTGGTGAGTGGTCCAAGGGTAGCTGAAAGAATTGGAGCATAGAATGAAATGTCAGCTAAGGCATGGATTCTAATCCAAGCCATTTAGTCATCTGTGTTTTAGTCACAAAATGTACTGATTCCAAGTGTGATTTTGGCTTTTCAGAAGTTTTATATTTACCCTCAATATGGAGCAGCCGTAAAACTGCATGTATAGAGCAATTTGGATGTGAGGGGTGCAGGAGTTTAATGCTTTGTTTTGGTATTGATGTTAGGGCTGGCAATAATACTGTATGCTGAAGTGTTTGGTGTTCATTTAGTAGCTATGAGTCCAAATTAATGAGATATTTGTAGCTCACTAATGTAGCTATAAAATCAAAGTAAGTTAGCAACCATTGGAAAGTGAGGGCAAAAGCGTCATGTAAAGATAGAGTTTCTTTACCACACAATGTCACTTCACTGTTGTATCCAACTTTGTTGTTACCCAGGAACATTCCACACCATCACAAGAGCCTAATGCGCCATTACTGATGTAACTGCTGTAAACTGCAGCACTATTTTCCAGAATCATGTTATGTTTCGATGTATATTTTGTATTCTGGGTACTGGTTTTACTGCTGTACCACACTGTTCTCTGTGTTGTGACTGTATTAATGAGTCATATAATCGCTAATAACATTCTTTGCATACAGTTCCTAAGCTTGACTTAAGCTCCTTTCAGAAATTGATCCTGGCTCGTTGGATACTTAGACCTGCCAGAATGGAATAGATGAGCTGTGGGTTGTGTTCTGTCCCTTTTGAATATGTCCTGTGGGGAAAGACAGTTTAGGGTGCCTGGATACCTCCATGTTTAGTAATATCAAATGTTATACTAAAGGCATAATCATGTGATAAACAAATGGCAGTTGTCAGAATGACAAAATGTTTTCTACCTTTATTGTACTTTTTTCATTGTTATACTATTAAACAACCTTATTCTTTTTCCATAGGCGAAAGTCACTTTGTGTCTCCTTTGTCCTGGGATCTTGTTGGAAAGAATATGTTTGCCATGGCTGTTCAGGGACTTATCTTCTTCATTTTCACTCTGTTAATACAGTATAAATTTTTCATCAGAATCAGGTGAGTTTTGATGCAAATTTTGTTTTTTGAGTGCTACTGACAAATTTGTCTGTGCAACAGGAGCAGATTTTTAGATTCTTTGTGTACTGTTGCTGTCACATAATTATGGTTGGTTGTTTATTGCAAAATGTTAGTTGCTTGTATCCCTTTCCTTTACTACTTACATCCCCACAGCCATGTTTGTCATTTCTAGTACTTACTGTAAAGTTTCATTACTTACCTGCGGTGGTGGTGCTGCGGTAGCATTGTTGCCTCATAGTAAGACTCTGTCCGGTTCGATTCTCAGCTAGAGCATCTTGTGCGTGGAGACATGCATGAATGGGCGTACCTTCGTTGAAGGTTGTGCATCAGAGCTGGTAACTCGGCATGTAAAAATCAACTACCAATCATTAGCGGACCGGAGTTCCACTGTGGCGACCCCTAACCGGGAAAAGCCGAAGGACACAACAATAAATTGGCAGGAAACTATAAGTTTATTTTGTTTGCCCAGCTGTTGAAGCTGAAAAAGCAACTGCTACTCCTCTTCCAGTTCACCTGTCCAGGAATTCTAAGCTGTTTTAAAACCCTGACCCTTAACTGTATTAACCTGTGCCGACCTTTCTGATGGTTGGTTCCACTTGTCTACCACCCTTTCTGAGAAAATATATTTCATGACCTGTAGGTTATAACTTGTTTTCCCTTGACCTCATGGGCATGAATCCCTCTTCCTAACTCTATCCTTACCATCTCCCCTTTTAGTGCCTAACAGATTGTTACCTTGTTCCCCTAGCTCTCCCCTTCAGTAGTGATAAGAGGTCAGCCTCGCTTCATCCATCATGCGTTCAATTCCTCTTATCTTCATTGCCTCCCATTGCACTCTTTCTAATACAGTAACTTCCTTCTCACTGTAAGGCATCCAGAACTGTGTGCAATATGCAGGTTTCTGCACTGACCTTACCAGTGCCTGATTAGAAGGACATCATCACCTTCCTCTCTGTGGATTCCATCCCCTAGTTGTGCACTCCAGCATCTAGTTTGCTTTAGCTGCAGCTGTTTCTCACTGAGCCTGATGGTTCGTAGTCACTTTAATAATCATCCCAAAATCGTTTTCTAAATCACCAAGTGCATAACTTATCTGAAGTGTACTTTACAGACTTAGAAAGGTTGAATTGCAGTTAGCACCTGTTACACCATGACACCTGTCTCTTCAGACTTTGCCTTTTTTGTAATAGTAATGTCAAACTTTTGTATCATTAGCAGAGAGATTGGTCCAGTTTTCCACATCCTGCATGAGGTCAGAGGTACATATTAAGTAGAAAATAGCCTAGGGCTGTCTCCCACAGAACACATCTTGTCACTGATTTCCCATCTTGATTGCTCCAACTAATTAACACAAACTCCTCTAACCACTTCTTCACCCATTTGCAATGGTTGCTACCACCACACATCATTTTTAAGGAGCCTGTAGTGTTTGGTAAAGTTGTGATAAATCACACTGATAGGATTACTTCTGCGTGTCACTCATTCATAAAACTAAATCAGTTAGTCTGGTAGCAGCTGTCCATTGTGAAACCAAGCTGGAGCTCCATTTTATCCCCAGAACCTCTCGAGTCATGACTTTGGAATCCTTTCGCTGATTTTTGTTGATGACTGAAGTTAGGCTCACCAGCCTGTAGCTTTCTGGGCTGTGTTTTTCCTCAGTCTTTGTTGAGTGGTACCACTATAGTCTGCCAACAGTCTCCTGGGCACACACTTTCTCTAACGGATGAATTGAGTATTTCTAGTAAAGCACTGGACAGTACTTCAGCTGCACCTTTTTAAGATCCTAGATGAGATCCCATCTGGTTCCTGCACCATATCCTCCTTCAGTGACCCTGATGGCCCACCCTGTCCTTTTTCTGTCATTATCCTTTTTTACCCCTCCCTTCCACCTGCCTACCCTCACAGATCAGTGCTTGTCCCTTCCTTTTCCCAGTAAATACTGATATCAAGTAGTTATTACTGATTCTTGTTCTACATTCTACCCTTCCACTAAGTTGTTAGCTTTCCTATTGGCCTTCTTCCTTTTTCTTGCACACAAAAATACCTTCTTTCCTTAATGTCTTCTGTTGATCTTTCTTCCCTGTACTGTTTTTACCCTTCTTATGGACAAATTGTTCTGCTTTTTAGTTGTCACCCCCTTTTGCCTCCAATTGCAGTAGTGCCTTTTGTTATCTTTTATATAGATATCTTAATATTCCTGATGAACCATGACCATTTTCTCCTCCTCGTCATCTTGATCATCTGTGGGTTGATTTTTTTTGTCATTTTTCTCCCTTTTGCCTTCAGTGTTTGGGTTTAAGCACAGCTGCTGCATATGAACACAGCCTTTTGGAGGTGCACATCTCCGCCCATATTGCTGCCTGCTGATGTTGGCAGTGCAGAGGGTCGGGCAGACCCCCCCCACCCCGATGTGTAGACTTTCATTAGCAGCCAATTGCCATTCTCCCCACTCTGGTTCCTACAGCGCCTGGGTCACTATTCAATACTGCATAATCTTGGATGCAGTCAGCGTTGAGTGATTGTTAGACTGTTGAGTGTCTCCTTGTACTCTGGTGTCCGAGACCATTCACCTTAATCTTTTTCTCCATACCCCCCCCCCCAAATTATTCCATTTTGATATTTCATAGCAGTTCCACTCCTGTGCTCTTCTCCCCTCTATCAGGCACCATGTTTATCAACCCTTTATTTTTTCTTATTTAACCCTGTGTAGTCTCAAACCCTGATCTTTGTTTGGTTCTTTCCTTGACCAGTTTGGACCACACTGTTGAGTGTCCCTGTTGACCAGTGAAGCTCTAGCCTGTAGGTCTTGTAACTTCATCCCCCCTACATAGAATGAAACCAAGGATTTTTCCGTCTTTGTTTGCTGCTGTTACCTTTTGTTCAAACCCATCCAAGTCCAATACCACAATAAGTCTGTTATATCTGTTCACTCTTAATAAAAAAAAATACTCCAGTGTTTCTCAAAAAGATGGAAGTTTTCCATCATAAGTACCTGCTCTTTCCCTGCCTGTCCTATTGTCTTGTTCCTTACTAATCTATCCTAATTTGTATTTGCACTAGAAGCCTTGCAGATTATATTACTTAATGTACCAGTTTTACCTCTGTAGCCTCTAGCAACTTTATTCTGAGGTAGCTTACTGAGGCTTTCCCTTTTAGCCTTTACCGACTTTTTTGCCGCATAGGTTACTTTGAACTGCTTTCTGTCTACTGCCTCCTTCAACTGTTTCTTATTCTCCTTCTGTGCAGTTTCTCCATACTCTGTCAACTTTTCTTGTAACCCTTACCCGGCTTAAGTCTGCCCACCCCATCTTTTTCTACCCTATCATTTTTAAACATCCTGTATCATGTGCTTTGGATCTTTTCCCTTTTACCGTGTGTAATTGGTCCAATTACCCAACCTAGTCTGCATTCCTTCCAGTGGTCAGTGATTTCAGTCTGACTATCTTCTTACTTAGTTTTCTGGCATTAGAGTAGTACCTTGCCTCTCTTACCCCTCCCATTCTCTGCTTGTCTTTATCCCATTTGTTACTGGGCTACTCCTCTTCCCTCCCACCCTTAGATGGCCTTTGCTGTCTGTTCTAAGCTGCTTTTTATTGTTTCTGTTATCCTATTGCTGCCTATTGCCTTGCTGTCATCCTTTTTGCTTCTTTTACCAGCCTATTTAACCTCTTCCTGATTCCTCCAACTTTTTCTTTTTCTTCCTATCTTGCCTTCACTTGCCTTTCCACATACCCCTTTTGTCCTTCCATCCTCTTACCATTGCCTTCATTGCCCTTGTCTGCTGCTGTTGCTGCCCTACTGTTGTCCCCTTTTGCTGCTTCATCCATCCCTGGTCTGACTTCCCATGTTTGCAGCAGCTCTTGTTCCCTCTGCTTCCAGTTTGTTTAAAGGCACGGATCTGCCTTTCCATTTCCTGCTTCTATAAGGCAGTCCATTGAGGACTAAATAGAATTCCTTCTCCATGCTGCAGCTCATTAAACTCTTCCACAGCCATCCTTTATCCCAATCCACTGCTGTCTGTCTTACACCCTGAGCTAGAGCATTTCAAATGCCTTATCCTCTGCATCCTACAACTGCAGTTTGGTTTGGGAATATTTTTGTGTGCGCCACCATACTCGAGCCCCAATAAACTGCTCCCACCTCTAAATCTTTCTATTAGCTGTTCTGTAATCTCTTCCACCAAATCATTTCTATCCGCAGGACTCAGTACATAGGCATCCTTCTCCTTTTGGGAAACACCTTGGACAGTGTTTTGCATATCCATGTGAGATTTAGATCTGGAACCATTTCTTACTTTGCCAAACACCTTCCCCTCTTCTTTTCCTTACCTAGTACCTTTAGTGACTGGATTCCCATAATGCTAACAGCCCCTCTGTTTCTCTTATGTTAGTTATTCTATTAGTAATTGTACTGCCTTGCTAGAGTTTTGCTTCAAATTCCAACTTCTCCTTCCAAAATAAGTAAATCACTTATCTAAAGCCAGGTAACTATTTCAGCAGTAATTTTATTGATACAGTGATTGTAGAAAATGGAGGTGCAGGCATTTATTTAATGCAGGAGTGGAAATGCTGGTTCTGCTTGCACTGTGTAATGCGTACTCCTCTTCCTAGCAAGCCTGTCTAATATTGCTGTGAGAGCTGGTGTAGTGCTCAAGTCCGCAGCATCATATACCAGGTTTCTCTTTTTGTTATAATTTGCACTTGTATACTGTGGTTTATTTGTATGGGTGGGTTAATGTTATGATGCATCTACATTTTGCTTTCCTGAACTGTAGACTGTTGTGCTTTTAACTTATTGAGTTCTCCATGTGACCTTTTCTTTTTCACATTAACTAGTCCATGACGCCTACGACAAAATAATCATTTTATTGCTCACCCACAAGCTTTATAATACTAGTGCTGTCAAAATTTCCTGATTGACTGTGGCATTCGAATTTTGGCCATAGTAATGAAAGTTTTAACTGCTGAATGTTTTCCACTGAGGACTGCCAGAAAAAAATGGATTTATACACTTGTTTTATGATATTCATACCACTGGCAGATGGATATTTCTTTCAAAGAATATCATTATTAAGAGTCATTAGCGTGTGGCCTTCTTCAGATTTGTTATTCCAGAATGCCTCAGATATTTTTAAGAATACCACCATCATACAGCTGTTTACATTTTTGTCACCCACCTTGAAGTTCATTGCTGCTTACTGCATTTCACTGAGTGTCTAACAGCCTATCTTTGAAATGACACAGAATATTAGTTATATTTGTTTTTTTTCTGTAGGCCTTTTTCTGTAAAACTACCACCTCTGGGAGAAGAAGATGATGATGTCAACAAGGAAAGACAGCAGATCCTAAATGGGCAGAGAAGAGGGAATGTGCTTGTTCTTAAGAATCTGTCTAAGGTGAGATAATTCCTCACTCCCTTGTTCATGTATTTCTTGAGTTATCTAACCTTTATGGCCCAACACAACAGCTGTACTATATTTTGTGATAAAGTACAGTTAGAAGTGGCTTCTATCCTCCTACAGACCTAGACTGTTTGAATTCATTTTTGATGGTAGAATAATTTTTCAAAGAGATCATCTCACTTACCATGCCAGCCATACTGAACCAAACAGTAAAAATCACCAACATTATGTTTACACCCTACCAAATACTTGTTTGTATGGACCTATAAAATATGTAACACATTATATTGGGTTTCTTTATGCGAAAAGATGACTGTATCCAAAGCCCATTCAAAGCTACTTAATCTGTGCTACCATTCTTCTGCCTTTGGTGCAGCGGTAGCATTGTTGCTTCACAGCAAGAGGTTCTCCCATTCGATTCTCTGCTGGAGTGCGGGGAGTGCCTTCTGTGTGGAGTCTGCATGTCCTCCCCACGGTTGGTTGGGTGTTCGAAAGACATGCGTAAATGGGAATGCCTTCATTGAAGGTTGAACGTCAAGCTGGCACCTTGGCGTTTGTGGAAATCTACTGTCAATTATTAGTGAACCGGAGTTCCGCTGTGGCGACCCCTAACCGGAAAATGCCAAAAGACAACAACCATTCTTCTGCCTTTATGCATCAGTCCTGCTGGCTATATGGAGGTCAGAACTGCACTACAGCATTCATCTTGTGTTACAGTAAGGAGCAAGTTTTGGTGGCAGGTTTTAATTTTATTTTTTTGCTACCTACACATTTCTTGTACAGCCTTCCTGTTTTCCTGGGCAGACCAGTTTCAGGCTGCACAATAGTCCAACAATAGTCCATCTCTTTTCACTTTTACATCATCATGGCTGCCTCGAACACAGCTATTCCAGGGAGCTTTGCCATCTCCACTGCATCTCCTTTTATCAACTGGAGGTATTCCTTCTATTAAGATGCAGCATTTTTTTTCCCTAACAAAGTTCATAGTCTTATCATAAGTATTGCAAATGTGCATTACATTTAACAGAGTATGCAAAATTATATTATAATGCCAAGAGGATTATGCATTCTTACTAGTAAACTAACCCTGGTCAAATTAAATAGTGAGGAATGTGAAGAGGAGAACTGTTTTTCCTGGTATAAAAAATGGTGCTGGACAATATTTGGTTTGTTCCACATTGGGGAAAACTTCAGGCCATTGAGCAAGTGATAAACATTGTCTAAAGCAGGCAGAATATTTTAGTGCTGTACGAAAAGCACACAGTATTAATTTGTTCAGCTCTAAAGTGCAGTTATAGTTTAACTTTCATATTCTGCAGGCAGCTATTGTTTAAACATTTTGAATCAAGTTTCACAACACAGCAACCTTCTGTTATATCTAAAAAAAACTGTCAGGTTTTACTTCAGAAATGTATTCTTTATTTTAAACATCATTTTAAAGTGACATTTAAAAAATTAGTCTGTACACATACAGTTATAGAAAGCAAGCACTACATGCAGTTCCATTGTTATTATCCTACAGTATACACGTTTTCTTTCTAACAATTTTCATTTACTCCAACATTACTTAAATTGTTCAATTCCTGCCTCCCTTAAAGTTCAGTCCTCCTCTTGAACATTATTCTGCATGTATTGTTCCCACAAACTCAATCTATTTGTATGTAAATTTTTCCTTCCCTTCTTTAAAGATACCACCTACAGTTCTTTGATCTCCTTTACAATATTCAGTACTTCAGTTACAGTTGGTTTAGATTTTAATTTCCATTTTTTAATTGCTTTTTTTGGCAGATAATAGCATTAAACGTAGGCGTTACTAAGACTAGGCAGTTCAGATCATGTATCCCAGCTGAAAATAATACACATCTTACAATACTCTGTCCCCGTAATATTTCTGACAAGGGTACTGTGTATGGAATGTTTAAAATAGGCCAACACATTACATTCTCAATAACTTCTCAGTCTCTCTGCCGTCACAAGCATTTGCGATCTACCTGACAAAAAAATTCTTCTTAATCTTGCCGAAAACAAAAATGAGTAAAATATAGACAAAGCTTGTAAATGACATCTTGTAGCTTCAGATTAAACTTCTTTCTTTCTCTGATGTGTTCCAGACAGCAGAGCAGGCTTAAAAAAAAAAAAAAGCAAAAACAAAAAAAATGCAGTAACCATAACTTGACTTTTGGTATTCTTTTGTCTGCAGGTTGGGCCTGTTTGCATGATTGGTCAGCAGAACCCACCTATAGTACAACAGCACAAATGTATTTTGCTACTTCAGGAGGATGCCGTGCTGGTCATTATATGTCGGCACTCTCCAGTATCCATTTCCTCCTAAAATTGTGCAGAGTCCCTTCTGCAATAATATTGTTCTATCCATTCTGTGAGATATTCCTAACTGAGTTAGCCACAGTATGTAAAGCTTATTTAAATTATTGCATTTAAGAAAATCATAATTAATTAACATTTGGTAGGCCCTTGTTGCAGTATGAGGGTGCTTGTCCGTGATGCTGGTAATCTGTTTGTACCCATGAAGTTCCCGTTCTCCTAGCTTGTTGCTTTGAGGCAGGTGGTTTTAAAGGACCTCCTGCACATTTTAACTTCTTCTTGTTCTTTTTCTCTTTTAATGTCTAGCTCCTTGATGGGGTAGTACCCCTTTACATTGTATGTATTTGCTTTTGTCTCTCTCTTCAGTAAGGTTTTGTCATCTGGAAACTTGGTTTTAGTCTGTCCAGGAGAGAGTACTTAAATAAGGCATTTCAGCCTAGTCCTTGGCTTTCCTGTTCCCTTATCTGTCTTCTGTTTCTCCACCTTGTCTCAAGACTTGGCCATCAGCTTTATTCTTCTTCAGCTTCCTCAGACGCTTGCTCTCTCATTAATGCTGTTCTTTCTAACCCAGGAACTCTACTTCCTAAATAGGTACCCATCTTGTATTCTGTCATGCACCTTCCAATCCACTGCAATACTTGTTTTCTTAATCATGGCCCTTCTCTTTTCCCTCATCCTCACATCTGACCTGCTTCCCAAACTATTAAAGACTGCAAGTAATACTTTGATTTTTTCCTTGTCCAATCAAGGCTTCAACTAGTTGTTTCTTCTGGTTATTGCCTTGAGTGAGTGTTCCATAAAGTTTCATAGAACGTGTGGCAGATATGTGGAAGTCTTCCATAACTTTTCTTATGACCAAGGTGAGGAATCCAAATACTTGTTGACTTCACTTTCATTTCATTGCTTCCAGCTCTGGCAAAGCTTCCTTAAAAATGCTTCTGTGTAAATTCTAAGTTAATCTTGATAACTCTGACCCTGGTTACAGAGCAATCTGGATTCAGGAATGACTGTAATAGGGGCAGCATTTTATCCCATTTACTGATTTTGTTCTTATAAGCACAGACATGAAACTAACAGCAAAGCTGGTCTGTCTGGTTGTGTATGTACTTACAAATGTTTTGGGAGCTGTGTCTCTAATGAAACTGTCAGGATAAGTATAAGTATATCAAAAAATTTTTGCTAAACAGTACTGTGCTTTTTTATAGTTTTTAGGCTCTATTATTTGCAAGTAATGGATTTTATTTTATTTTATTTGGTGATAATTTAACACTGTGGGTGGTCTGGTCTATGAAACCAAGGCCAGCAGCAGTACAATCTTAACACAAGGATGATACAGGCAAAAATATGCTTGCAGTAAAACATACTTTGTAGGGCATGTTATGATGCTATGAACTGATTTACTTCTGTGACACTGCGGTGCTTCACTAGTTTTAACAAATGTTAGGCATTAGTTCATAAAGAACAGCAGCAAATGTTGAATATATCCTTGCTTGTCTTTAAAGATTTTGTTGAGGGGGCTCAAGACCTGCTACATTTCCCACACCCCCAAACTTATATATATACATACTGAAGATTTGTTGCCATTCTTTGAAAAAAGTTTAGTTTGACATCAAATTCTGACTTATTATATGCAAGTATTCCATGACTCATACTAATAAGTGCTATTCCATGACTCATACTAATAAGTCTTAGTATATCAAGCAGTGGGTTCCTTTGAAAGAACTCCTAACACTTAATGATTCGATTTGATATATATGATCCAACCATATGATCAAAAGTTTTTCAAGAAGGGTTAGCCTTAAGTAACATGATTGCAGAAATGATGAGAATTTTCTGCACTGAAGATGCTGCAGTCTGAGTTATTATATATTTAGTGTGGGGCAGGGGTTTTTTTTGTTTGTTTTGTTATTTTTTTTTTTTTTTTTTGTGTTTATGTACACTCAAACACTTCGATCATGTGTTGTCAAACATATGGGATTAGTTGAAGGTTAGAATTACTAATATAGGCCCATGCCAAATGCAGTTACCTAGTAGGGCCCAATTCAACTATTACTGTCATCCACTCACTTACTTTGTACTTGTAAATGGTGAAATATTTCAATAAAATAGCCACAAAGACCAAAAATGACTATGTAACAAGAAAAATAAGAAAACACAACCACCCTCCACACACATTGCAACAATTTTCTCAAATTGTTAAACAGTGCAACAGATTTTTAAAAAAACAGAAAAAAAAAAAAAGCAAAAAAAAAATTAATTAAAGTTTTCTTTCACATCATTTCTTTTCAAATCAACAACAAAATCAAAAAAACAACAACAAAAAAAAATCATAAATCAAGGATCGTTTTTAATCAAGGTTTTAGTGAAATCAGAAGCACTGAATGTTTTTTGTAGGGTAGTTGTTAGTGCACGTTGCTGTTGCTACGCCCTGGCTTGTAACTACTGCAGGCAAAATAACATAACCCTGCAACAAATAACACATATTGCAAACATGGATATGATATCCAGACCTACTATATCATGGGAGGTCCCAAGGTCCAGGGGAGAGGGCATCTGTCCGGCTAAGTGTAGGAGGGGTGTAGAGCTCTCGAAGTTGGGCTTGTCATTTGGCCATCTGCAGCAGAAGTCCCAAGAGTTAGCACTACTGCAATGCAGTAGTCTTGCTAAAATTCTAAGTTTTTTATGTTTTCTTTGTGCTTTTAGTTTTTTTTCATGCATAACTGACTATTTTTCGATCACTAATTTATGTATTCATGGGAGTTGTCAAACTAAGTTCTAGAAAAAGGTAAGTTAGTGTAATAGATAAACTACAGCTTAGTTGGATCTAGGATAAAGTAGCAGAAATTAAAAGCAGTAGAATTTCGAAGAGAAAAAAGTAAATTGTTTCTGAGAGCTAAATTTTAAAAAGTAACAAAGTTAATGGTGCAAGTTAATTAATTTGCAGCTCTTCTGATAATAATTTTGCAGAAGTGTTAAGATTTGATGCCATAACAATTAGAGTGTGTGTCAGTGTAAATCTGTGTGTCTGTGTATCTTATAGTGTGTGCCTGCTTTTCTTTATGACCTTGTGTGCACCTCAGACTTTTTCATTTGTTTTTTCCCTTTTTTTGTTAAACAGTTTTTATTGTTTTATATAACAACATGCCCCAAACAAAACTATTCTGACTACTCACAGACTATAGGAGGTAATACTTTGTTTACAGGTAGTATTTGAAAGGTTTATCCATCTCAAACACACAATCACAGTGTATAAAAGTACTGTATTGCTTCATGCCTTATGTTCTTTCATGCTCCTTATACCATCTCCAATTGCATTCTATCCCCTTTCCCGCACCCGGTACTGATTTAATTAACCACCCCTTCTCATGTACCCCCCCCCATGCTTTTTGCTTTAATTGGCCCATTATCCCCTGCCCTTGTGTGTGTGTGGCTTTGCCACAGACCCATAGGTAAGTCAGCTAGCACTCTGACAGTCCCCAGATTGGCAACCCGTCAATTCGAAGTAGAGTACAAAAATAGTTTTCTTAACCAAAGCCAAACACCTTTATATGGTTAGTAACACAGAAAACTGTTGAGTAAATTTAAGGATCTGCAATATCAGCCACAACTTGTTAAATGACTGCTGAATCCCCACACTGCACTCGTGCCCAAACTGCAACTGCCAAGCACACCTAATAGCTTGTTGCTGGGACAGCTGCCTCCTTCACCAAGCCCTGCTTGTGGTACTGTTTCGTATGCACAGTCTTCTTGCCTGATGCTACTTACAAAGATGTTTATTATTAGCTCTGATGCTATGACAGATAGCTGAAATCATCCTCGTTTGTTTCACTTCGTGGCCTCACATGATGTCCTGTTTCTCTCTAAAATGATTGTAAATGGTACCACCCTGCCATTTGTTTTGCTATCCTTTCGCACATTGTTCTTCATTTCATCCCTTCTTAGTAACCCCCTTAACTTTTCCTCATATTTTGGATGTAGCTGCCCTACTCCTGACCTTTATGTAGTTATCTTATGTTGCCTCTTTTCCACTCTTGTGATGTGGCTGAGTAGCTTTCAACGTCCTCATTACCTCTGGAAGCCTGTAGTACTCACTCTTCCCTACCTTTCTTTGTAATCCCTTTCCCCAGAAGTTAGAGCACTGCGTTTTCCTCTGCCTTTTGCCTCATGCAACGTCTTCCACACCTGTACCCCACTCCACCTTTACCTTGCCTCATTATCACTCCCTGCCCTCATTCTCTCTCGTATCCCAGTGGTTATACAACCTTATCCTTTACTCTTTCTCCACTGCACTTATTTTTCTTACTTGGGTTCAGCATGTATACTCCATCCTTGGACAAGATCCTCCCTGGTTCATTTTTTTTTCATCTTAACACCCCCCCCCCCCATTTTTCCCCCCTCAGTCTCAGTTCAAGATAGATAAATTCACCACATTTTCTGCAGATTAATGTGCCAACTGGCACACTGTAGTCACTTTGCTCCATAAAGATGCCATCAACTTACAGCCCCACTACATGTACAAGTTGTCCACTCCCGGCTTTTTGTACCTTTAGCATTTCTTTCCGTCATCCTTCCTCTTTTAGTCTGACTGGCATTTTCTACAAGCAGCATAACAATCTTATTTGCATATAACCTCCCAGCCTGCCCCTTACCTTGCAGGCTACTTTCTTTTTACATCATACTTTCTCTTTCCTAACTCCCCCTTAGTTTTTGTATATTCTTTGTACCTGCTCTCTCGCTCATACTTTTATATATCCACCCTATTCTTGATATTTTATCAAACTATACTTCCTTTCATGCTTCTCTTCCTGTTCTTTCCTTTCAACCCTAGCCTCATTTTCCTTTCTGTGTACCTCCTTCAATCCTTTGTGCCCTAGCCAGAGTCCAGCTGCAATTCTGAAATCCTTGACCACCTCCTTAAACAACCTAGCTCACCTTGCTTCCTGCCCACTCGTAATTTCATCCACGAATACTTTTCCTATGTCACTTTGTCTTCACCTCAGCCCATTAGTCTTCCCATGACCAATGTTCATTTATCTCGGACACCTCTTACCCCTGATATTGGAGCGTCTCCTTGGCATTTCTTCCTGTCCTTCCATGCGTCTGTACCGGCCATCTCCATTGCAAGTCTTTACTCCATTTGCCCTTGATATCCGTTTTACCCAGCTTAACCTTTTGCTTTTCCACCCCTGTGTCATCCAATGCACATTTGCTGCCTCTTTGTATCACCACATATCATGAAGTCTGTATCCTTTTTCATGGACTATATCATGTGTATTCTTATCCACTACCTCTCCAGACATAATCCATTGCAGCTCCATGCATCTCCATTACTTGCTTTCTCAGCAGTAGCAGGGCCGCTCTTACTGTAACCATATAAATCCACACCAGAAATGACCCCACCTTTTAAGTCCATGTATCCAGCATTCCTACTGTTTTAGTCCATGCTTCCTCAAAAATTTTCACGAGAATTTGTCAGAATAATACTTTGATCCCAAATATTTTACCCCCCCCCCCCATCAGAGCATAATTAACTTCCTTGTTATCCTATACCATATCCACTACTGACTTACCTGGGTGAAGTTTTAGTCTAGACTGCTCATCAAACTCTTTGAGGATCTCTAACATGTTTCCTATCATTCCTTCCATATATCTATAACATCTAGTATACAGTTATGTGCATCGAGGTTGCTAAGATCCCCATTGTGACCCTAAGTGCCATAGATGCATCTTAACTCTTTAGGTTAGCTTGCTCACAACTGAAACAGATCGGGACAGAGATACTGGGTATCATTGCATTGTGTCCTCCTTAGCTCTACTCCATATGTGATATCCCCCGTTAACTGCTAATCTTACAGCCAAGAGATTCTTAAAACGTCTAAACCCTTTCTGGCAAAGGTCTTGGTTCCAAATTCCTCGTACAAGAATTTGAGTTTGAGAAATCCTCACCTTACTGTGTTGAAGGCTTACATATCAAATAACATTACATATCCTTTTCTTCCCCATGTTATTTTGTCCATTCTGCAAAATTAAGTAGGCAGCATAAGTGGTCTGCAAATGGGCTTACCCTTGACAAATCCTGCCTTGTTGGTCTCACACTACCGCCATTGATAGAAGTTTGTTTTACCCAGTAGCCAGCACTGTAGGGAAAATTTGTATATGCATTGCAGAGGCATATGGGTCAATAGCTTTGGGGTTTCTCTTGCCCTTTGACAAAATAAATCATTGCCATTGTTTTATCTTCATAGGGGAAAAAGTGCCATCCAGCCAGAGCCTCATCTCATACTTGCTATGGGGGTTCCATTAATTCTCTCCCATCCCCACTATTTTGTAGAAGTCTATGGAGAACCCATTAGTGACACTGCCTTGCCCTGTTTCAGGTATCCAGTAGTGCCCTCCCCATCAACCTGTCCAGAAAAGCAGATCTTTGATTTTTGTGTCTGCTTCCCCCACTCTTTCCAGACCATGTCCTTAATTCCTTTATCGAAATTTCCATATAAGTGGCCAGACTTCCCCCTTATTTACCTGTCTGTTATCGTATGTGATCCATTGTCTGGCTTGATTGCTGTAAACTGTACTTTCTTTTCCTCCTTCATCCTTCTTGCTATTGAGTTAGTGTCTGTACGCACTACTTTGTCTCCATCTCGCCATACTTCTCCTTATTGAGTTTGTCTCTCACTTCTCTATTCTTTTGCTTTTCATTATTTCCAGCTCCCCAATATTTTGCTGCCTGCATTTAACTTAATTTTCTCAGTTTTTTAATCTTACCTCTCCTTTCAAATGAAAGCCCTTATATATGCAATGCTTTTTGCCCTCAAAGGTGCATCCCATGCATCCCACCTCATTCCTGAGTCTCTCTCTCCCAGTTCATTGGTTCTCCTGTGTGTATGTCTGCTGCTAAAAGTAACATCTATAGATTTCATCACCACCCTGATCTCTGTCTGTTTGTACTAGTTTCCATTCCAACCTGACCAGTGCAGGCTCTGATATACTGTACTTTGCTATCTCCACTTTTGCCACCTCATCTTTCTGTATTATAGTTTCTCTTTTACCTGCTCCTTTGCCTGTTCATCCTGAGAATTTGGTGTGTGTTCTCTGCTTCCCAATTATTTCTCCCAATGTGAACTATCTCAGCCATCTCTATCTCTCACAACATTTCCTTTTAGCAACCTTCACTGTGAAACTCAACCAGCCCAAAGAGACTGTCTACATTCTTGTCCAGCACCACATTAAACGCATTCCAGCTATGGTCATATCTCCTGTCCTTAAGTCCAGCATTGATCCTACTGGACATGTTTCCTGGAGGAGGAATCCATGTACCAATGCAATGCATAATGGTAATTTCTTTGGCAGATATTAACGTAAAAACTAAGGTTTGTTTTAAATGTGAATATATGATAGGGTTGGGATAAGAAGTGAGAATATTCTGTGCTACAACAGACAGTATGCATGAATTAGATTTCTTATGGAATGACAACAGATTCACTTAATCCACTGAATTATTAGGCAGTGCCAAATCATAACAAAGCACTACCTGGATCAGTAGGTGTCAAAAGCAAAAAAAAAAAAAAAAAAAGAGAGAGAGACTTTTCAAGAGTTCTACTTAAAAGTACAAAGGTGAATAGAAAGAAATGTATAGAATAAAAAGAAGAAAAAGAATTAAGTATTTAAAATCAAAGGACAGGGAGAGTAACCCCCCCCCCCAAAAAAATATGTATGTACATGTATACACACACACACACCAGTGATAATGGTAGAAATAGTAAATTTTTTGCTGAAAAACTTAACCCTGGGTTTCAGAAGGGCTTACTGTGCAGTAAGAGCCTTTCCTCCAAATGTTTCTGCAGCATTGTCAGCTTGGCGATTCATAGACTGCTGTCTTACTACGGCTTCCCCGAGGCCATAGGGCTGAGAATGGTGGTGGTGATGGTCTGTCTGGAGAAGCCACAGGCAAATGTAGCAGCCAAGGGGTAAGGCTAATATTAATTAGCTATGTATTCCCAAAAGGAAATGGCACCAGAATAACTTTGAAAGAGTGATTCTGTTACTCTGTACAGATATTTATATTTGCAGGGAGAAAGTTTATGCCATGTAAGCCTTTTATCTGGAACATCTAGTTCACAAAAGCATCTTCACAGAATCCAAAAAAGTCTTGATTCCCATTTACATATCTTAGAGCCATTATTGAATGTAATGCACCTTTTGGCATGTATTTATCTAAACAATCCACACAGCTTGAGGGACTCAGAGATTCGTAAATAAAAGAATCAGTGGCCTCAAAAATCTTATCAGCAGAAAGTGGGAGCCGTTTCGCTGTACTCCACTTCAGACTCCACCATAGTGTTCAATGTCTAGCCTTTCATACCTCAAAAGATCCAGAACTACTGGTACATAAAATACTCTGTTAAAGGAACTAAGCCTTCATCAGCAGATAAATAAGACATGCTAGTGTGATAGATTCATATCCCAATGTATCTCTCATCTCTGGACCAAACTTCCACAACATGTCGAGCAGAGTAGCACCCTTACCATCTTAAAGGTAAATCTAGATAATTGTTATGGCAGCCTGAAATCCTCACATTTTGTCCCATCTATCTTGTCTTGCTCTCCTCAAGGCTAGAGGAAAATTTTGAATAGTTTTTTATTTTTGGCTAGACCTGAAAGGGTTTGCAGACTGATTGCAGAATAAACCCCTTTGCCCCTATTCACCTTTACAGCATGGTCAAGGCTGGTTCCAGAAATACCAGTAGGTACTGGGGATCTGTCACTGTGTGTGTTTGGGTGGCTGTCTTGTTGAGAGAATGCCTCTGTGAGTGTGAGTTTGGCTGTAGGAGCTTATTTCAGAGACATGGTAATTTGCTACCAGCACACCTTTCCTTTTTGTAGCTTTGCCTAATTTCGGATTTGGAGTGTCTCACTATCGCACTAATTGACATGACTCATGTCAATGGACAGAGGATCCATGAAAATAATAGATGCCAAAGCAAAAGCCAAAGTATGGGTAGCAGAAGGCCCCATGGAGCTAGCAAACTAGGCATAACAGAATGAGCCTTCTAGTATCATAATCTCTCCAGACAGAAAAGCAAATTTCAATTTATATAACAAAAATCTTTTCAAGTGTACATAAAGAGTAAAGCTCAAAAAGCAGTAGGGTGCAGTTTGGTCTAAGGAGTAAAGTATTTACAGAGATGCATCCAACAGCAAATAAGGAGTCTTATAAATGGAATGATGTGGGACATATAGAAGGGTAAATAAATAATTAACACAATGGGATGTGCAGCTGGTTCTGTGGTGTAGAGGGATAAAGCCTTGAACCTGACCTAGATGACATGGCATTGATTAGCAACTCAAGGCACTGTCCTTTGATAATTAGGTATCAGTTATAGTAATAACATAGTTTTAAATTCCTCACTTAATTGCCAAAGGTATGTCTTCTACATCAAGAGATGTCATTGTCTCCCTGTACTCTTCCATTATTGGGACAGTCATTGAGTATCCCACCCTATAGGTTCATAGGTTTTTACTAGATGACCACAAGGGCCATTTTTAAGCCTAGCCATGCATCCCAAATCTCTGACAAGTTCAGATACCCTTGATAAGTGTAAGCAGGGGCTTGGGAGATGAAACATTCATGTGGTACATATCTTTCCAAACACGTAATACAGCTTGAAAGATGAGATATTTTTTCTAATGTAGAGAAACAAAGATCTAAGCTCTCTTAGTTACCTGGGCAGACTGAAAACTCTCTCACACTTTCCATCTTATCCAGTCCACCTGTGTGGCAATGTCTATCTTTCCTTCAGGACTTTGAGAGAACCTGTCTAACTATACCTTTTCCACTTCAGGAACTCTCAAAGCACTAATATTACTCAGTCTAAAATTTTGAATTTTTGTTTTGACTTGAGTAGGATTTCTTGGAGGGAGTAAGTTTGTTACCCAAAGGATATCTACCTGTGGACAATCTTCCCTTGCTTGTTAAGTTATGTAACACTTAAGTTAAGTCTTGATGATTGTATAAGTACATATATGTTTACTCCCAGGACTAGCAGTGTAACTCATATTAAGAAGGGATGCAAGTGTATTGGCTTTACTCTCTAGAATGCATGGCTCTACGTGGGCATTCAGACCACTTGTCTAGTACTAAACAAGTACCTATGTGTACATCTTTGGAAGAAACAGAGGCAAAATAGGAGTTCTTTACTTTAACCAAGGAATAGATTCTCATCTGCATAAGGTAGATCTGGTCTTTGAAGTAAGAATAGACAAATTTTTTTCCCCATTTTTAATGAATTATTAAAATTAATGCATCAGCGTTAATCCAACAGTGTGTTAGTGACATCTAACAGTTAACATTTATAAATAATTTTCAAGTAGTTCAGTGCTGTTGTACAAGGAGGTATGATTAAGTACCCGACACCATGAATTTAGATTTATGTTAATGTACTTGTAAGTGCTTCTCCTTAAACTCATTGTTAATGTTCATTAGAAGGACTTGTTGAATGTCTTGATTCACTATGTATTTTACCAACTTCCCTCTTGCCAGGACCTTGATTTTTGTGGCACCTTTACCTTCACCTAGTCAGCTCTTTCATGCTGTGGGAATAGGAGCAGGCTATTCCTAGGCCAAGTGTCAGCTGTGTGGCTCATTGTTCCTGCCGAGAAATCACCATCACCCTCCATTCTTCGTCAATATTCACGCAGTTGGGAGTGGGCCACTAACTTGTCTTGCTTGAAGGCCTACTCCCTCCTGTTGGGAGAACCTTGTCCCCTCAGTGGCTCCTTCAAGCTCATAATTGCTACCTCTCAAGAGGGAAGCATACCTCAGCATGCTGGTTTCTTGTTGTCTCTAGTGTGAATGTACTATGGTAGAGAGAGCTTGGCTGTCTTGAAACTTTACTGGATAGTTTCTTGTTGTCTCTAGTGTGAATGTACTATGGTAGAGCGAGCTTGGCTGGCTTGGAACTTTACTGGATAAACACCCAGTTCCCAGGCTAGCATCCACATAGAGAGCCATGATTCCCTACTTCCTATTAGGATGGGTGAGCCTGGGAGTAGTCACTCACTCCTGTCATCCACAGCTTTCTCCTGGAAGCACCTGGGACACTAGTTAAAGTCTGGTCACCCGCAAAGTAGTCGAGGCTTTTTCCCCCCATACCATGGATTTGGCTTTATGATTTAGTTTATTATGCAAGAATAACCAGATCATTTAACTTGAAGGTAGTAGGTATCCCACTTGATATCCATTGTGTGAGAGATAATGAATAAGTAAAGAAAACCAAAGAAGCCCAAGGACAGATCCTTAAGATACAAATGCATTAGCAGTTGCTTGAGGACAGACGAAATACTGTTGATTTTTATATGTTTTGTTTAGTTGAGTGGTTCTGAAGTCTTTCCTAAAGGCAGTCTTAACAGCTCGGGGGGGGGGGGTAGGTACTTGAGAGGGATATTATTCATATTAAGATCAACAAATGCACACCAGTAAGAAGACCCCCCTGCCAATAAGACATGCTATAGTATGAGAACCATAAAACAATCATTGTACTACAACAAGCTCTAATACCATATTTTCATTTTATAATGTACGGCACTTGTTGAGATAGCCCAGAATTTGAGTGCAGCACAGTTTTCTCCATTACTGTAGCTGAAGGAGGGGGCAACAAATTTGGTGTGAAGTAATCCAGTTAGACAGTAAGGCACTGATGATTGTTTGAAGTAAGCAGTGTAGTGATGTTTTCTGCTGTTGAATCTGCAAGCAGTGTCTGATCCAGGGTGGTTATACTGTGACGTGCTCCTCTTTTTACGACATATGGTGCTTCTTTTAGGAGTCATAGCCTGCTACCTGGAATACTGAAGTTCTATTACTACACCCATGATGATACATCAGTACACTTGCACCATCATTTGTAAATTTTACGACTTGTTCATCGACATTTTGCCAGATTGCCATGACATTTTTCTTTATGTAGTAATGTATCTGGATGGGTTTCATAAGCAGGTTATTTAGGTCTAGCATGTATATCATAAGTTGTACAGTCTAGCATAGTTTGGTTTGTTTGCTTTAACACAGCAGTGCAACAAAACTGAATATACATTTTAACTTTAACTTTTATCTATTTAGTTGTATAATAGAATCTGTGCTTTTTCTTTTTTAATACTCTAGTATAATGTTCTAGTTGCAGTAAATTGTAGTCAGTTTATCAAAATATTTATTTTACAATGAGACCCCATTAGTGCCACATTTGATATGGAAATGCACCAAAAACAAAAGGTGATGTATGAGAAGAAACTAGTATGTTGACTTGTTGCTTCAGGGGCATTTATAGATATTTTGCTTGAAAGTGTAGAGGCTGTTTTTGTTTACTGTTGCCAAAACCAATTCAGTGTAGTAATGTAATACACCAATGCCATGGCAGTGGTATGAAATGTTTCTGTTGCTGAAAATAAGAGTAGTAAGATGAGAGTAATATTTATAGATGTTATAGAATATTAATAAATGTAAAGTCAACATTCTACTTTGCCTCTTCCCCAGGTTTACAGGATGAGAAAGAAACCAGCCGTTGACCGTTTATGTATTGGGATACCACCAGGAGAGGTACTGTTAATAATACCTTTGTAATTGTAATAATGAGATCAAATTTATACATTTTGAAAGATTTTAAAAACAAAACAAGGAATGTTTTGTGCCTTTTTGTAACCACAAAGTACAATTTGTGAATGTCTTCAGGGGGTATCCTTTTGATTACATGTACCAAGTTTGGCACATGAAATAGCATGATAGAGAACTTCAACAGAATTTCAAAATATTATAAGCTAATGATTCAAAGATAGTTTGCCTGTGTACCCCATCATCATTAACTTATAAGCTAATGATTCAAGGATAGTTAGCGTATGTACTCCATCTAATAACCTATTAACCTATCTCCACAGTGACACCATAGCAAGGTCAAAATATTCTCAATCGTTGACATTCTTGTGTGCAGATTGCTCTGATTTTGCATTTGTTGTGCTGCTGAATTCCCTGCAATCGGCTGTGTTCAAGTTAGGAGGAGAAAAGGTCAGTTTGAAGTTGACTAGACAGAAGATAAAGAAAATCTTCCTCCTTAAACTTCCAATTTTTGCTTCTTTTATGGTTTATTTCATCTTGCTGTCCTAATAGTTGAGTGGGCTATATCAATACTGGATAAATAAAATCAACAGTGTTGTGGATGCTGCTTTCAGACCAGGTAATCATAATATTGGTGTGGTCTCTCAGCTAGTCACCCCCCCCCAATCACATCATCTGACAGTATCCAGAATTGTTGCCGTAAGTTTCTATTTTGTTATCACAATCCCTTACTGCTGATCCACTTCCTTATGCTTAAAAAAGGCACGCATTTCTTCAAATACTTCCCTCTACATACTTAAAAATATGCATTTAATTTGAATTGGTAACCACGTTTACACATAATAGAATGCATGCATCTGAATACACAAAATATGCCTACCTCTGTACCCTTGTACCGTACCAGATGCAAGTTAGGCTTGAACTATAAAAATTCATGCAGTTGTTCTAAAACATAACTTTTTTTAATAATAACATGAACAAAGTACTGAGTGGAAAACATATTTCTGTATGTGCACATAGAGAAGTTTACTAATAGGTTCATAGGTGTGTACTAGGCTAATGGCCCTGGAGCCTTTACAAGCCTAGCCCATAGACGTGCCCTGGCATCGTGCTGCCCGATAATGTCAATCTTTGCAGACAAATTTAAAATAAAGCATAAAATGTCTTTATTTCCACATAAACAAAATTTTCTGTATTAGACTTTCAGTTTTTGCTTCTTCTATGGTGTTTAATCTTGCTATCTCACAACTGAATCTGTTAAGGTGATGCTACATATTAAACACAGTAAGCCAGTACCCGCTTTTTAACTTATTGACAGCCAAAGACTTAGCCGAGTCATTGACATATTTTTGCACTGCTCCAGATGTCTGAATTTGTGTTTTCTACTGGGCAAGTGCCAAGCTCCTCATGAATAAAAGCATGTAGTGCTTGTTATGTGCATACTGTGTGTTGGCTTTTCACTGTGGTGCTGACTTTGACAACATCCAGCCTACTTGCCAAATGTGCGATGCAGCCAAGGTAAGACCAGATAATCGATAAATGATGGTGGGGTAAGTGAAAGAAATCCAGACGTTAACAAGCTGGCTTCAAATTGCAAAAATAGTTTGGAATTTGAATTCAGTTTTTTGGGATTGATTGTTTTTTAGGTGCCATGTGAACAGAAAAAGAACACATTACAGAGATTTGTGCATTTTTAATGCAGTTTTTCCCTTCCTTGGCCCGTTTTGTGTGTGTGCATTTGTCAGAGTTGGGGGATTTAGAAATAAAATGACTTTAGTACAAAATGGGTGATCTGGAAGGTAGGATGAGACCACATAAATGTTTGCTGTTGCTCTGTGTTTCTGCATAGCACTCAGAGTCCACTTAAGTAAAATCGCAGTTATCGAATGGCTTCCTTCATGTCCATCTTTCCAGTGGGTTGGTGAGAGTAATTTCACAGTTAGCATCATAGGACCTATACTCTCGTAGTAGGAACAGGAAAGCTGCACAACCTGTAATGTTACTGTGATACTGCATTTATATCCTGCCTACTTTGTACTGCACTTTCCCCAAGTCCATGATCTTGTCATTGTAACACAGTTCATTGCCCTTGTCCTAAAACAGTAACAAGTCAACACTGAGAGGCATCCAGTATATGCTCGCTGACCCTCCTCAAGTGCAACCTTGATGAGTGGATGGGAAACCACAAATTTTTCCCAGGGGTTCCACCTGTGCCCCTCAGTGACAGGGGTCACAGGTGCTGACTGAAGTTTCTTTTTGGGGATAAACTCTTAGCTAGGCTTGTAAAGGCCCTAGAGCCATTAGCCAAGTAACCTCCTATGATCCCATGTACCATATAAGGCATCACACTGAGACCCGCAGCTGATGTCATCTGATGTGTACTCTTACCAAGGGTCCATTCTTTATTTTCTATCTGCCATGTGACATACAAGTGATTGTCAGAATACTATGTAAGCAACTTGGATGCTGAGGATGTATAACTAGACTCTATTAGGTTTTTTGTGTCTTTGGCTTTTCCTGGTTAGGGGTCACCACAGCGGAACTCCGGTCTGCTAATGATTGGCAGTAGATTTTTACATACTGGCTTTCTGGGCCTAAACGCACAACCTTCAGCGAAGGAACGCCCATTCACGCATGTTGCCACACAGAAGACGCTCTGAGAATCGAATGGGCAACGTCTAACTGTGAGACGACAATGCTACCGCAGCACCACCACCGCAGTTAGACTCTATTAGGTGTTTATGCAAAATGAATTCTACAGAAATCGTGTACCACGATACATGCAAATTCTTCTCTTCTGCTTTTCAGTCTTCCCCAATCTGTCTTCCCTTTTGTGTCTACCTCCCTACCACAGTCTCATTACTCACTCCACTCTGTCCTCTGCCTTCTTTTTCAGTAGATTGTCACCTTACTCTTCTACCTGCACCCTAAACATATCTCCTTTAAGTATGTCCTACACACATCTAGATCAATGTCTCCGTCCCAACTTCCCATCCTCAGACGTCATATATGCAGTGTGTACTGCTTCAGTCTACTGTAACCACTATTACAATCTTTCCCTTGCTATAACATACAATCATATATATCTTCTATATTTCTCATCACAGTTGTGTACTATTGCTTTAATATTGTATTTTACTATTGGAGATCTTCACTCTTGTATTTTTTCCTACTGTATTTAACTATTGTACATTTTTTCTTATTGTAGTCTTTATAATTGTATTTTTGCTATTTTAACAAAATATAACTTTGGAGCTTTTCTTCCTGGACCTCCACTGAAAAAGGGCTTGTTCACACTTGTAAAATCCTGGTAAACAAAAGCGGTGAGTAAATAGATTCCGTGAATCACTCATTAGCATTTAAAGCTGTTATATGCCTCGTATATTTTATCCACCCTTTTAGCTGTAAAAAAGTAAATGCATATATGTAAACATACACATACATAAGTACACATGTGTGTACTGCTAATGATTGAATACACTAAATGTTAAAAATGCCAGTGTCGACAGGCCAGGACACATGCAGCAAGAAACCGCCTCTGTGTATGCGAAATTTAAAACATAAAAAACAAATAAAAACATTGTTTTTTTGCAGGAAGGCAAGCCCCCCTGCATCCCCTATGTTGGGACCTGTGCCTCCCCCAGTGATTATATATATTAACTCCAAAATTGCACAAACACCAAGTAAGGGCATATGTAGTCGTACATATTCAGACATCATTGAATTCATTTTCCATTAGGGGTATTAAGAATTCCACCGTGGGTATCCCTTAAATGGTGGTACTAACCTTGGCAGCAAAATGTAGATCAGATAAATATAATACATACATGTGCAAATACACAAACGTGCATTCTCTGAGGTAGCATGCATTATTTTACAGTGGCCTTTTTAAATTGAACTTAATCCTACACTAGGCAGGCCATAGGCCTTTTTGCACCAAAATAATAGTTTGTGCACATTCAAAATGTATTTTAGTAAATGCAGCCTTTCATTATTTAGCATCATGAGCACTGTAGGGCAGTCCATATGAGTCTGAGTTCTTCAGTGGTCTTCCAGTTTTGCAGTATTTGACAGGATGTCTCTCTCTACATATCTGATCTTCCCTTTGGAGTAGTCCCTGTTACATTGCAGCTTTCACTGGAGGACTCTTGCTCTCTTCTCTCTCGCTCAGTCTCTGCAACTTCTCACAGTCCCTGTTTTCCAGTGTCAGTACTAATTGTGACAGCCCTGATTGTTGTTCTTTCTTGGACTTTGACATATTTGTGTTAAATGTCTGTAATTAATTCTTTGTAGCTTTCTGTCTTCCCCATTAGCAACACTGGATCTTGGTTCAGTGGTGTCAGGCTACAGACTTTCACATGGATTTTATATTCTTACTCCATCTCTAATTTGTAAAATCTAGTAGGTTTCTGCAGTTTCAGTATTTCTGTCTCTGATTTCTTTCCACCATTTACTTCTTGTGTTGATTTTTCAGACATCGGTAATGTACTTGAATGATCTAATTTGCTTTTCATCCTTACAGATGAGCTGGAGAGAGAGACTGAGCTCCTTTGTTGGAGTATTACTATATCAAAAAATTGCAATATGATGAATGTCGAAACTTTTGCTCTTCTTCATCTCCTAACATCTTTCGCAATTTAGTTATCTCCATTTTCCAGTTAGATATTTATGTTTTGTAGTAAGTTGGAAGCAGTAGGACAGAGAATCAGCATATATCAGATCCACTGTTGTGAGTGATAGTTTAGATGGTGTTCTCCATTTTTCAGATACATATTTAGTGTTTTCCAGCGAGTAAGACAGAGAATCGGTATGCATCAGATCCACTGCTGTGAGTGACTGGATTTATATTACAAAATATTTATAAGTGGCTGTCAGCATAGAGCAGAGTCACAGATTACATTGATGCAGGTGGTAGGAAGTAACTATTAGGGAAAGTTGCATGAGTTCTAGAGTTTAATATATGGTTTGTGTGCCACAAGAATATTTGTGGTTCTTTGTGCATTTTATTTTGGAAGTTTGTGGCTGTTTGCTTTGTCATAAAGCAAGGCATGCATTTTACTGGACTCATTTAAATCACTCAGATATTCAGCATCATTCAAAGCAGTGAAAATTAACTGTTTGCACTGTCAACATTTGTCCGCTTATCATATTTAATTATGCAGTATAAAAGGAGTGTCTCTTGAAATTCCAAAGTCTGTGCACTCTTTAGAATGGTGCACCTGAAAGAGTGAATGTTGGAGAATACAAGTTTGCACTACATTGAAATATTTGTTACTCCAAGGAATAGTGATGTTATTGTCAGTATATACAAACTGCAAGGATGTTGGGGGGTTTCAAACCTACCATGTAAAAAGCATGCTTTAAAGGTGTAACAGTTATAGAGTTTGCTGTTACTTGTTTTAACCTCGTTTTACTTTTTGAAGCATCAGGATACATGGGGCTGGGCCTCACTTCGAACAAGAAACTATAAAAAGTTCATGGTGAAGTGAAGCATTACACATGACCTTCCAATGAAAGGTTACAATGGTATCGTCTGTGTTGGAATTTAACTCCATTGATTTAGACTACAGAGTATGGTCAGAAATGTACTTGTATTCCATATTGAAGGGTCCTTCTTTTCTATCTGCTTTTTTTCTTTATGTTGTCCCATTTGTTTGAATCGTTTTATGATGGCTATTAAGTAATGTGGTGTTGATGTTTTCTCCATCTTCTTTTGAGTTCAGTAACCTCAACAAATTTTGTGTGCAAAAGCAAAACTCAATAACCAACCAAAACTCTCACTGAACTGACCTCAACCAGGAACCCAAAAATCCAGCCGCTGAACTCCAATGGAAAAAACAGCGTTTAAAAAATGCATACCTTTACTGTATATCAAAATGAATTCCTCAAATTCAGTGAAGCACTTTAGTCCTCTACGTCAGGACTTCGTCCTGATGTAAAGGACTAAAGTGCTTTACTGAATTGGACATACATTCAGTTCTGATGAAGTCCAAATGTAAGGAACTTGTTTAGATGTACAATAAAGTTTCTTCTTTGTAGTTGCTCTTAGGCAAGTTATGTTCAAAAAGCATCTTCACACAGCCTTCATTAAGCCAGTCATTGAATATAATGCCTCCTTTGGCATGTATCTGAACAAACACATACAACAACTGGAATGCCTACAGACATAGCTTACTAACTTACTAAAAGGATATGAGATGTAAACAATATTTCCTACATGGACCAACTCAATGCCCTGTCGATGTACTCAATATCCTACAGACTGCTAGGAGGTAACCTGTGTCTGGCATATACAACATCAACATGTTTATGCATAATATCTTTATATGATTTACTCAAATCATAACCTCCCCCACCAGGACAGGAAAACCCAATAACAAGGAAAGTACTCTACACTGGATACTCATCAATACCTTTCTTCAATCATATAAATCAGGCACTTTGCCTGATTACCTAAATGACCACTGTCTCACCTGTGTAATCAAGCTCAAAGTAGACTGTTCTTACCAACCCACCTATAGAACAATAAGAAACAACAAACATTTTATTCTCCCCAAGTTTCAAAATTAACCTAAGGCATGCAACTGGTCAGTTGTCCTTATAGTGATATAAACAATCATTGCCAACCAGTAGCATATTAAATCAGAATATTGAATTATTTCCAAGGTATAAGAATTCCAAATCCAAAGGTGGTACTAACCTGGCAGCAAATGTGATCAATAAATTAAACATACATGTGAATACAATATATATTAACTCCAAAATTGCACAAACACCAAGTAGGGCATATGTAGTCGTACATATTCAGACATCACTGAATTCATTTTCCATTAGGTATTAAGAATTCCACCGTGCGGTATCCCTTAAATGGTGGTACTAACCTTGGCAGCAAAATGTAGATCAGATAAATATAATACATACATGTGCAAATACACAAACGCATTCTCTGAGGTAGCATGCATTATTTTACAGTGGCCTTTTTAAATTGAACTTAATCCTACACTAGGCAGGCCATAGGCCTTTTTGCACCAAATAATAGTTTGTGCATATTCAAAATGTATTTTAGTAAATGCAGCCTTTCATTATTTAGCATCATGAGCACTGTAGGGCAGTCCATATGAGTCTGAGTTCTTCAGTGGTCTTCCAGTTTTGCAGTATTTGACAGGATGTCTCTCTACATATCTGATCTTCCCTTTGGAGTAGTCCCTGTTACATTGCAGCTTTCACTGGAGGACTCTTGCTCTCTTCTCTCTCGCTCAGTCTCTGCAACTTCTCACAGTCCCTGTTTTCCAGTGTCAGTACTAATTGTGACAGCCCTGATTGTTGTTCTTTCTTGACTTTGACATATTTGTGTTAAATGTCTGTAATTAATTCTTGTAGCTTTCTGTCTTCCCCATTAGCAACACTGGATCTTGGTTCAGTGGTGTCAGGCTACAGACTTTCACATGGATTTTATATTCTTACTCCATCTCTAATTTGTAAAATCTAGTAGGTTTCTGCAGTTTCAGTATTTCTGTCTCTGATTTCTTTCCACCATTTACTTCTTGTGTTGATTTTTCAGACATCGGTAATGTACTTGAATGATCTAATTTGCTTTTCATCCTTACAGATGAGCTGGAGAGAGAGACTGAGCTCCTTTGTTGGAGTATTACTATATCAAAAAATTGCAATATAATGAATGTCGAAACTTTTGCTCTTCTTCATCTCCTAACATCTTTCACAATTTAGTTATCTCCATTTTCCAGTTAGATATTTATGTTTTCTAGTGAGTTGTGAAGCAGTAGGACAGAGAATCAGCATATATCAGATCCACTGTTGTGAGTGATAGTTTAGATGGTGTTCTCCATTTTTCAGATACATATTTAGTGTTTTCCAGCGAGTAAGACAGAGAATCGGTATGCATCAGATCCACTGCTGTGAGTGACTGGATTTATATTACAAAATATTTATAAGTGGCTGTCAGCATAGAGCAGAGTCACAGATTACATTGATGCAGGTGGTAGGAAGTAACTATTAGGGAAAGTTGCATGAGTTCTAGAGTTTAATATATGGTTTGTGTGCCACAAGAATATTTGTGGTTCTTTGTGCATTTTATTTTGGAAGTTTGTGGCTGTTTGCTTTGTCATAAAGCAAGGCATGCATTTTACTGGACTCATTTAAATCACTCAGATATTCAGCATCATTCAAAGCAGTGAAAATTAACTGTTTGCACTGTCAACATTTGTCCGCTTATCATATTTAATTATGCAGTATAAAAGGAGTGTCTCTTGAAATTCCAAAGTCTGTGCACTCTTTAGAATGGTGCACCTGAAAGAGTGAATGTTGGAGAATACAAGTTTGCACTACATTGAAATATTTGTTACTCCAAGGAATAGTGATGTTATTGTCAGTATATACAAACTGCAAGGATGTTGGGGGGTTTCAAACCTACCATGTAAAAAGCATGCTTTAAAGGTGTAACAGTTATAGAGTTTGCTGTTACTTGTTTTAACCTCGTTTTACTTTTTGAAGCATCAGGATACATGGGGCTGGGCCTCACTTCGAACAAGAAACTATAAAAAGTTCATGGTGAAGTGAAGCATTACACATGACCTTCCAATGAAAGGTTACAATGGTATCGTCTGTGTTGGAATTTAACTCCATTGATTTAGACTACAGAGTATGGTCAGAAATGTACTTGTATTCCATATTGAAGGGTCCTTCTTTTCTATCTGCTTTTTTTCTTTATGTTGTCCCATTTGTTTGAATCGTTTTATGATGGCTATTAAGTAATGTGGTGTTGATGTTTTCTCCATCTTCTTTTGAGTTCAGTAACCTCAACAAATTTTGTGTGCAAAAGCAAAACTCAATAACCAACCAAAACTCTCACTGAACTGACCTCAACCAGGACCCCAAAAATCCAGCCGCTGAACTCCAATGGAAAAAACAGCGTTTAAAAAATGCATACCTTTACTGTATATCAAAATGAATTCCTCAAATTCAGTGAAGCACTTTAGTCCTCTACGTCAGGACTTCGTCCTGATGTAAAGGACTAAAGTGCTTTACTGAATTGGACATGCATTCAGTTCTGATGAAGTCCAAATGTAAGGAACTTGTTTAGATGTACAATAAAGTTTCTTCTTTGTCGTTGCTCTTAGGCAAGTTATGTTCAAAAAGCATCTTCACACAGCCTTCATTAAGCCAGTCATTGAATATAATGCCTCCTTTGGCATGTATCTGAGCAAACACATACAACAACTGGAATGCCTACAGACATAGCTTACTAACTTACTAAAAGGATATGAGACGTAAACAATATGTCCTACATGGACCAACTCAATGCCCTGTCGATGTACTCAATATCCTACAGACTGCTAGGAGGTAACCTGTCTGGCATATACAACATCAACATGTTTATGCATAATATCTTTATATGATTTACTCAAATCATAACCTCCCCCACCAGGACAGGAAAACCCAATAACAAGGAAAGTACTCTACACTGGATACTCATCAATACCTTTCTTCAATCGTATAAATCAGGCACTTTGCCTGATGACCTAAATGACCACTGTCTCACCTGTGTAATCAAGCTCAAAGTAGACTGTTCTTACCAACCCACCTATAGAACATTAAGAAACAACAAAAATTTTATTCTCCCCAAGTTTCAAAATTAACCTAAGGCACGCAACTGGTCAGTACTAAAAAGTCTTCCTCTATATGAAGCAGTAACATACAACACCAAATTCCTTGCTGTTCTTAACTCCCATGCTCCCAGCCACTCTATTAGAACCAAAGTTAATATTGCAGCATGGCTTTCTAAAGATACCAAAACCAAAATTTCATTCAAAAACAAAGTATGGACCACCTACCGAAAAACAAAAGCCCCACTTGTTCAACTAAGATTCAGACAGCTAAGGAATTACACCAAAAAATCCATAACCTTAGACAAAAAGAACCACTACTACCATCTACTGCAAAAACACCAAAACAAACCTCAAAAGTTCTGGGCAGGAATAAACAAACTACTCCACTCAGGCCAAACTGCCACTCCACCCTCCTCAGCTTCCCAACATAAATCCCCAGTAGACATTGCTAATAACTTCAACAGCTTTTTCACAGAGACTATCCAGTCTCTAGCCAGTCAACTCTGTCTCAATGGTTCTAATTCTAATGCAGCCACACTCAGTACCCAAACATACTTTACCTTCCAACCTGTTCCTACTCAACTTATTCATGCCCTACTTAAGAAACTTAAGACCCACCACCCTGGCTGCCGACCTCCTCCCAGCAGACTCCGTCTCAATCTTATCAACAGAGCTACATCTGAACCTACTGTACCCACTATATGGAAAAATCTCCCATGCCATACCTCTCCATAAAGGAGGCAGTTCCACTGAAGTGTCAAACTTTAGACCCATAGCTATTCTGTCACCTCTAGCTAAAATTATGGAGAAGTGTGTACACATACAGCTCATGCACTACCTCACACAGAACAAGCTTTCAGCATGGCTTTAAGCCGCACCACAGTACTACTTCTGCCCGCCTCTCTTTCTCTAATGTCATTAACCACAACCGCAATAATAAACTATCCTCGGCACTCTTTCTAGATCAGTCCCAGGCTTTTGACATGGTTGACCACAAAATGCTTATAAATACCTTGAAGGCCTTCTCCTTAAACAACCATGCACTCCAGTGGTTTTAATCCTACCTGCAGGGCAGGCAACAGGCAGTCCTATGGCTGGACAAAGCTATCATCTTGCCTACCCATCACATTAGGAGTCCCCCAGGGCTCAATACTAGGACCCCTTCTTTTCTCCATCTTTATCAACGACCTTCATTCTGTCATCCGAGATGCTACCTGTATTCAATATGCGGATGACTCCACTTTGATTTGTTCTGACACCTCACCAGCTACTTTATTCACATTAACCCAAAATACCTTTAATACAGTGGACAAATGGCTCTCCAATCAACATCTAATCCTAAACCCCAACAAAACTAAGCTGCTTCTCTTCTCCCCCATATGCAGGGACCTCCCTGCCATCCTTCAACATAACCGCTAACAGTGGCAATATCATCTCCCTAGAAGCCCAAACTAAACTACTGGGTGTCATAGTTGATAACCTGAAGTTTCATGCACATATCAATCAAACTATCAAAACCATTAATAAAAAACTTGGCTCTCTTTACAGAATAAAACCTTTCCTTACCCCACTTGCTAGAACTGCAATTGCCCGTTCCCATCTACTGTCAACTCTTCTCAATGCCTCACCTCTATTTTCCAACTTAAACAAAACAGATCTTAATAAACTATCATCCTGCTATAACCACATTGCCAGATTTGCTACTGGCACAGCCTACAAGACACACCACTGTCACAACCTAAATCGCCTAGGATGGCTTGAACTGCCTAGCCTACTGCAGTTCAACCAGCTAATAGTGGCATATAAAGTCCTTTACCAACCAGAAAATACACCTGCACTAAAAAATATTATCAGCCCCTACATCAGCACCCAGCCACTGCGATTACCCACTAGACTCCTAGTTCAAACATACAAATCCAACTACTCAGCTGGGGACTCTGTTTGCCAACTCTGTTGGAAAAACATGGAACAGACTCCCAGCTGACTTGACCCTAGAACCCTCACTAACACAGTTCAAAAACAAACTCAAGAACTGCTTCAAAACTCATTGGTTATGTCCTTGCACTAACCCCCAAGTGACCTCTCTATTACTTAGGTGCCTTACCTTCAACTACTTCTAACTTTTCTACCACACCATTTCAGGAAGGATCAAATTGTATAACTGCTGCTCAATGTGTCTTAAACCTGAATGTAATGTTATGTATATATAACTTTGAAAATAATGTTATGTTTTGTAAAGTGTTTTATAATAAGTTAGTACTAGATGTGCTAAATGCTGGTATTGCTTATGACTGTAATCTGCTTGAAACTAGCATTTACTAAATGTTGAATGTGTATTATTGTCTTAGAGCTTTTCTCCCTGGGCCTTTGCTGAAAATGGATATATATCCAGTCGGACTATCCCGGTCAACAAATGTAAAATAAATAAATAATAAATGTAAGAGTCTTTATACAGATTTCTGTGAAGATGCTTGTGAGGCAGATCAGTTAGACTGGTTATTTCTTTAAACTTGAAGTAAGCTGCATATATGAGATATTTGGCTATTTTGAATCGGAGAAGTTAATTCCCATTCAACTTAGTGTTCGGCATGTGAGCACCTCTCTTTGAACTGCTGTTATGGTATGTATTATATATGGAAACATTCCTATACTACTTGCTCTTTTCAAGTTACCATTCTTGGCCAGTTCATTATGTCTTACTATTTCTTTGCACTTTACTTTCATGTAATCTGTCAAGCATTTGTCTTCTCATTTAATAAGGAACAATTATTTTGACAGCTTTTAACACTGAGCTCTGAATACAGTTTATTCATTTTTTCAAAAAGTAAAATAAGATTGTATTTCTTATTTTACTCAGCTCATGGCTGCCTATTATTGTAACTTCTTTCAGCAATTCTATTTGTAAGTCAGTGTCAGTATATTTCAGTATTTTGTTCCTTTTTATCTGTCTTTGGTAACTACAGTGTTACCCACAATCATCTCTAATTCTTCTCACAATTATTCATGCGTCTCTAATATACATATTTGCTATTTATAGTTCCTTTTCTGTTTATTTCACTTTCAGATTAATTTCTTCAAATTATGTAACATCCTGTGCAACCTTCGAGTGTCTTTGTGCGAAGACATTCTGAATACGCTTTGCAAGTGCTTGTAGTCTTTTTTTTTCCACCCAGGTGTTTTTACAGTACATTGGATTTCTGACTTCTATATATTCTTGCTAATATTTCTTTTTTTCTATACATATATTTTCTGTGCATCTGTAAATTAAACCATAGGCACCTGGTCTATTATCTGTAGGATTACAGCAGGTGTAATATTGCAGCACAGCTGGCTTATTCATATCATAGTACTTTAAATTTTGTTGCATATGCAACTTGTTTCTTAAACATTTCACACCTGTTTCTTGTTCTTGGCTACATTTCTAGGTTCTCACTTATAATAGCTATTGAAGAAGAGTAATCTGACACATATGTGCAGTCTGCAAGATACTACACCATGAAAAGAGACCTGACCAATGCTTGCTTGTCTTCTGGTCTTACATGTATACAATTACTTGACCTTTTCTTTATTAACATTTGACAGAACGTATTTCAGTCTTATCACACTTATTTTGCTTGTGTGTCCTAATTTGTTTAGCAGCTTATCAGACTCTTGTTTTGTATCTGACCCCACCACTAGTAGACCACCGATTATATTTACACCACCTTCTAAGTTTTCTTTTACCTGAACAGTACATCTCTGGAATGCCTCTGATGCTGATCAAATATCAAAAAGCAGTTTAAGGAAATAACACCTTCTTAGTGATATAGTAAATGTATACAGTCTTAAACTTTCTTCACCAAGCATTATCTGCCAGAATCTTTATTTTGTATGTGTTTCTAAAAAGAGATTAGTATTTTACACTACAGAGATAATTTCTTTGTTTGTAAGAAAAATGCATAATGTTTTCTTTTTACTACTTTACTCAGGTCTATTGTAGATCAGTACAAATGTAAATCTGGTTTTACTTTACAGTAGTAATCAGTCTGTTCACCCATTCTCTTGACTGTAACTGCTTCTTAGTGATAGCTAAGCTTTCCACACATGTTTACTACACCCTTCTACTCCTGAAAGCTCTTATGATGCAACATTTGTTGAGCATGAGTAAGGCAGCAGCGTCTTTCACTGACACAGCATCAGTATTTATCTGTGTGTGATATTTTCCTGAAAGACTTACCAAACATTTAAATACATTATTATAGTGGTACAGGATATCATTACTGTGGCTCTGTACGGTATCTGTGATGCCTGTTTGAATTTACATGAACTGTTTTTGTACACATGCACACTCTTTCACATGTTAAATTTGTTTTCCCATTCCACACCACATAACCCCAGAATATTAAGATCTTTAAGTGTGAAGATCTGAAATGGGAGTTTGCACTTCTTATTTTTATTTTCTAATACCAGTAGCTTTTGACCCTGCTTGTTTTACTTGGTCCTGTATTTAACTGTGCTCACAAAACACTTATTTTGGTGCATTTGTTCCCTAAGGCTTCAAAACTGGCTTCAGACAAAATATACCCTGCAACAGCGTGCAGTTTAAATGTAGCAGTTTGCTTATTAATTCTTTACATTTCTTGTTAACATTCTGACTTGCAATACTGTTCTCAGTGTTTTTCATACTAGTCTGGACTTGATATTGTCAGCTGTTTTTACTTAATAGTGCCAATGAAAAAATAATTTTTATGTTTCTTTTCAACATGCAAACTTCTTTGTACCAGTTTTTCTACATATTTTAAGATTTTTTTCTAGCACAGGTTCTACAAAATTGATTAAAAGGACAGTGTTTCCACTCATAATTATAGTTACAACTAGCACACAATGCTTAGAATATACTTGAATCAAATTTTCTGTGTACCTAATGGCTATTTGTTTCTTGTTCTTAGCACTGTTACAACACACATTCCCACAAATTTTTTTCATATCCATTACTTTACAGTGCGTACTCACCATGTCTCTCACTTTTGCATTTGGCTCGTGTTTTATCCTACACATAGATCAATTTTTGTTCAGTTAATTAATTTAACAATGTACTTTCAATTTTACTTGTATATCCACAGCTTTTAATGAGGTCTGAACTATCTTTGTCCTTTGATCGTTTATACACTACAGACTTTTCTGTTTGTTATTAAAAAATTGCACAGCTCCGCAAAATCACTGTCTTTAGTTTGCTAATTTAAATAACTGTTGTGTATGTAGCACTCTATTCTTTAAGAAACAAAAAGAACAAGTAGCAAATTTTTGATAGGCTTACAGTACATTTTTCTCAAATGTCTGATGTTTTATCATTCTTCCTCTCAAAGTACAAAAAAAGGTTAAATATCTTTACATTTTCTTCCCAGGCAGCAGTCAAAAATGTGGCACATTGTAACTTTACTGGCTTCTTGGTTAATCCATTTGCAGTGAGAAATTAAGTGAATGTCTGGGTCCAGAACTTTACATCTTCTCTTAAGGTGCCTTGCAGTAAGAACCTTTTTGATGGCTGCAGTTGAAACTTTTCCATTAAAACTTTTACTTCTAAACGCACAAAATTGTGTCTGTATATGTCTTCTCTTCTGTAGATGTACTTTCCTATTCTGACATCATTATGATGAATGGATGTTTTGTTAGGGAGATATGCAAGTAACATTGTCATTGAGGATGTCTAACTAACAACTATGAGTTGAAGATTCGGTGTACGCGTGCCAGAAAGAAAGTGTACTAGGTGATATCCAAATTCCTTGAAGTTAGTCATTAGGGATGTATGTCTGTATATTATACACCACACACACAGCACCTTGACAGACTCTCTCCATCCCAATTACCATCAAATAACATAATTATTCTTAATACCAAGTATCCCATGGACATTTGTGTCTAACACGCATACTATTAGCTCTACACTGCCTTCCCAGATACCATGTAATATTTCATCTGGTGTGTGACAGTGTCCCCACTGATATCTTGTGTACCTCAAAATGTGGTACACCTGATGAGACATACTGTGCCACCCGGTATAACTTGTAATAGCTCATCTGCTGAGCTGTTCAGAATTTTTTTAAAGTTCCTCATGTATCACATAATGTGTTATATTTTGCAACATCCAACTTGCTACTCCAGTTACCCCCTAATACTGCATCTGCCCTGCTACTCATAATTTTCTAGTCTCCCCAGTCCAGCAATGAAACATACCTTATACATTATAATACCCAATTGCTTTCTAATAACTAGACTGTAGTGCTGCTCAGTGTATAGTATGTGCTGTCCCAGCCACTAGGTTTCCAAGATTGTTCTGCAGTTTTCTACCTAGACATCTGTCTGCTGTACCCTATGCTATTACATCCACTATACCGCTGTACATAGCATGTAAAGCTCTACTTTGGAATATTTATGTTGATATTCATAAAGTATGTTACTCAGGATAATTAAAAGGGAATGCTTGTTGGTCAGTAAGGGATCCTAGAACTAATTAATATTCCCAATTCTACCACATGAGCCATGATTTGTATTCAGTTTAGCACTTCTGTCCTTTCTATGGAAGTTCTTGTAATGCATTTCCCTTCTCAGTTTGTTCCCAAATCTCATTACTATTTCTTTTGGTAGAACTTGGATTGAAATCCCTTTCAGATACTAGGATAACATAGGGTTTTTATTGTAACTTTTTACACGTGATAGCCAATAATTTTCTTATTCTTTATTTGTAATTGTTTTTGCTACTGTTTGTTGAACACAGCCATGCCCTTATCTCAGTGGCAAGGCTTTCACTGCAGAGGTTTAATTATATTAGCTGTTAACAGGTTTCATCCAGTGGACCCAGGTTTGAGTCCCTCATTTTTCTTTTTTTTTTTTTTTATATGATGCTGTGTGCCTCTGATGAAATTCACAAAAACAGTACTCCATGGTCATCCCATAAAAAAAAAAAAAAAAAAAAACAATTGGAGTGAGCTAGATGTTGCTTGATTTACAAGTAAATAAAACATTAAGATGTTTGGCTTGAAAGTTTGAGCTTTTCTTGTCATATTTCTTTTTTGTGATTTAGTGTTTTGGACTACTGGGAGTAAATGGTGCAGGGAAGACTTCAACATTTAAAATGCTGACAGGTGATACAGAAATAACCAGCGGGGAGGCCTTTTTAAATGGATACAGGTGAGCATTACTAGATAGTATTTTAGCATTTCCTGTTGTGGAATTAATTATATTGCAATGTAGAAGTTTCTCCTGTCATAATATAATAGCAAACCTGACAAATTGTAATGTAGAATTTTCCACGTCTGCCCAGCCACCGGGTGGTCTAAGAATCTCACCCTCATCTTGACTTTCCCATCAGCTGACATGCTGTTGGAGCTTTCTTAATTTTGAGATGATGTATTCAAAAGTGAGAGGGCACATATTTAGCATAGGTTTCCTCTGGAACATTGACTTATAAAATCTCAGGCTTGTTCATAGAAAGAAGTTGAGCTTATTTGTTAATGGACTGAATTTTGAGGCATGCCTTTTTGTAATTAAGCATGCTTTGGAAGACTGGGAACACATACAAAAGTGTCATCGTCATCAGTTGAGTAGGTGGTGAATATATTTAGACAGCATTTGGCCAGTGGTGCTTTTGGTTGTTAAGTGTTAATTTTGGGAATAAAGCAGGCATACCCCATTGGTATAGGTTCATAGGTTCATACTAGGCTATCTGCCCAAGGGCATTTATAAGCCTAGCCCATAGTTATGTGGCTTTCGCCACCCCTTTAGTTTGAATAAAAACTATGCCTATCATTTTTCTGTGCCTCTGTCAAGCAGTGACACTGAAGTAATCCCTGGGGTATATCTGCGATCTCCCATCCATTGGTCAAGATTCCTCTTGAACAAGGCCAGCGAGGTGCTCTGCCTCACATGTACCAGGATTTTGTTCCACAGCATAGGAGTCTCTGGGTGATGAATCTGTCCCTCCAGCACGTTCTATTTATAACCGTGTCAAGGTTTAAGTCTCCGCCCTTGTGGTTCTGAGGGATCTAGATTTTTGAGGTGAAGCATATTCATCAAATCTGGGTTTGACATGGCCTTATATGTCAGGCACAGGTCACCTCTGAGCAAGCGGTATGAGACTGAATAGAGCTGGAGTTCTTTCAGTCGGGCAGCATAAGACATATTTTTGAGACCCTTTATCCTTTTGGTGAGGAACTTTTGGGGCCTTTCAAGCTGCAGCAGGTGTCTGGTCAGATACATTCTGAACGGGCATTGTACTCAATCATAGGTCTAATGAGTGATGAGTACAGGGGACGATGACCTCCCTTGATCTAGATGTGAATCCCTTCATGATCAGGTGGGCGATATAGAAGGTTTTCCTAACTACTTTAGCAACATGAGTTTCAAACGAAAGGCTACTGTCAACTTGGGTCCCCAGATCCCTGATGACTTTTTCTGTGCTCAGTGGATTGCCACCTATATGGTAGCTAGGGGTAACCTTGTTTTTCCCGAAGGGTATGACTATGCATTTTTTGGCGTTTAACTTCAGGCCATGGCTCTGGCACCAGTTATCCGTTTCTGTGAGGCCCTTCTGGAGGATATCTGTATAATGCTATAGAAACAAATAATTGGGTTGTGATGCTGTTTATTATGATTTAATTGGTCACAGAGCAACAATAGCTATAAATTCAAACAGGTTGTCATGTTTTATTCATATTAAAGCACCTGGTGCCTTGGTTTTTGGTATTCAGGGAAAGGGGAATGCTCGTTTTTTTCCTTTTTTATTTATTTATTTTTATTTTTTTAACTTCCCATCTCTGTTAAACTCAGGTGACAAAATTCAGTTACTGTTTGGTGTGCTGTTGATTTTTTCATCCGTACCATCATGTCATAGAATAGTTTATTATTTTATTTTATTTTACATTTGTTTACCGGGCTAGTCTAACTGGATACATGTCCATTTTCAGTAGAGGCCCGGGGAGATAAGCTCCTAGATAGGACAATGAAATTAACACAATCACAACTAATGACACATGAGACAAATACAAACTAATTACAGTACCTATTTCAGGTTATCACAGTAATATGTAGAGTGAAGAATACCGGCATGACAAAGGAATGCTAATACAATCAAGGTATGCTAGAGATAGTTTAGTTAAATTAGTTTAATAAGGAGGTGTTGATGTGTGTGAGTAGTCAGGGCAGGAAGAGAAAAGTATTTGGAGACACATATAGACTAGTCTGGTTTGGAGCATGGGCATAACCAGTGAGTTTTGAGGAACAATTTCAATTTATTTTTGAAACAGGATAGTGAGGGAAGTGTGGAGAGTTCATTTGGGAGGAGATTCCAGGCTTTTCCTACTATATTAGAAAAAAGAGAGTCACCAGCCTTGTTGTTTGTTTTAGTAGTATATATTAGAAGTTTCTGAGAAGACCTTAAGGATTCCAAGTTTTTATAGGGAGTGATAAGTGTGGACAGAATAGGTGTTTTGGAAGGTTTGTAAAGAGTGTTGTGGGCTATAGTTAGTTGTTGGAATTTAATTAGATTTTGAAGTTCGAGCCATCCCAGTTGCTTTAAATTAAGGGAGTGATGGGTTCTAAATGGGTTGCCTGTTACAAATCTTGCAATGTTATTGTAGGATATTTCCAATTTGCTAAGATTATTTTTAGATAGGTTAGTAAAAATAGGAGAGGCATAAAGAAGAGAAGATATTAGATGAGTGTGTGCTATAGTGGTTCGAGCTGAAGGTAGGAGAAAGGATTTTATCCTATAGAGAGAGCTTAGTTTTTTGTTGACTGTTTTTATAGTGTTGTTAATATGGATGTCAAAGTTCAGATTATTGTCAATGGTGACACCTAATAGTTTGGTGGTTTGTTCAGGGGATATAATAGTGTTATTGGTAGAGTTTACTGAGAAATCCATTGGGAGGGACTTCTTAGTAGGAGAGAAAAGGAGGAGTTTAGTCTTTTTGGGGTTTAGGAGAAGGCATCTATCTGTGAACCATTGCTCAACTGTATTAAATACTTGTTGGGTAAGATAGAGAAGTTCTGGAGAAGAGGGGGCTGAGCATATCAGTGTAGAGTCGTCTGCATATTGTATGCATGTAGCTTGGGGGATGGCAAGGTAAAGGTCATTGATGAATATGGAAAAAAGTAGACGTCCAAGGATGGAGCATTGAGGGACACCCAGGTTGAAGGGCAGGTGGGTAGAGAGATTTGTGCCAAAGTACGGCCTGTTGTCTTTTATCAAGGTAGGACTGGAACCATTTTATGGAGGATATATCAAGTGACAGGGATTTTAGTATTTTGATGAGAATTTGGTGATTTACCATGTCAAAAGCTTTAGACATGTCAATAAATAGGGCTTAAGAGAGTTTGTTTAGGTTGCGGTTTTTTGTTGATACAATCTGTGAAGGAAAGAAGGGCAGTAGTAGTGCTATGTGAAGGTCTAAAACCATGCTGACAGTTGGCTAGTAGGTTATTTTGTGTTAGATGGTCAAGTAACTGTCTGTGAATGCATTTTTCCATGATTTTTGCCAGAGGTGAGAGGAGGGCAATGGGGCGGTAATTGGAGAGTTCAATGGATAGACCTCCTTTGTGGAGGGGGATAATATGGGAAATTTTCCATAGACTTGGGATATAACTTTCAGTAATAGTTCTATTGATTAGGATAGAAATAGGATAGGCAATGGCTTTGGCGGATAGTTGTAGGAATTCAGCAGGTAGTTGGTCTGCTGAGGGGGAGCATGGTTTCAGTTTCTGTAGAAGAGTTTGAATATAGGATGTTGGTATGGGTTGAAAGTGAAAAGTAGGGGGTGAGGTTGATTCATTGGAAGGTAGAGGAGGATGTTGGTATGGGTTGAAAGTGAAAAGTAGGGGGTGAGGTTGATTCATTGGAAGGTAGAGTGAAGTTATTAGGTGATAGTTGACTAGCTAGTGTTTGTATAGCATCAGTAAAAAAGGTATTAAAAGCATTAGCTATATTCATTGGTGTTTTGTCTTCAGTGTTTTGAGGGTTTGGAGTAGTGGATTGTCCAGGATGGAGTAGTTGGTTGATACTAGACCAAAATTTCTGCGGCTTGTTAGGAATAGGGCATTCTTTGTCCTGTCTTATTCACTTCCTAGCTCCTTCAAGGTGCAGTTTGCAGTGATCCAAACTGGGTTTTCTTAAATATTGTTCGTTGGCATTATTTAGTCATGTGCACAAAAACAGGCATATTTGAAGGGGGTTCTGACCTACTTTTTATAGCTCTAGCTTGATTGTTAATGATTACTGAATGTGGTCTGTCATAGTAATGCCCAACTTTGACAGAATATAAATTACACTTTCAGATGAGATGACTAAAAATATTCTGGAATATTTTCTTTCAGAGGGTCTTATAGGTCAACAAATAAGGTGATGTCAGGACCTCTGTATGTAATGGGCAGTCCCAGGTGGAACTTAACCTAATTTGGAAGAGGGGGATGGTTTTCAGAGCTTCAGTAGAGGAAGCATGCTGTGGATGAATTTACAGCTGGGTTGATTGCAGAGTGATGGTATTTCCACTGTATGAACTCCATCATTCATTGTCTTCTTAGCAACAGCTGATGCAGTTTAATAGAAAGAAAATTAGCCTTGAAGATAGGGAGAAGGATAGTTAATTTCAGGTTTGAACTCACCAGAATTTCTCTGTGCATAAAAGTGATGAAAAGTGAAAACCATTTTCATCATGAGAATAACATTGCATGACGTATAGGGTGGCTTTACGTCTCAGTTTATCACTGATGGATAATTGTTTATTCTTGTACTTGTATTTCCCCTCTCTCCATTTCCTGTCTTGCTGCAGTATTCTCACTGATCTTCAGGCTGTACACCAGAATATGGGCTACTGTCCACAGTTTGATGCCATTAATGATTTGCTAACAGGGCAGGAGCATTTGGAATTCTATGCTCGCTTGAGAGGTATACCAGAAAATGAGGTCTCCAAGGTAAGTTCTTCAACAAACAGATTGCTCTTGAAGTGCTTAAATGTTTGTAACTGGACTAATAAATAAAAAATAGGCACACTTAAGGAGAAGAATGTACGCCATTGCCACTCAAAACTTCAGGTCTCCTTTATTAGTTTCACCAAACACCTTGCTCACATTAACGCCACCTTTTCCACTGCTTTTTCATTTAAAATCAACTTCTTCATATGCCAAAAACATACAATATATTAATTTCCTGTAATTTATATGAACTCTAAATCTTCTCATCCAATAAGATTGACCCATCACTTATGTTCCCTTAAACATCAGGTCAGAACCCTCCCTATGTACATAAAATCTAAGTTGAAACATGTTTTAAAGTTGCATATCTTATTAAAAGTGTGCTTACTATCTTAGTATAGTGTTACAATCAAACCTATATAAAAAGCTTTCTCAAATCTGTAAAAACGTCATTATGTAAACTTAAATTAACGTACAGTGTACTTAAAAATGGTAGTAGTGCTCCATCTACTGACCAAATTAGAATATGCCATATAAATTGCCATCATACTTTTAAGTGTGAAAGCCATTTTATATCTGTTATACTTGCCTAAATCAAGGATGACCGATATTACCATTAAATTCTAAACATGTCACAATTTTTTACAGCTTTGCAGCTCTCATCTTCAAAAGTGGGGTAATAGAGATATTTTCATTACCTGCCACACTGCAGTTCAAATATTTGCTTCCATTTATTCTTTTGTTCCTACTTTTTATATAAGCTGCTTCCTTTTGTAAAATGTATGGACATTGTGAACATGTTCTGCACTTAAAGGTCCCATTTCTCTTAACTTGCTTTCCATTTTTTTCTATTCTTATCTCTGAGATGTTCTTTAAATTATGTGCCTCCCTATATATAGTATTAATAGGAGCCTTTTCTACATTTTTGATATCTGTCAAGGCTGTGAACCTCTTCCATTCCCTCTCTCTAATATGTTTAACATTAGTTGCATTCCCATTGTATTCTGTAATGAATGCCCTGTTAAACGTGTTCTCTGCTTGTTCTCTGTATGCTAACATTTTCTCTTATTTTATCCTCCCCTAAAGTGGGCTTAAATCTATTCTTCCTTCCTTCTACTATTTCATTTCTAACTTCTTGTGCTAACTTTTCAGGGTAGCCTCTTTCTTTAAAAAAGTCTCCGAGAAGTTGCATTCTTTCTTAATGTCTTCCTCACTGGATGTCATCCTACTACTTCTAACATATTGCCCTTTTATCAAACTTCTTTTGCGATGAAATGGGTGGGCATTTGTATAGTGGAGATGGGAGTTAGAGAAGGTTCCTTATTGGATGGGAAGATTTAGAGTTTATATAAATGGCGGGAAATTAATATATTGTGTTTTTGGCATCTGAAGAAGTTGATTTTAAATGAAAACGTAGTAGAAAAGTTGGCGTTAATATCAGCAGAGTTTTGTTGATACAAATAAAGGAGACCTGAAGAGGTTTTGACTAGCAATTGTGTACGTTCTTCTCCTTTAAGTGTGCCTATTTTTTGGTTATTGGTGGACTTTTGGGGACTTTTCTTCTTTTTATTATTTGTAATAGGACTACTGATTTGCTGTTTGTATTGCTATGTGCTGAAAATGTTGTTTTAGTTGCGTTTTTGTAGATATTTGCAATTATTTTTGATGTAGCTAAGATTCATCTGTCTGGTAATCAAATTCTGTGGTATAGCACAAAAAGGAAGACTACAAGTGCAGAGCTTCTGCTCCATCATATACAGAGTACAGGGGATTTAGAGGGAGGCTGTGTGTCGTTGAGCATTTTATAAGAATTTTTTTTTTATTTATTTGGTAGGACCTACTGGGCATGTGTCCTTTTTTGGGGCAACCTAATAGTACTGTGTCTGGTTAGGTGACTTGCTCAGACTTGCACAGTTTTGAAATTGAGAGAGTGAAACCTAGGACTACAGGGTGAAGCTCATTAACAGCTTTTGTAGCCTTAATTCAGTGACCTAAATTTCCAGATGCAGTATTTTGCAGTGATCAGCAATTTTCTGCAGCGCTGCATGTTGAAGTATGGGCAGCTACTTCTTATAGGAGAGAGCTGACATTAAGAAGTATTTAAAGTGGTCAGTAAGTTCTGTTTTTCAGCCTGTCACTGTTTTAGATTGTTGCACATTTAAAGCAAATGTAACCACAAAGAATTAGCTGCTGCTCTGCTAAAATGATGTAAGCAGATTTTCTTTGCAATAAGTTTGAGTGTTTTATGATTTAGACCTTTAGAGCCCATCGACACCACAGCTGTTCTTAATAGTAAAGTGGAATGCAAATGCATCGTATGCAACAGACACAGAATGAGGATTAGAAACCACTTTATTGCTGCTGCTCATGGAAGGCAGTAAGTAGCACCATTACTGACTGCATATATATTTTAAAGTAAATTCAGTGCTGGCAGGATGAAATAGGAATGCTTGTTTTAATCCACTGCCCTTCACACAGGTTATGGCAATTTACCCAGAAAATGGTTGAATAAAGAAGTCATGATGTATGGCTTCCTACTGTAATTTTGAGACCAGTAACTGAGTCATAAAATTATGGGGGAAAATTCAAAAGGATTCAAAAGGAGAGTGGCAAATGAAATAATGTACTGCTCTCATTTCAGATTTTTTTTTTTTTTTTTATGGTTGGGTGGGGAGCATACTTCTGATTCCCCAGTCTGAGGTTGCTGTACCTCCGAGCAAAGGGCATAACATACTCTGTGATCTTAGTAAAGAATCTTCCACTTGTGCACATTCTATCTCGCTGTTTTTGACATGCAGTTGGGAGTCTTGGATATTTAAATGGTTACAGAGAGGTATACATCAGTTGGAGACACCAAAGCTATATAGTTTTTTATTTACGTAAAAACACAAACTGATGCTTCCATTCCTCTGTATGGATCAGTCAGTATATTACAAAACACACAAAGAGCGGTCTAGGCAGGGGAAGATGTATGGATAAATGCATCATTCAGGCAAACTTACTTTTTTTGTCTATTCAGGAAAATGTTGTAATTGTATTTTGCCATTGTTGATATTAAATTTGATTGAATGCCATATATATCTCAGTCCGTCTCTCTTAGTTTTTCTTTGCATCATTACATTGTCCTTTAATCTTGCCTGTATTTGATCTTTTCCTTTTTAGAGTGCCACGTATTTCAAGGTCATCAGGACCTTGGTTTACTCTGTTTAAACCTTTTTTTTTTTGTTCACAAACTCTAGTAATTTCACAGTTCCCTTTCCACCCTTCCGATACCATATTATGTGAATCAGATACACTAGTCCTTCCTTTCCTGTTTTATCAATTAACTAATGTTGATTTGTTCAGTTGTTGATTAGCATCTGACCACATTCTGAAGTCATACTGTTCTAACCCTTTTTTCAGAAGGAAGAAAATCATGGCAAAAATTAGGATTTGCAGCATACAGCAGGATAAAAGCTCTCTCAGCAAACTAAAACAACTCTGAGAACAAATAAAGTCTACCAAAGTCAAATTTGAGTTAAGTTTGGCCTCCCACGCCAAAGACAACCACAAGGCCTTCTTTAGCTATGCCTGCAACCTCAAATGCAATAGACAGTTGTATGCAGAGCTCATTGTAAATGGAGTCACCTATACTGAGCCAGAAGATGTATCAAACCTACTGGCCAATAAATTCAACTCCAACTTTACTCTTCTCTCCCCTTCAACCTTCCCTCAGGAGATACCATCAAATATAATTCCCCCTGCTCTCACTAAGGACAAAGTCCTTAATGCTCTCTCTCTCTAAGGCCAAGAACACTGCATCAGAGAGTCCAGAGAGTATCCCAGGATGCTTTCTAAATAGCATGAGACATGACCTATCAGGCTATCTGGAATTGCTATTTAACTGTAGCCTCCAAACAAACTTTGTTCCTCATGAATGGAGAACAGTAACAGTCATCCTCTTTGCCCAAAGGTGGGCCATTTACAGACCCTGGAAACTACAGACTCATAAGTCTTACTAGTCTTCTATGTAAAACCATGGAAAGTGGAAATGATTAATAGTGATATAGTGAACCTCCAGACACTGGGCCCAACCCAGTTTGGTTTTGTCAAGGCCAGGTCATGCCTACTTAACCTGGTGGACTTCTTTGAAAATATCACCTAAGCAATGGATGAGGGCAGAATGGTTCACACTGCTTACCTTGACCTGGCCAAGGCATTTGACACAATGCCCCACTCGGTCATTGTTGACAAACTCAAGAGAATAGGTACAAACCCATATGTCACCCAGTGGATATCCAAGTGGCTCACAGATAGGGCCCAGGAAGTTAGAATTGAGAGTCCACCTCTACAAACAGGCCAGTCACAAGTGGAGTCCCTCAGGGATTGGTCCTTGGGATGCTCCTCTTTGACATTTACTTCTCTGAAGTCAAAGCCAATGTCATTGGTCTCCAGCTGACTAAATTTGCAGATGATTGCAAATTAGGAGCTGTCATTGGATCCCACAGTGACACAAATGTTTTCCAGGAAGGGCTGACACGGGCAAACAACTGGTGTCAAGAGCCATGGACTAAAATTAAATGTCAGGACATGCATAATAATATCCTTTGGGAAGTCATCCATCCCTGGTAGCTATTGTATTGACAACATACCCCTTAGAGTTGACCTAGTAGTCAGGGACTTAGGGACACACACACAGACAGTAATCTAGCCTTTGGTCATCACAAGTCTACAGTAGCGAGGAAATCATTCTGTATTGCACAACCTATAAACAAAGGTATGGCATCTAAGTCCAAGGAAGTCATCGTTCCACTGTAATCAGCATTCATCAGACTGATCATTGAGTACAGTGCCCCCTTTCGTATGTACCTAACAAGCCATATCCAACAATTGGAATATACACAGAGATTCCTCACTAAAAGAATACAGGGTGCAAGTAAAATGTCCTATGCAGACCACCTCAAAGTCTTATCCCTGTATTCTGTCTCCTATAAGCTTTTGAGGGGAGATCAATGCCTGACATACAGGGCATTGTCAGACCCCACTCTGATGGACCTCCTGCATATCCACAAAACAAACAGCATGAGAATTACCCATTCTAAAGACTTAAATCTTGCCTGTAATGTAAATAGTACATGCTGAAGAGACAGGTATGTATTCCAGAGACCTCCCTGTCTCTGGAAAAGCTCCCCATCCATGTGAAGCAGAGTTCCTCCCTAACCTAATTCAAGTGCATCTTGGACAGTTGGATGGGGAACCTGGAAATTCATCCCTGTTTTGACACCTATGTCTCTAATGGACACAGGCAACCTGTAATTGATTTATCACCCCGGCCCCTGGTTATAAATGTTTCATCTCCCAAGCCCCTGCTTACACTTATCAAGAGTATCCAAACTTATCAGAAATTTGGGATGCGTGGCTAGGCTTAAAAACACCCTTGTGGTCGTTAGCCTAGTAAACACCTGTGCACTTATGAAACCAAAAACTTAACTGTGTGGAGTATGTTCATATTAAAACAATTAAGTAAATCACACTGAACTAAAATCATAGAATAGATTCATGTTTTAGCTGTCCGACATTAACTTAGTTATATTTCTCTATTCTAACTCTTTTAAATTGTTTCTCCTATTTGCACCAAATGTATGTTTTTTTTTTATTTTGCTGATTTAAAATGAAAAGGGTTGTAAAGTATCCTCTTTTAAGACCTTTTATTACTTTATATGACATGTTAATATTGTTTACATTATTATTGCAGGTGGCTGAATGGGGGATTAAAAAACTTGGATTAGTTCATTATGCTGAAAGGTGTGCTGGGAAATACAGTGGTGGTAATAAGCGTAAATTGTCTACTGCAATTTCGCTGATTGGATGCCCACCTGTAATCTTCCTGGTAAGTAAAATGTGTGTGTGGTTATACATTAGCACTTAAATGTTTGTTATGAGGTAATGGCATAACTACCTAATTAAGGCAGAAGGCTGCAGTGTATGCCTTACTTTCTCAACAGCTGTACTTATCAAAGCATGATTTTTTTTTACTGCTAGAAAATTCACATAAAAACAAATGAAAACGACAACTGGGAATTTCTCACCTGTGCAGCTGTGTTTTGTAAATTGTACTGTTGTACTGTGCCTGTTAAATCATATTTTATTGCTGTTTTCATAAGCTATTTTTTGCTATTTTCACTTTTTGCAAAACAATTTTCTACTTTTCACTGTTTTGCAAAGCATCTGTTCTTCTTGTTCTGTTTGCCTGCCAAGCAGTGTTTTAAATAACTGATTTGTTTCCTGTTTAAAACATTCTTTATTGTCGTATTGCTGTTTTTCTGCTGTTTAAAATTTTTTTTAGTATTCTCTTGCCTACTCTGTTCAGCCATCTTTGATTAGAAGGGGCCCTTCTGCACCCTTGTGACAGAAGTGTGCTGATTGTAACCTGTCTGATGAAGCGTGATTGGCCTAGGGTGTCTAGTAAGCACCCTCATTGGTTCTTTAGAGTTTTGTAAAAACTTTTTTTTAAGTTGTTAGCCTCTTGTATTTAAGCCCTGCATTTGAGCCATTTTCTGCTTGTTTGAACTGAGCTAAACTGAGGTGGGGTACCAGCCACAACTCTGAGCTGAAATACCAGATGACTAGAGGCTTCTGAGCTTCCCAAAAAACATAAGTTGCCTGTTTTTTTTTTATTTGCTTGATTACACTATTTACTCACTTTTTATTGAGTTATGCTTATTTAATACTGTAAACTAAACTGCAGTACAAGTCTGCCTTACTGTGCCTGTCAAATTGTATTTTATTGCTGTTTTCACTGTTGCAAAGCTTTTTTGGTACTTTTACTGTTTGCAAAGTAATTGTTGCTACTTTCCAGTGTTTACAAAGCATCAGTTTTCTGTTTTCCCACCAAGCAGTGTTTTAAATAACTGATTTGTTTGCTGTTTAAAACACTCTTTAGTGTCTCCTTGCTGTTTTTCTGCTGCTTAAAACATTTTTTAGTGTCTCACTGCTGCTGTTTAAAATATTTTTAGTGTCTCCCACCTAAATTAGTGTAGCTAATGTAGCATAGTCCAGATGCATGTTTGCTGCATCTGCGTCTGTTTTTTGTAGTGGCTGTTGTATTCTGAGCACATTTTCCAAGCCATCTTTGATTGGAAGATGCTCTTCTGCACCCTTGTGAGAGACATGTGCTGATTGGCACCTGTTTGGTGAAGGGTGATTGGTCTAAGGTTTGGAGTAAGCTAAGTTTTTTTAGCTTCTGCTTTTTAAGCCATGCTTTTGAACCAGTTTCTGATTGTTTGCACGTTGAGCAGCAGCATGCACTGCTACATAATTGTGCGCCATAGCTGGACAGATAATTGTGACAGTTTTGTACCATTGTGCTCCATAACTGGACAGATAATTTTGCCAATTTTCCCTTGGATACAGCTGTAATACATTAGTGTAGTCCTCATCTTTAGTACATCTTTGATCTAAGAAGCATTGCTAGTGAGCTGTGACTTATTAAACCACCAAAAACCCCATTAGAAATACCCATTTACAGTGCATCTCCCAGATCAGTCCTGAAAGCACCCAACTTGTGATAGCAGTTCTTCAAACCTAGCATTATGGACAGTTGGACTGCCCTTGTTTCTCCTGAAGCAGTGTAGCAACTGCCTTATGTACACTGACAACCCTCTACTAATAACTCACTGTAGTACAGCATGCGAGAGATGTAGCTACACCAAGAATCTTCTTTCCCAGTTCTCTCATACTCAAAGCAGCAGTACTGAAGAGGTTCTCAACACACCCACCACTACTCACACACATAGTACCACTACTCATAGACATAGTTAGGGTTACCACCTGTCCCTCTTTATGAGGGACAGTCCCTGTTTGGGCAGTTGTGTCCTGCGAAAAAAATGGCAAATGTCCTGAAATTGTAGGACAAAAAATATATCATAAGCTTTCTTTAATAGTTGTATAAAATAGTTATTTTGTATCTGAAACACCTAAACGTTATATGAAATAGCATAGGCAACTCAAATGTTACAAGAATAAGCATTTATTTTGGCAAAAAGTGAAGCTCTGTCCTTTTCACTGACCATGGGTACATTTTTGTCTTGCAACATCTCGCATTTCTACAAAAAATGTCCCGCTCTGAGCATTTGAAAAGATGGTAACCCTGGACATAGTATGCATCCAACACATAAATCAACATATGTGGAGGTTTTCTCAAAAAAACATGCCAGAACAACAGAGACCTCCAAAACCAAAAACTGCTACAAATAACACATTTACCACAGCACCCAAGACAAGTAGCAACACCAATGTCTCACCTACCAAACCCTTAAGGCTTATCGCTCAAAAAACAAATTTTCTTGTCATTGGAGACTCCTTAGTGAGACACAAGGATGTCACACTCACCAGGTTAGATAAGGAGAAAGTCATGGTCAGTTGCCTGTCTGTTGGCAAGATTCATCAGATCACACGTGCACTCAGGTCTCTCACCAACAAGTACCATTATGACTGTCATAGCTCATGCTGGAGTGAACAACCTGAGATGTACCTCACTAGACTATATGAAGAGAGACATGATTGAGCTCTCCAAGTATGTGTCGCACACAAATATGTCGCTAGCCTTGAGCAGCATATTACCCTCACATGGAGTGATGCCACAGTATGAACAAAAAAATGATCGATTTCAATAATTGGCTTAGTTTTTTGTGTCATTCAAAAGGTGATCCAGTATGTCAGCCTGGGATGACATGGTCAACAAACCTCCCTGCTTTGCCAGAGACAGTTTGCACCTGGCATCACTAGGCTTTCAACTGCTGGCAAAGGCTCTTGCCTCCCCCATAGTGCCTTTTTAGGTAAGATCTCAAACAAAATTGCCAACATAAAAATTGCCAACCATAACAAAGTAAGGGTTATGCTGCTAAACACCAAGAGCTTAAACCAAAAACTGCACACCCTGGAAGCACTTGTATCACTAGAGGATGTAGATGTCTGTGCAGTCACAGAAACCTGGTTAAAGGCCTCAGTGAGTACCCAGGCCTTGCAAGACTACAACGCCTTCCACACCTTCATACCGCAAAACAAATGTGTGAGAACCAAAGGAGGCAGTGTTTCTATTTATATTGGAGAAAATTTCACTTCTGGACTAGTTAGACTGGACAACTCCATGAAGTTGCTCCATGTTCAGATTACTGTGGGTAGGACCCCCATTCAAGTCATAGCTAGTGTTAGATCCCCCTCTATGGATCATGATGCGTACGAGGCCTTCTTGACTAAACAGGAATTGATCCAAATATTGCCAAACACTCTGATCATGGGGGATTTCAGTATCCCACCATCAATTGGGAAACCTACTCTAGCCGTAACTCACTAGTGCAAAAGTTCCTTGACTTTAACTCAAATGCCCTGGAACAAATTGTTCAACTCCCAACAAGAGGAACAAACATACTAGATCTGGTCCTCACTAACATGACAAACAGATGCACCACCACAACTGTCTGACCCTCATTAGTTAAATCTGAACACAGATCAGTCACCTTTGAACTGGCAGTGACACCAGAACTCTCAAAGGGTGAAGTCTGACTAAAAAACTTCACCAAAACAAACTGTACCCTCCAAGCCCCACCCCCAGCTGGAAGTGGTAACTACACCAAAGGTTAAACTAAAGCCCTGTACAATCACTTGTTTAAGTGGATAGAATCAGCTTGTACCAGCAAGAATCAAAGCCAGAGCCCCAAGTAAAGAAAAAAAAAGCCACCCTGGTGGACATTCAGCAGCAACAAATTTTACAACAAATGCAAAAAGTTGCTGTCTAAGAAAACTAAGGTGAGGCCCCAACAGTAGAAAAGCACCCTCGATAGGCAAATAAGACAATACATCTTATCCTTTAAGGGTAACTGTGAGAAACAGCAGTCACAGCCAAGGATAATCATAAGGCCTTTTACAGCTACATAACTTAAAAGGTAGGACCCAAGCATGTGCCGAACTAGTGACTGACGGTATCACACATACTGATCCCACAGAGATAGCAAAACTGCTAGCAGACAGATTTATTGAAAATTTCACTCCTTTATCCCCTCCAAACTTATTGCAAACCTTGCCCCCAACTCCCCACCCACTCTATATACCCGAAGAGCAGGTCATTAAAGCTTTATCTAAGGCAAAAAAATACAGACTGTATGGGACCAGACGGCATTCCAGGCTAGCTTCTAAGCAAACTGAAACATGAACTAACATCACCATTATTAAGTACTCTATTCAACCACAGCCTAACCACTAGCTTTGTTCCTGCGGAATGGAGAATGGCAACAGTTGTTCCCCTCTACAAAGGTGGCTTAGCAACAGATGCAGGGAATTATAGACCCATAAGTCTGACCAGCCTCATCTGTAAATCCATGGAATGCGTCATCTTGGACCTCATAAGTAAAGACATAGGCGACCTCCAAAGCATGGAACTAACCCAATTCAGCTTTGTCAAGGGCAGATCCTGCCTGTTAAACCTGGTGGATTTCTTTGAAAATGTGACCAGGGCAGATCTGTGCCCACAGCATACCTTGATTTAGCAAAGGCCTTTGACACAATCCCACACTCAGGCATTACCTATAAACTTGGCAAACTGAATGTAAACCCCTTTGTTGTAAGATGGGTTGCCAACTTGGTAACAAAACTGGTCGCAGACTATCAAAGTGGGTAACTCCACATCCACCAGCAGAGTGCCACAAGGGTCAGTGCTGGGTCCTTTACTGTTTGGTACATACTTCTCAGAAGTTTAGGCCAAAACTAAGGGGCTGTAGCTGACCTAGTTTGCTTATGACTGCAAACTCGGTGCAGTTATTGAATCCCTGAATGATGTCCACATACTTGAGGGGAGGGTCTTACGTAGACCAATGACTGGTGTCTTAGTCACGATCTCAAACTTAATACAAAGAAATGCATCATCATTCCTTCGGTAAAAGCAATGTCCCTTCACGCTATCAAATTAACAACAATACTCAATGTACTTACGAAGTAGTAAGAGATCTGGGATCACAAGTAGACTGCAACCTTAACTTTGACAACCATGTATCTACTGTAGTAAGTAAGGCTTTCTACAGAGAACACTTGATTAGCAAAGTAATTGCTTCTAGAGCAAAGGAGGTTATAACCCCTCTATGCTCATCACTAATCAGGCCCATAATTGAGTATAATGCCCCTTTTAGCATGTACTGTACAAAACAACTGTAGTAACTGTAGAGACCTTAGAGGTTTCTAACTAAGAAGATCAAGGACTCCAGCACATGCCTTACACCGACTAAATTCCCTGTCACTATACTCAGTGTCATGTAGACTTTCTTAGAGGAGACTTATGCCTAGCTTCTCAGAGCAATCTCCGACCCAAACCTAATGAATTTTATGTACATCTGTTAAACGGGGTTAGAGATAGCCATTCCAGGGAGCTAAATATGACTTATGACTTGAATAGGTCATGCTGGAGGGACAGATTTGTCTCCCAGCATCTGCCACATATTTGGAATAGGCTGCCAGTTCATGTGAAGCAGAGCACCTCTATGACCCTGCTCTAAAGGAACCTGGACGGGTGGATGGGACACCATAACTTCTTATCAGGAATAGCACCCACAGCCCTCCTGGACATGGGTAGTCATTATTAAATACCATCCTGGATATTGAAGAGAGTATCTATGGTATTACATTGGGATGAAATGGCTAGGCTTGAAATGACCTCCTGGTCGATAGCCTAGTAACCACCTATGATTCTATGATCCTTGTGTGGCTTTCAAAAGAGAAAACCCTACAGCACCGAGATAATTGTGAGATTTTGTATACTGGTATCCATCTTCCTTTAATGTGAATCTGCTAGTACAAATGAGCTGACATGCCCAACCATCACATAGTGAATTGGTGGCATCACATGGAATTGATTGGCCATAGTCTCATAAAGCTCATTGCATTAAAGCAGTAAACTGCAAGTTGCATCTCCTTGAGTGGCTTTTAATTGCCTCAACTCCTGCTTGTGTGCTTTATGAATGGGAGCAAGTCACTTAACCAGAACCTCTGTCAGCCTTGAACACTGGAATGCCCAGCTTTGTGGCATAGATGGCTAAAATGCAGACTGTGATTCAGATGAGCAGTGTTTGACTAGTAGCTGAGGTGCTGGAGGAGTCAGGTGGAAGGAAGATGTTAGTGAACAGCCTTTGTCAGCTTGTCCATCTTGGGGATGGGAGTCAGTCCTCCTGCTGTACTGATACCCATTGGAGGCTAGTTATGGTAGCAGAACAAAGGGCAGAGCCAGCAGCTGTAATGACCTGCTAGTATTACAAGCATGTTAACCAGTATAAGCTGCAGCTGGACATGGGCATGGACAGCATTGTGCATTTATGGAGCCTAGTGTTGAATACTGTCCTGCTAGCCACCCTAAGAGTTCAGGAGTTAGGAGCATACAAAAAAAAAACATGATGGCTCCCAAGATGATGTCTTCTGAAGAACTTCTCATGCCTATCAGGGTAATTAATGGGCTGTGAGTCTCTCATCCTGCAGAGGAGGGCGCTAGGGTTGTGGATGTTTGGTTAGCAGCTTGGGACAGAGGGAAGGGCAAGTAAATAAATAATAAAAAACAGAAAGTAATGTAATGTAATAGTAGACTCTACTTAGTTGCCAAAAAGAGGCTAATTCCATTCTGCAGCAGCTGTGTGCCTATTGAACCATAGATTCTTTATCTGAAGGGTGTCTTTTAGGCCTCAAGCATACTCCTTTGACTGGAGAACCTATTTTAGAAATGCCGATGTCCTTCTATTCTCATGTTGCAGTATTCTCACTGTGGGATCCTCCACCTCAGGCGACCAGAACATCTGGCTCCTATGCAAAAGCTTAAACCTGGTTGCTGCTAGGTGTGTGGGACGTCACATGCAGGGCCATAAACCATGGGCCTTAAATGTGACGTCTGCATGCACAGACCTTAGAACTTCTCTGCTGCAGTCGAACATCAGCTTGCTTCACTCCACGCTTCAAAAGACGTCTAAAGATAAGTACCAAAAGAGGCTATGAATGCTCTCGGCAGCAGTAGTGGAAGAAGGGTTTGAAGAGATGACATTCTGAAAGAAGGGAATTGCAGGAAGGGATTTAGCAGGGACAAGTCTAGAATGGGCCTCCAAGGGCCATCCTTTTTTGGAACTAGGAAAAGTCTGGAGTAGAACCCCCAACCTTCTTCGCCTGAGGGGACCCTTTCTGTGGTCCCTTGTGAGGGTAGATCTTGGACAATCTGAGGGATAAGATGTAGCTGGTTTTTGGGAGGGAAGGGTATGCCTTGTGGCAGGGGTTTCTCCTGCCAGGTCATAAAGTACCCTTTATCCACTATTGATAAGACCCAGCGGTCTGAGATGACCCCTTTCCAAAAGGGTAGACAGTGAGAGAGGTGGGGTTGGAGAGGGGTAGGTGGCTTAGGCATTCAGGTAATGTTCCTATCTGGCAAAGGCTGCCTGGGGGCGGGTTATGAAGAGGCTGTCCTGGGGGAAGCAGCCTTTCTGTATCCTTTCCCATGCCTCGAAGAAGAGAAGGAAGATGGGGCAGGAGCCCTCCTGACAAAGGTGGGCTTGGCTGGGTAGTTTCTATAAAATTTTGGTATAGGTGAGACCAATAAAATGTTATGAGGTCCTGAAGTTCTTTGCTCTTTGATGTGTTCTTAGACATTGTCCACCACTGGGGCATACCAGAGATAGATCTGTTTGCCTCCCCTCAGAACAGACAACTGCAGCAATTCTGCTACAGAACACCCTCCCCACTAGCTTGGAGAGTGAATGCCTTCTCGATTTCTTGGAAGGGACTGTTCCTTTATGCCTTCCCACCCTTCCCACTTATTCAGAAAGTCCTACTGAAAATCCAGAAGGACAAGTCAAAAATCTTGCTGGTAACTCCCTATTGGCCAAGACAGCATTGGTTCCCTCATCTTCGATCTCTTGCCAAGGGCAAGTCATCACAAGTTGCTTCACAAGGTGGACCTGCTCACACAACAGAAGGGATATGTGATTCATCCACACCTGGAAACACTCAGCCTACCCCTATGGGTGATAAACTTCTGATCCCTTTCAGACACCTGTACTCAGAGGATGTGCTATCCATCCTGCAGGAGGCTAGGAAAACCCACTACCAGGAGAGACTATTTTTCTAAATGGAAAAGGTTCTCCAAATGGTGTTTCCAAAGGCAGCTAGACCCCTTCCAAGTGGATTTACCCCTAGTTCTAGCCTGTGTGTGTGAGCTCCTACAATCAGAACTTTCATACTATTCAGTGAAAGTCCACTTATCTGCCATTTCAGCCTCCTTAACTATGGATCAGACTTTTACTGAAGGGGGTTCTCCACATCAACCACCAAGGAAACCTGCCCCCCCCCCCCCAGGACCTGAACTACATACTGGAAAAACTCACCATGGCCCCCTTTGAACTAGCAAGCTCTGCCTCTCTCCAGATGTGTACCTGGAAGACTGTCCTATTAGTAGCCCTTACTTTGGCTAGGAGAGTCTCTGAGCTGAAAGTGCTCATGCATCCCCACCCTACACTACCTTCCACAAAGACATGGTAACCCTTCGCATGAATCCCTCCTTCATGCCCAAATTGGTCAATGAAGTGTCCCTCAACCAGTCTGTTCATTTACCAACCTTCTTCCTTTCACCACAAATTGACAGCGAGAGATTGCTCCATGACTGTGATGTCCACAGACAAGTAAGATTTTACCTGGACAAGACTAAGAGCATTAGAAGGTCCAATCAGCTGTTTGTATCCTTTCACCCTAGGGCCCTGGGGAAGGCTGTTTCCAAACAGACAATATCTTTCTGGATACGAAAAGCTATTGCCTTCTGCTACTACTTCCATGGCAAAGACTTACCCTTCAACGTTAATGCACATTCTACTAGAGTAGTGACCTTCTCAGGAGCCTTCCTTAAAGGCCTGGATATGGCCACCATACTAGAAGCAGCGACATGGTCCTCTGTACATACCTTTACCAAACATTATAAATTCGATAGTATATCTGGAGGTAGGGCAGGATTTGCTAGGGCCATCCTCCATGGCTTCCTGGAGACTGCTACTTTCTCCACCCTTTCCTCAACTTGAGCTGTGGTACTCTCCCACAGTGAGAATACTACATGAGAATAGAAGGCCATAGATTAGTTGTGATCAGTCTTACCATAACCATAGATGTCCTCCTCTTCCATGTTGCAGTATTCCTGCCTGCCCTCCCTCCTAGCCCCCTTAATCACATTTACCCTGTCTGGATGACATCTTGCTTGTTCTTCTTAGGCTGTTGTCTGACTTGGCAGTCAGTTCTGAGGTCTGTGCGTGCACACATCACATTTAACCAGGCTTAAGCTTTTGCATAGGAGCCGGACGTTCGGGTCACCAGTGGCAGAGGATCCACAAGTGAGAATATTGCAACATGGAAGAGAAGGACATCTGTTTAGTTTTGGCATGCCATATATATGCTGCTTACTGACATGTTGATTGTACGTTCATCATTAGTATACTGCTTACTCGCATTCCAGTTGTATGTACATTATGATTATCATATGTATCTTTAATCTGAATTCTTTTGCACTGGTTACTGCCACATGTTTTTGATGCAGGCAATGTAGTGCTGATATTGTCTGACAGCACAGAGAATTATAGCTCTAAGTGCTCAATGAGTTGCTTCCTATTGTCCAGAGTTTTAGTCCCTCAACTTCCATTTGATTACCATTTAACTCTGACCAAGTTACCTGAACCATTCAACACTCCTGTATCATCCCTGAAAAGAGAGACTTGTGTCCAGTAAACTCACCCTGTTAAATAAAAACATTACTGCAATGGTCTTTGTACCTTGGTTTGGTTAATATTTAGTACCATATTTTGCAAAAAAAAAAAAGAAAAAAAAAAAGCTTCATATTGTCAGGTTTAACTGAACTCACTCCTGAGCTTAGTAAAAGCTCACATTTGTCAACACATTTCTGACAGTGAGTGCAGTATAGTTTGAATGATGGTACAATGTTAAGTATATCAACACAGAGGGTGTAGGTGTAGGGTAAGGTAATGAGGGTAACTGCCCTAGGTGCAAGATGTCTGAGGGGTGTAATCAGCAGACACCAATGATGTGCTAATGCAGCACCAGTATTTAGAAATGAATGCTGATGATGTATTTGTGGTCATAGTTGAAACCATTTTGTGTGTGGTATTTTAACTGTAGTAAGTCGCTTGGTACATTTGTAGCTGCAAATTCAGAGCAGGAGGCTTTTTTTTTTTTTTTTTGAGGGGTGGTGCCAGAAGATCAGGGGACTGCAAAGTGTGCCTGATAACCTAGCTATAGTTATTTGTCAACGTGTGTTACTGCCGAACCATATCTATAATTGGAGGCATAGCTAGAGTGGGGAAAAGTTAACAGCCACTAGGACACAAAGTGTGCTTCAGATTTTGGTGTATTACAGGTATTCAAAAATGAATGCTGGTATGGCATTTACAGTCAGAACTGAAGTGCTTTAGAACTCCAAGTGTAGCGTAAACAAGCGGCTGCTTGTAGAAAAGTTGCAAAGGAGCTTTTTTTTGCTCAGTTGAGGGAGGTGCCAGATCAGGGCATAGCAGAGAGTGCCAGCAAAATGAGCAATACCTCTGTCTAAGCTGTTGGGGTGTAGGGATTGCCCTTCTGCAAACAACTCTTTGTTTTAAATACTGATCCTTGTGCCCTTCACATTTACTTTGTGATTTACGTGTCCATCTCTGTTCTGCATCTGTCACTGTGGTCAGTGAGCTGAATTTCACTGTGTTAAGTACCACCACTTCTTGTACATTGTTACGTCTCTTATTTTTGCTGTTGAATGCATATCACTGTGGAGCATTTATCCCCATATTTCTTCTCTTGGTTAGTTCTGCCCTGCTGAATATAAGAAGTTAGCAGAGTTGTATATTTAAAAAAAAAAACTTAAGTATCAACAATCCCCCATTCCTTCCCTCCTCAGTCTCTTAAAAGCTGCTATTGTACAGCAAACCTACATTGGGTGTGCTACTGTATTCAGTGTTTCCTGTATTGTCGCATTTAACACATTTACAATTTTTCTGTATTGGCAATTAGTTTGTTACTGTTCAGAGTGTTTTTTTAAGGAAATGTATTTCTTATGTTTTATTGTTCTAACTATTGCACATCTTTTCAACAATGTATGTCATTTTTATTCTGGGCCAAACCTGAAGCGGTCCACTTGGATCAGTGTTCTAGCTTGGTTAACAAATGTAAATTAATTAATCAATTGGTTATTAAATAATTGATATCTCAAAGAAGGACCACACAAACATTTTTATGCAAGTTTGGACATGGTTTCAGGGACTGATAGGCTTGACTGGCAATCCCAGACAATGGAGACACACATCCCCCCCACCCCATTTTAAGACTGTGGCACTGCTAGGTTAATAAATGTGTATAATTAAAAGAAAAATGCACCTGTCTGAATCTTCATTGCTCAGCAACTGCATGAAAGAAGTGGGGAGTTAAAGGGGACAGCAGCCCCCCCCAAAGACTGTTTGAATGATGATAAATATATTTACATAAACTGGAGTCTGTTACTACACATGAACAAGGTAAATAGCTGGTCCGTTCTATATTTACTTCATATGGACCTGCTGCTATCAGAGTTTGAATTGACTGAATGATGGACTGAAGTGTTGTAGGAATGATATTTCAGTAGCTGTAGTATAGTTACAGAACTTCAGCATTTCTGAGTAACTCACAGGCAATAGCTTTCAGCCTTCCATCTCCAAAATGTGGAACACTTACTGTTGACTTCAGCTATAAAGATCAAATCATGGTTATTAACAGAATTCTTTTGATGCACACTGTAGAAATTTATTAATTTTCTTACAATGAATTTGTGTTAAACACTTGGAGTATGAAACAGAGTACAACATAGAATTGTCAAGACATAAAATAAAGTATAATAATAGAAGATGATATAAGCAGCAATGAATATAATAGCTCTAAAAGGTAATAAGATAAAATGTCACTTATAAATCTCATCAACTTTATTTAGCTTTCAATCTCCTCATCCTTAAAAAAGGTCTGACCTCAGCTTCAAAATCCAAGCATTCTCTCTACTCTCAGTTTATACTTAATGTTTTTATGATATTAGTTAGAATTATATAAATATGTAGTTTGATTTTAGTATGTTTTTTAACTTATTGTGCCATGTAAATATTTATGCAAATATGTATGCAGTAGATTTTATTGATTGTGTTGGTTGCCAAGGAATGAACTTGCAGTTAAAATTGATTGTTTTTAGTATTTAAGACTCATTGATTTTGTACTTTGTAGTGAGTCTGATGAAACGCTGTCTCTTTTTGGACTAGCTGTGCTGACTGGAGGTTGATGAGATTTATAAGTGACATTTTATCTTATTACCTTTTAGAGCTGTGTTTCGCCCTAATCCTTTGTTACATTTTTATAAAATAAAGTATAGTTGAGAGGTATGCTTGCCAGTATTATTTTAGATTACTGGGAGTCAGGTGTACATGCTACTGTCATTAGTTTGTCTGTGCATAAGGTGAGCAGTGCAGGAATGAGGTTTGCTACAGTGCATTCAATGTAGTACTTTGAGATATAGCTAAGATTCCAGATAAACAAATGCAAAATGAATAAATAACTCCAAATTAAATGTCAGTGACATGGACATCTTTTTTCCCTTATTTTTTTTACAGGATGAGCCAACCACAGGGATGGACCCCAAGGCCAGAAGGTTTCTTTGGAACTGCATCCTTAGTGTTATCAAGGAGGGAAGAAGTGTGGTACTGACCTCCCACAGGTGGGTGAAGGCAGGATCCCAACACTGATGAGCTGTTCTTAGCTTGCAGATATAGTGCTTTTAATAAAGGACGACACAAGGAGAATCACTTGCTCAGTATCTGCGTTATTAATTGCTGCCATCATTGTGTGGACAAGCATATTGTAGATATTTAGTTGCCCATCTCATTCAAGTTGACATGACAAAAGCCCAATAACTAAAAAATTTTAAAAAAATAAAAAAGGTTTGATCTGTTGTGTGGTAAGAACCTCCCTACTGAAGAAGTGAAGGTTTTGCATCTTGGACTATAAATGTGTGCCACATTTCAGGAGGAATGTGATGGAATAAGAAAGGACCCATTCTGGGAGAGCAATTCCTAGGTCAAGTTAAGCGTCCCAGCAGAGTTAGAGTTAACTTTCATGATAAAACATGCCATGCCATTGCTTATATGTTAGTCCTGGCTTTATTTAGCTATTTAAAGTTTGTCAACCAGGACAGTGGACTAATCCAACTGGACCCATTTCAACCACTGACCAAGAGACTGAAATAATATCCATAATAAAAAAAAATGTAATGACAATATATACACAGCTGTGAAGCCAACAGGTGTCGTACCTACAAGCATGCAAGACATCTAGACCACAAAGTTAGCACAGTGTCATATCTCCTACATTCAGATATATAGTGCTGAATATTACAGTTGAGGTTAAGATATACATTGTGAACAGAGTGATAGTCTAATGTGCACACGTCTTTACATACATGTGCAGTGGTTTACAATATTGCATTGAAGTTTCATCACAGTTGAAAGTTGTAGTAAAATAAAAATGTCTACTGGAAGGATTACTACTGACAATCATAAGTTATGGCTGTGCTGTTAAACCGTTATCATTTTGGTTGTGTTTTACAAACGTCTGATTTTGACCTAAAATCTTTGGGTAACTGGTAGTTTCTAATGTGATCTAGACGAGTATCTCAAGGTTTAGGGACAATGAAAAGGTGTGTAATGGCTGTGGTGTATTATTTCCGGATCTAGTTAGGATCGTTACCAGTTGATGCATGGGTGCAGCTGATATTTAGATTTTTTTTTTAATGACTTGGAGAATTAGAAGATATTATTTATGGATAAGTGTTAGCAGTAAGAGATCAAGTCTTTGTTGTACTTGCAACTAGTTTGTGCACTTCATTGTTATGCAGCAATGTTCATTAAGGAGGTAGTATCAGCAGGTCTTCATTCAGAGAGGTTTTTCTTAGAAGCATAAACAAGAAGTGGTTAGCAACTCTTGCCTATGGCTGGTCTATCTTCAGGGTTCAGGAAAGAAGTGGATTGTATTTCAATATACAAACAAGGTTGAGTTCATTTTTGTTTTTTTTCTATTTACATGTATAAACATTGTCAGAGATGGATCAATTGTTAGTTCTAGGTATCTAAAGATGAATATTTTCTTGACTGTTTGATTATTTTATGTAATTAGAGCAACCCATTTCAGTCTTTGATTTGTGTCAAATTAGTTTTCGTTGCATTTGTTTTGGCTGTTTAGTTTGTAGCCATTTGGAAAATTTGTTGAGAGTTTTTAGATTTTCTAATATTTTATTGTAATCTCTGACTGATTCAAAACATTCTAAATTGTCAGCATAAAAAAGTAGATTTAATAGCTGAAGGTTAAGTGATTAATGCAAAATGGAACTTAAAAGTTAGTTGTGTGGGACTCTTGGTGTGATAGGTTAAGGAGATGATCTTGTTGGAGGTAACTATGAAGGTTCTGTGAGACAACCTAAAAACCAACTATGGCTTGTGTGTTCAAGAGGAGATCATGCCTGACACTATCAAATGCCTTAGTGAAGTCAAGAATTAGAGCAGCAGCTAAGTTACCTCTATTAATGCTAGTTAGTCAGGGAGTCTTAAACGAGCTGTCATGACTCTTCTGTCTTTAAATAAACCATGCTGATGATGAGGCAGCATATTGTATTTGTAGAGGAATACTGTGATCAGGTTGTGCGCAGCCTTTTCCATCACCTTGGCTAATTGTGGAAGTATTGCTATGGACTTGTAGCCAGAGGCAGTTGTTGGTTATGCATTTGAGGCTATGAATTATGACACCATCTTTCCAAAACTGGGGAAAAGAGCGCTGAGCAAGGGAGAAGTTAGAGGTTAGTTACCAGCAGTGTGGTTCCTTCACTTCATAGCTTGATTAGCCATGGATAGAGGTCATATATGCCAGCAAACACGAGTGGAAAGATAATTTAACAGTAACCTTGAGTTTAGAGATTTATTTATTTAAATAGAATGTTAGCAGTTTCTAAGGGAGTTGCAAATACTCTAGCCAGTTGCTCAGAGGTAAAAGATGGAGGTGGTTTGGTTCTGTTTGAGTGATCTGCAAGGGTACTAACTTCCTTCTAGACCTGTCATGGGCAAGTTAAAGCTGAGGTTTGCCATTTACACAAGTATGTTTTTAAGTTGTCTGATATTTTTTTTTTGCTCAAGTATGAACAGTGATGTAGATAATATGGTCATCTGATGAATAGGCCTTTACCCAGGTGCCCCCAGGCCAAATCCCTTGTTTTAAGTAGTGAATAAAATCTATTAGTCATGCATGGCAAATGTCTGGATTTATGAAAACCAATGATTCAGTCTACTAAGAAGTTGAGGTGCTTGTGTGAGATAGTTGTTAGAAAGCACACAGATTGCAGGGGTGCAGGAGTAGTTATGTATTTTATGTGGATTGGTTATGGATGTGGTATAAGGTGGGGTCAGGTTTAAGTGTCTTATGAAGACCATGGAAACTGACTGCATGGCGATAATTCATGTTGTGCAGATAGCCCTGCATGGAATTACCTTGATCTGATTAAATGAGAATGAGCAGGTCAAACAGGGAGTGGCAGTTAACAGATGGAGTCGGGCCTTGTTGACTTCTTCATGAATTGGTACAAATGAAAGCCTACTAAGAATCTGCTTATGTCATGAAAAGTGGGGCTGAGGCATTGAACACTAGTGTCACCTAGTATAAGTATATTATTTTTGTTAAGTTTAGAGGTAACTGTATTAGACGTGGTAAAAGTCAAAGTGCATGACAATGTGGTGGATAAGCAGTTACTGTGTTTACTTGTTTCATTTTGTGTATGTGAAAATCTAAGATAAACTAGGTTGGGCCATATTTATCTGTTTAGGATTAAGCAGCTGTTATATTGGCATCACTATTGTTTGGTGAGTCAAGTGCATCCTAGGAAGTCAAACTGTAAAATATTACATTTTGGGAAGAAGCTGGATGTTTTGAAATGCAGGTTTTAACCGGTTTTCACAGAGTGTAAATGTGGCTCAGTTCATTCTGTAGTAGTCAGGCATGAATGAGTTCTGCTGTATGGTTTATACCTCTGCAGTTGAGGAGACTGATTTTATTATGAGAAAAGTAGATAAGTGAGTAATGTTAAGTTGATTTCCTGATGTAATCTGGTTGATGTTTTGGGCCTGTATTGGGGGACACATTCAGAGAGGAAGAGGAGTAGTAGCAGCAAAAATATGAAAACATGGTGAGTTTTATAGTATAACAAACTGCATAGTGAATTAGTTGTCATTTGTTATGTGACAAAAGCATGTTCTGTAGGAATGTGAAGGTTTATGGGGTGGTAGAGCTGGAGTTCAGGATAGTATGTGTGTGAGAGAGACTTCAAATTTGCATGAAAAGGGTTATAGATTTTGTGGAAAAAAAAAAAACATGGTCCAAGTAGAATAGTAAGGTTGCCAGGGAAGGCAAAAAAGTTCTGATCATAAGTATGAGAAGGTGAGTAAGGTGTGCTTTATTGTTTTTGAGAGGTGTAGTTAGTTTATATAGATACTGATAGGTAATGTGGACAGGTGGGATGACAGATGTAAATAGCAAAACTGAAGCTAAAGGGGTGGGTGACAAGTTTACACTGATATGCAAGTCTGGAAATGTTACAGGATGTAGTGATGCACCAGAAAGTGTATGGGAAAAGCCTGTTAATCTGAAAAAGTCTTGGGGAGCAGAGGCAGAGCAGTCTGTTGGTAGTGTTAGTATAGATTTGTAGAAGTACATGTTTTTTTGTTGGGTATACCCACTACTGTGCAAAAATTGTTTTAGGCCAACCCGGTAATTTGGAAACTGCAAGTTAATGTTGAGAATGAAAAGATGGCAAAGCAGAGATTTTAAGACTACTGAGGTATGGTATGGGATGGCTGGTGAGATGGGGAGAAGTGAAGTTGACCAGCCAATCCACTAGTGCATGCCCACTGTGCAACAAGACCGAATCAAAGCTAAATAGGGAGCATGTTTGTTTGATCTTGCAGATGATGTAAACTGTAAATCCACACTGCAGTTTATGGAAGGCACAACAAAACTTTTTAAGGAAAGGAGCAGTACTGTGATGTCCTTCTCTTCATCTGTTGCAATGTTCTTTACATGACTGAGGTCTCCATCATAAGCGACCCAACATTGGCCACTGTATAAAAGTCTTTCACTTCTATAGGGTGCATGGTACATCGCACTTGGGCTGTTTTCATATGTTGACCATAAAAGTGATGCACACACGCACCTACCTCAGAACTACTTTGCCACCAGTCTGAACGCCACCTTTCAATGTCGGTCTGCTCGGCAAGCCATTAGCTGTGTTTCAATGATTTCTCTGATAAGTACCCCATTGAGGAGATTTTATTTCTTTTGCTACTGTTTTGTGGAAGGGTTTATGTCATCCAAAAAAGGCAAATGCCAGTGTAGAAGACAAATTCCACATAAAGATAGCCATCTCCAGTGTTCTGCCTAGGGGCCTACCCACTAGCACAATTCCTGTCCCATTTGCCAAGCCTTTGTGCCCAAGACCCTAAGTAGTAAACTTTTACTTGGAAAACCAGTGCTTAAAGTTACTAGCTAGAAGTGTGATGGAGGGATCCTCGAGGCCTGAGGTGGAGGTGGTCGCTAAGCTGAAGGCCAAAAATCCAAGGCTTAAAGCTTCTGCTACGCCTCTTACTATGGGCATCTCTCCTGAGGTGGATGCATTTTAAAATATCCCTGTTCAGTTTTTTAATCTTCCTTTTAATATTAACTGAACATAATTCATCAATTTTATCCATCATGCTGTAATATTTATTTTTTTCTGTCTCAGCAGACTATAACAAATCATTAGTAGTAAAATTATTAAGGTGCTCTATAACATTTTTCAGTTCATTCATTTTTATTTCATTTTGCTTAACCATTTTAACAACATCAAGCCCACATCTATTAAATATTTCCACAAGTTCATCGTATAATTCAGAACCATTGTCAGTATTGTTGGGGAATTTAAACACACTCAAACCTTTGGGGACAACCCCCCTCCTCAGGCATTCCCTAAGGTATTCGTTGTCTATGTTCAGAGCTTTAAATTTTGCCAACACATCAGCTAATTTATTAATATTTTCTATATGAATCACTGTTTTCCTTGTCGCCAAGGGTATAGGTATTAACATCCTGATTAAAATTAAAGTCTGTTTTGTTATTTAACCAATCAGAGAAATTTCTTCCATTTTGGATATGCATTTACATTACTAGAATTCACATTACTAGTAATAATATTACAGTCACCTCTGTTTGTTTGACTAAAAGTCCATCCATTGCTGTCATTTCCACCACTTGTATTTGTGCCATTTTCCCCTGAAAGTAGAAATAAATTAGGAGTGTCCAAAATGTTCAACGAACTCCGTCCAGCTTGTTGGTTAGTTTCTTTATCTTCACTTGAACGCCATTTTTCTCTAACAGCCACCGCTGTTTGCCCACCACCATGTAAGGCTTCCTGGTTTCCAGGTAAAGACGAGCACAGTACAGAAGCTAACCTCATACTGATTGAAGTCAGTAAATCAACGAGCTGGGAAAGCTGCCCAATGAGTTTCTCGTTTCACCAATGTCATCCCTCCTCTCCCTTGGAGACCGTGGTATAGAGTCACTGTCTTCCATTCTCCAAGAACACAAAACGACCAAAGCCAACAGAAAAGGAGAAATACAACTCCAGACCAGCAACAAATAAAAAGGTGCTGCTAGAAAACACACTCCACAAACCACGATAAATAAGTTCTTTATTCCAGGAGACACTCAGGACCACACACAAATATTAACGCTGACGATTTCAAATATGTTTTCATCCACCAAGACTTCATCAGATAACATCATTCACTTAATGCAAGTCCTTAAATACACAAAAGTTTTAAAAATCACCCAAAAGAAACTTTATATCTATTAATAACCTAAAAATTAAATAGACACACCTTATTCTAAGCATCCTCAATACATTTAATACAATACTAAGAATATGTTAAAAAAATACTCAACATTAAAAAATCACTTTATACATATTATAAAAAATATATATATATATTCTTATATATATATTCAATATTTAAACATATATAAAATAAAATTATTTCTTTCAACATTTTCAGTGCATTGCTACCCTGTGTTGGTTGGAACTGGAAATAAAAGCTTTAAAAAAGTTTAAAAAGGTTTTGGAGTTTAGCTGCCCTTAACTTCAATAATGGTGCCAGGGAAATACTCTCATTCAAGCCAGGATACCTCCCAGCATCCAACAAAACCTGCCAGTATAATTCTCGATATTCCAAACAGGTTTCCCAAGAGCCCCCCCCCCCCGCATAAATAGGAACAACTTCCAACACAAAGAATAAAAAGTTTGCTTGGGCACAATTTTGTGAATGTTTGTATAAGTCATTCTTATCATTCCTTTTACCTATATCATAAAAATGCTCATAAATGCACCTTTTCAGATATCTTTCTGTCTTCTCTACTTAAATGGCGCTACAAACTTCACATATTACTAAATAAAATAAACAACTAGTGTTACAGTTACTATAATACATGCTTTTAACAGTCCTATTCCAAGCTTTAATATACACTTGGTCAACATTAGCTAAATGCTTATACTGGGAGCATGCCCCACATCTATAGGTACCAAATCCCTTACCCCTAGATGTAGTACTCCTCATCTCAAATAATTCCTTTAGGTTGGTACCTTTTTTAAAAATAATGTTTAAAGGCTTGTTTTCCACCCCCTTAAGGTCAGTGAAAGACCTAAGTCTATTCCATTCTCGTCTGACCACATCAACCACCATATTTGAGTCACTGTTGTATTCCATTGTGAATGCCCTAGTAAATCTACTATAATTTTTCTCATCAGTGGCAAATGTAAATTCATCGCCTTTACCTAAAATGGGCATAAATCTTGCCCTCTGCTGATCTTTAACATACCTAGTGGTGTCCTCTATTAATTTAACCAGGTATCCCCTCTCCAAAAAAAGTTTTTCTAGGAAGACAAATTCTGTCAAATGTTGAATGAAATAATTTTATTTTATACGTTTAAATATTTAATTTTATATATATATATATATATATATATATATATATATATATATATATATATATATATATATATATGATATGTATATAATATGTATAAAGTGATTTTTTTAATGTTGAGTATTTTGAAGTTTTGGTTTTTAATATTTTTAACATATTCTTAGTATTGTATTGTGTATTGATGTTTAGAATAAAGTGCTTCTGTTTATTTTTTAGGTTATTAATATATATCAAGTTTCTATTGGGTGATTTTTAAAGCTTTTGTATATTTAAGGACTTGCATTAAGTGAATGTTGTTATCTGTTGAAGTCTTGGTGGACAAAAACGTATTTGAAATCGTCAGCGTTAATATTTTTGTGTGGTCCTGAGTGTTTCCTGGAATAAAGAACTTGTTTATCATGGTTTGTGGAGCGTGTTTTCTAGCAACACCTTTTTGTTTATTTGTTGCTGGTCTGGAGTTGTATTTCCCCTTTTCTGTTGGTTTTAATCAGCACAAAGAAAAAACTCTCAATACTCCAATCTCTAGCGCCTCAGCTCTACAGCCTTCCATGAGATAATGCACGCTCAAAATGCAAAATTCGTTTATACTCTACTAAATCACATCAATTATACAATTAAAAAAAGCTGTTGCTTAATAATTAACAATTAAATACCTAAATAAGGAACTTCTAGTTGCATTCTCTATTTAAACCAGCAGGTGTCATAGTACCATACTTGAAAATAAAATCTTTCTTTATACAATACATTTTGCAATAATTTCTACTGTTACATGCTCCAAAATGCAACCTTTTAGTTCTGTATAAACTCCCCCATGAACTTGATTAAAATGACATGCCAACGGACTTTCTGGTCTGTTATTTTTAATATCTCTAACGTGTTCCTGCAGCCTCTTTCTAAAAGCTCTTTTTGTCTCACCTATATAAAACAGGTTGCAGGAACATGCGAGAGCATAAATCACTCCCATAGTATTACAAGAATATTTGGCCAAAGAGGTATAGCTCACTCCGTTTATAACATCAAAAGATTTAGCTCTATAGGGGTCTATAGAACAGCCCCCACAAGCCCATGTACCAAAAAATTTTATATCAATAGTACATCCTATTTTAGGTATTGTAAAATTATTGTGAACATATCTTTTATACTTTTACCCCTCTTATAAGATGGGTACCCCATAAATGTTTTAATCCATCCACACCATTCAAAAGAGATGGCCAGAAATTGTTGTATCTTTAGGCTTTTCCTGGTTAGGGGTCACCACAGCGGAACTCTGGTCCGCTAATGATTGGCAGTAGATTTTTATGTGCCGAGTTGCCGGCCCTGGCGCACAACCTTCAACGAAGGTACGCCCATTCACGCATGTCTCCACACAGGCCAGAAATATTTAACAATTTTAACTGTCTCCAGGGTCACCAAGTTAAATGTAGTTGCAAAATAAACGTTTTGTTTCCCCCTTTATTATAATTATACCTAAAGTCCCTGGCTCCTGTATTACTGTCCTCACAATCCAGCTGACATAACCCATTTAAAGCGTGACTAATTATTTTCATGCCATATCCTCTCTGCTTAAACATATTCAAGTATTAATTTATTTTTCTAAGATTAACTGATCGTTACATAATCTACTAATTCTCAGTGTTTCTCCATATGGAAGAGAGTCTAAAATATGTGGAGGATGGCAACTACTGGCATCTAAAAAATGCCCTCCATCTTCAAATTTTCTATGGACTCTAGTTCTGATTTTACCATCACCCCCCCTCCAAAACCACATTCATAAAATTGACAAATTTGCCCCTCTGTATACCATCAAATTTAAACCAAAAGTGGTTTTGATGTAAATCACTTATAAAATCATCTAACTTGGACATGCCCCCTTACATAAAAAAGACAAATCATCTATAAACCTATAATAAAGTATAACACGCTCTTGGAAAAACTTTTAACTTATACAAAAAAAATATCTAAAAAAATCCCATCACTAAATTGGCATACATGGGAGCAAAAGGAGCTCCCATTGCCGTACCCTGAATTTGCTGGTAAATGGTTTGATTAAACTAAAAAAATGTTCAGTTAAACTAAATTTAATTAAATCAATAATATAATTAGCCATAGGGCTATCTCCAAGGAAGAATTTTAATGCCTCTAACCCTATAGAATGTGTAATGTTGATGTACAGGCTTTGTACATCTAAGGTTGCCCATTAAAAATCTTCTCCCCAGGTAATTACTTTGTCCAAAAAAATCAAACGCATCTCTTATATATGAACTAAGCTTCTCTACAAATGGAAGTAGATAAATATGTAACATATTTCCAATATTATGTGAAAATAGTTGTTAGCTGCTACAGTTGGACGTCCAGGTGGGGAAGTTAAACTTTTGTGTATTTTTGCAGACAGCAAAATTTTGCAAGAGAACAATTCTCAGTATTAAACTTAACTTTCTATATCATGTTTCGATAAAATAGCCTAATTACTACACATTCAACTGAGGATTGTTGGAGGGAGGAGGAGGATTATGTAAGAGTGAGAAAGTTTTTTTTAATACTTGTATGTAGTATGTCCAGACTTAGATGTTCCACGAATATTGTTCTGTTGTAACCATGAGGCTATTGCAGTAGTTTTGTAACTGATGCTGGATTCCTAGGTACCTAGAAATGCAATCTTCATGAATGCTGCAAGAATTTATGGTCAAAGTGCATCCTATCATCCTCCTCTTTACTGTGGCTAAGCAGTATCAGGAGGTTGGGGTTGCAATGCTATACGACATCCGAAAGCTTAGTGTGATTTCACACGCAGATGCATAATACTGTGCGCTGAACTGGAAGGCACTTGAACTTTCACTCCAGAATGTATAGCCAATGAGGAAGTGATTACTGCAGTTTAAAGAAGAAGTGGTTACTATGATGACTTCTAATGTACTGTCCTCCATTTAGGAGAAAGAAAGAAACCCCATTTAACTTTCGCCTCATTAACATTCACAGTGATTTTGTAGGCATTTGTGACAGTGATAAACAAAAAAGCATTAGCTGTTCTATTTCATAAAATATATCCGAAGTATAAAAAAAAGCTCCTGTCAAGCACTTTGATGTGGCACGATTTCTGATGGAAACCATTTAAGTATTATGGTCTGACCACAAGTGACTGTCTTTGTTTAAATGGTTTATATATTTTATATGGAGTGTGTAGTGTTATTTAAGAATCACTTCCTTTTTGTCAAATGTGTGGGTTGTCTTTTACACAGGAGTTGAATGTTTCATTTTGACCGATTTCTTTTTGGCTCAGACACCCACAGTCAATGTTGCAATATTTCCAGCTTACTGAACACTTTTTCCTGTTACTAAGCAGGTTACCTAGCAAAGTGATTTATGTATTTATTTTTGTATTGGCACTGTATGTTACAAATGAATATGTAAACTTGACAGAGTGCCTGTTACTAATGGCTATACCTCTCATCCTCTGGGCATTAAAATCTTAGCAGAGGGTTAGAAAGAGGATCACTTTCTTACTTTTCATAACAGAAAGTAATTATATACTAAACTCTGTATGGTTATTGGCTGTGAATATTTGTATGGGCTTAGTTTTTTTTAAATGGTAAGATTCCATAAAAGGTCTGATTTTATAAGGAAAATTAATAAATCTCAGAAGAGCCACTTTATATCTGAGGGCCAAAAGTTATGGCGCTTTGCCTAGGTCATAGCAGTTGAAAGATATACTAATGATTTCATTAAAGTGTGCAACAAACCTTGACATTTGACTTCAGTCTCATTGAATCATAGTACATTGCTTAATATGTAAAACAACTGCTGACAAGTTACTACAACCAGGTCTTGTTCACTGCTGACATTAGATTAACAGTTAAACCATAACACAAATGCATTTTTGTGTCAGATTAAATCTTTTTCATGTTTTTAAATTGCAAAAGTTCTCATGTGTCTGTGCAATAGTGTAAAATACTAGTTTCAGGAATGATCTTGGTCTGGTATTTTCAGTGAAGGAGCTGGGGAGGGCTCCTACTAACCTGTAAAAACATGTACAGCAGAAAGCATAGGCCTTAGTAGGAAATATTTTGGATGCCAAACAGTATGCTTCATATTCACAACCTTGTTCCATAAAGTCCGTGGTACTAGGGTCCAGGAAATGGGGGAAAAGTTGGGGGTTGCAGTTGTATAGTTCACTGAATTAACTTGCTAGTGGTCCGTGCTGCAAAAAGCCTACTGAAAATCTGTTAGAGTGGGCCCCACACCCCACAGGGCTAAACAGTGCAGATGTTGGCTTATTCTGATTGCATGGACATAACAAGGTGCAGAAAAATCCTTATGGAATCAAGTCTGAATGCCTAATTTTTTTCTTCTTTCACTACCCATCAGCATGGAAGAGTGCGAGGCCCTGTGTACAAGAATGGCCATCATGGTGAATGGAAGATTTCGCTGCCTGGGGAGTGTGCAGCACTTGAAAAACAGGTAATTAACTGACCATTTAAAAATCCTTTCTGTGTTCAATGAAAATGCGCACTTGGCATCTAAAACTGCAACATGGGCATGTTTAAACTGCGGGATTTTCTTGCATCGTATAGTGCCTAGTATTTTATATCCCTGTCACATGCCTCAAATGTTATATTTGGATATTCTGACACAGTAAATACTTGAGGAAGAACTTAGAACTTGTGTGTGTGTGAATGTAGAACAGTAAATGTATTCACCCTTACTAGCATCTGTAACAACATACTTGTATGTGTTGGAAATTTTCTCCATGGACCTTCACTGTAAATGAGTGTTCTAACCAGGTGGATTTTCCTTATTAAAACAAAGTGTGTTTGTTATTACATGTGTAGACTAAATCAGGAGCAACTGTTGATAAAAGACTTCTATGTTTAACAGAGGCAGTTCACTGTATAGTCCGTAAGATGTAGGTTATGTTTGTTTACTTATTTAGTAAGTCGGTTAGTTTTATTTGTTTATATTCCTTCTATTGACTGTCGGCCCTCAGCTCCCTCCCGGCCAAATGTTCACCTTCACCAGGGAAAGAGTTAGGAGGGACCATTATTTAGGCAGCCACCAGGGATGGTGCATATTTTTTCCTTTTTCTCCCTCCCCCTAGCTGTGCACAGTTGGCTAGGTGATAGAGAGGGGCATGCAGTGGACCATCCAGAAAGGGTGTCCCCTTATTCCTTCCAAGAGTTTTCCTTCAAATGGCCCTGCCTGTCCCCCTACATATGAGCAGAGGTCTTCCTGATCTTCCCCAGGAATATAATTCTGACCAATGTGCTCTCAAGTGTGTCTGAACCCTTTACATCCCATTGGAAGAGACAACCAAGCCACTCCCTTTCATTCCTTTCCCTCCCTACCTGGGTGCTGCATTGCTGGGACTGGTAATCAAGTCTAGGTCATCTGGATTGCAGGAAAGGCTTCATCCCTTTGCAGCATGTACCAGGCTTCAATTTTATTTATTTTGTTAACCAAGATAGTTTGACCGAGCAGGACCCGCATTCAGTAGAGGCGTGGGGATTGAAACTCAGCATGAACATATGTATACCAAATGACAACAGCAGTCTTATGGTAACGTGATGTCACAGCAGAAGAATATGAGCTGTGGTTTGAAAATACTCATAAAAAATAACATTTTGGTGAATGCAGGGAACACTATATCAGCTGTGAGCTAAGTATGCACAAACTAAAGGCACAGTTCAAAAACTATGTAACAGAAGTCAAAATCGTTAAAAATGGTTAAGAAACTTTCCAGTATTAGACATGTATAGGTTCATAGGTTCATACTAGGCTATCTGCCCTAGGGCATTTATAAGCCTAGCCAGAGTGTGTTTGGCTTTCCCCACCCATTTTAAATAAATTTTGCTATGCCTTTTTTGAGGTTAGTATACTGTGCCTCTGTCTAACAGTGACACAGAAGTGATACCTGGAGTAAACCTACAATCTCCCATCCACTCATCAAGATTCCTCTTGAAGAGAGTCAATGAGGGACTCTGCCTAACCTGGACTGGGATTTTATTCCAGAGTGAAGGGAGCCTCTGGGTTATGAATCTGTCCCTCCAGCATGTCCTATTTATTTCAGTGCTGAGGTTCAAGTCTCGAGCGTAGCTCGATGGGATTTGGATTTTCTGAGGTGCAGCATGTCCATTAATTCCGGGTTGGACATGGCTTTATACGTCAGGCACATATCGCCTCTAAGCAGGCGGTATGCCACTGAGTAGAGCTGGAGTTTCTTTAACCGGGCAGCATATGGCATCTGTTTGAGCCCTTTGATCCTCTTCGTGAGGTACTTTTGGGGTCTTTCCAGTTGCTGCAGGTGTCTGGTAAGGTACATCCCAAAAGGGGCATTGTACTCAATTATGGGCCTGATGAGGGATGAGTAAAGAGGCGCGATAACCTCTCCTGATCTAGATGTGAATCCCTTCATGATTAGGTGGGCATAATGTTTTTCTAACCACTTTGGCCATCTGGTTTTCAAATGAGAGATTGCTATCAACTTGGGTCCCCAGGTCCCTAATTACTTCTTCTGTACTTAATGGATTACCACCTATGTGGTAATTTGTGGGCACTTTGTTTTTGCCAAAGGGGATGACTATACACTTTTTGGCATTTAGCTTGAGGCCATGGCTCTGGCACCAGTTGTCTGTCTCTATGAGGCCCTTTTGGAGGATGCTTGTGTCGACTGGAGAGTCGATTATGGCACCCAATTTGCAGTCCTGTGAACTTGGTCAGCCACAGTCCTTCCATGTTGGCCTGTACCTCCAAGAAATATATACCAAACAAGAGAGGTCCCAGGACTGAGCCTTGTGGGACGCCACTTGTAACTGGTTCGGAGTCTGACATGGCTCCAGCAATTCTAACCATGTGGGTTCTGTCCTTGAGCCAGTTTGCAACCCATCTAGTGACATAGGGGTTTATATTTAAGCTGGTGAGCTTATCTATAATGCCCGAGTGGGGTATTGTATTGAAGGCTTTTGTGAGGTCCAGGTAGGCTGTGTGGACCACCTTCCCCTCATCATTGGCCTTGGTGACTGTTTCAAAGAAATCGACCAGGTTTAAGAGGCAGGATCTACCCTTAACAAAGCCGAACTGGGTAGGACCCAGTATCTGTAGGTCCCCAATATCTTTATTTATGAGGTCCGTGATGATCCTTTCCATAGCTTTGCAGACCAAGCTAGTCAGGCTTATGGGGCGATAGTTTCCAGGATCCATTGAGGCACCACCTTTGTGGAGAGGGACCACTGTTGCTGTACACCACTCTTTGGGTACATATCCTATAGTAAGGCTGAGATTGAACAGTAGTTTTATGTTTGGGTTTAGCTGCTCTTGGAGTTCATGTAGGACGCAGCCCGGGACACCGTCTGGTCCCATTGATGCTGTGTTTTTTGCTTTGGAGATGGCGGCTCTTACCTGAGCATCTGAGATGTCAGGGGGGCAGCACTCTGCTGGGATAGATATTTGCCCTTTTGGTGGGGAGGGGGAGGAGTTTGCACTGAACCTGTCAGCTAGGATGTTGGCAATGTCTGTGGGTTCGGTGTATTTTTTGTCATTTTGGACTAATTATGAGCATATCTGGGAATTTCCACCCAGGTTCCTAACATAACTAAAGAAAGCCTTGTGATTATCCTTAGTGTCCTGTGCAATTTTTCTCTCGAAGCTGGCCTTAGATGATTTTATGAGTGACCATAGTTTTTTGCTAATACTGATCAGAGATGCCTTCCCTTTTTGGGATTTTGCTCTATCATGTAGTAGCTTCCTCCTGTTGTATAGTTTGTTTATGGCTGGGGTCCACCAGACAGGACATCTGTCTTTGGAGGATTGGGTCTTGGTTTTATTCAGGATTGCATGATCCATGCATTCCTGAAGGTGTTCATAGAATGTGTTTATAAAGGATTCTGTGGTCTGGGCCGTATTTTCCACAGGCCCAGGGGCTTTGAAGGATTCCACCTCAGTTTTGAGGAGTGTGAAATTTGCTTTAGAGAAGTTTTTCACTGTGGTTTTCTGGGCAGGGGGTGGGGTTGGGATGTGAATATCCAGTGAGATTAGTTTATGGTCTGATCTTACCAGTGAGGGATACACTTCTGGTCTGGAGCATAGGGTCCCCATGTTGGTGATGGTCAGGTCCAGTATGTTTTCCCCTCTTGTGGGAGTGGTAACAAGTTGTTCCATAGCATTTAAGGTAATAATAACCAAAGTACAATGAAATATCTCCCATTGGTAAGCTATGGGTAAATGTTAGTGAAAAGAAGGTGCACACTAGTTGATATTCCCAATTTTCCAAGTGAGATCCTAACTTGTAGAAATCAAATGGAGTTTGTGATATTGATGTAGGAAAATAAATAACATTCTTTGGATTCTGTTGTGGATCACAGGACTAATGGTGAGTTGATATGGCAGTGACTGTGCAAGACAGCTTAGTGGAAGACGCTGACAATGCAGTCTCTAAGAAAGTGCCTTGGGAACAACTTTTATCAGCAGTAGAGAAAGTCCATCCCAAACTGAATAATTACATTGTGGCAGCAGAAAGAAATACCAAAATAGTTGATATATTGAATTCACATGTTTGCATGGCACACCTCTCAACTGTACAGATTTTTGCAGAATGTCCGAATTTTTTCCTCATGTTTTTGGTCCATTTTTCATAAAATAGTGGTTTTCTAGTAAATCACTGGCAAATTATTGAAGATTTAAGCCAGTAAATAATGACAAACATTCAAGTTTCAGACTTCATATCCTTCAGAAAAATCATGATAATGCAAAACTTGCTGTTCTATCTACTTTCTAAGTCTGTAAGAGCAATATTTAAAAATTGTCCCTGTTTTTGGTCTTTTGTTCCCCCCATGGCTTTGTCCAAATCTCTGACTCTGAGGTATGTTCGTGCCACTGAGAAATTGCAATGTAAAAGTAAGAAGTTTGAAAGAAGATTGTGTGCATTTATTATCTGAAAGTGAACTGATCGAAAAGAAGCAAACAGACCATGAGTGAGAACAGGAATTGATGGGAAAACATGCATGTTGTAGGAATGCCTGAAAAGGAGAAAGTGTGACATACATACAGAAGAAATTGACAAGCTGGCCTGGGTTGTATAAAATGCCAATACCAAAGAGCTCTGGATGACTAAGTTTGCAGATCAAATCATTGAATCCCCTAATGACTTAGTCATCTGACCTGCAGGAAGGTTTGTCTCAAACAAGTAACTGGTGCCATAATCATGGATTGAAACTAAATGCCAAAAAATGCATTATTGTATCCTTTGGGAAGTCATCTATCCCAGGGAGCTTACCACATTGACAATACACCCCAAAGAGTTGACCCAGTTGTTTGGGAATTGGGTACTTATGTAGACGGTGACATAACTTTTGGCCAACATGTGTATATTGTTGTAAGAAAGTCCTTCTATATTGCACAGTTTATGAAAAAAGGACTGTCTAGATCTGGGGATGTCATTGTCCCTCTTTACTTAGCCCTCCTTAGGATAATCATTGAATATAATGCCCGCTTTGGCATGCATCTGTCAAGACAAGTTCAAAAAAACAGAATACCCACAGCGATACCTTACTAAAAGGATACAAGGCCTAAACAATACATCTTGCATAGACAGACTCAAAGCCTTGTCACAATACTTGGTATCCTAAGGACTGCTAAGAGATGATTTGTATCTGGTGTACAGGGCATCCTGTGACCCAATACTGATGGACCTACTGCACATCAGCAAGCCAAATGACATCAGAAATACTCAGTCCAGGGATCTATACCTCTTGTGGAACATCAGGAGAATTATTTGGAGGGACAAGTATATCTTGCAGAGGATACCACTGCTCTGGAACCGACACTCCCTCTCCATGTAAAACAAAGCTCATCCTTGTCCATATTCAATTACAACTTGGATCTGTGGATGGGTAATAGAAAATTTACCCCCAGAACTTCCCCTCTGTGCTACTAATGGACAGTTAAAGCTCATAAATGTGTTATCCCTCTCAATGATTTCCTCAAATTATCTGGTACAGCGGTAGCATTGCCTCACAGCAAGAGTTTCTCCTGTTCGATTCTCAGCTGGAGTGCCTTCTGTGTGGAGTCTGCATGTCCTCCCCACGGTTGAGTGGCCTCCGAAAGACATGTGTGAATTGGCGTGCCTTCGCTGAAGGTTGGGCGTCAGGCTGGCAACTTGGCACCATAAAAATCTACTGCAAATCATTAGCGGACTGGAGTTCCGCTGTCGTGACCCCTAACTGGGAAAAGCCGAAAAGACCAACATCTGTGGTATAATGCAACTTGTTTTTAATAGAGGTAATATGGGATGGATAAGGCCAATCTAACACCAAACATGTAAATTCATGTGCCAAAATGGACATTGGCTAAGTTTAAGCTAGTCCTTCCCTATAAAGCCATGGACCTATGAAAAGGTGCATTAACTTTTTTCTCACAGTCTGGCATTTGCTGCTTGATAGAAAAGCTATGTCTTGGTTTGTTTTGAAATGTATGAACTTAAAAAAACTGATTTATTCACTGTTGCTGAAGGCTGGTGAACTCTAAAAGAACAAGGTGAAATGTGTGTTTTTAAGAGAGACTGCTGTGCCTTGACTGTATGTGAGGAAGAGCAGTTTAGGGCACCCATGCCCAATTGTAGACTGGGAAAGCTGAAGCTCAGAATGTTGGATCAGTGACATTCTGATTCTTCCCTTAAAGGTCTAAGGCTTGGACTCGCAGGAAGCTTTGAGTGCCATTCATGAATGTGCACCACATCAGGGATGCTTGGTTCTTTTTCTGCTGCTGCCTGCAGAAGAAATGATGAATGAGGCTATAACATCAACATACTATGTGGACGGTGTCCTGGGGAGTAGAGCAGCACCATCTCATGTGATCTGTGAGTTTGAAAGAATTTAGTAGTTTCAAGAATCTGACACTGCTATAGCAAAAGGCTGCTCCCAGTGTAGTAAAACAGATTTGATGGTAAGGAAACTTTTTATGCCATGCATATGATGCTGTACTAGAGGGAATACCTTATCATAAATGTTTTGTGACATTCCTTTTTGAGTAGTATTACTTAGTGGTACAGTAAAATGTTTCTGAATAATTTAAATTAATTACTAGTTCTCGTTCAGAGAGTATATGGATGGTGATGGTTTCTACCTATTCTTAGTGATCTACTGGAAGTACTGGGACACCTCACTGAGCAACTGCATTGGGTACATGCCTCTGGAAAAATTGTACTTTTCAATTTTTTTTTTTTACTTAAAAAGTGGTCACATATGTAACAGGAATGACTGGTGTGAAAATACAGTATTTCACTAGAGCCATAACATGCTGTGGTGCATAAAGTAAGTAATAAAGTATGATGGAACACACCTTTAACCTATAACCTGCCCAATCATAATTATCTCCCATTTTTACCAGTTTGCTTGCTTTTCCACACCTCCAGCTGCAGCCTAAGGTCCCTTCAAGTCTCTAGGCACACACTTAAAACTCCAAGTAAAAAAAACTCCACTGCACAGGCCATAGTTTTTCAGTCCTTGTTCCTCAGCTGTGGGAGTAGCTCCCAAACATTCTAAAAGAAATTAACTTGTGCAGTAAATTTCTAATACAGCTCAGAAAATGCCTGTTAACAGAAGCAAAGTATATCGGATTTCAATGGTAGAATAAATTATCCCTGTACATCCCACAAACGCACTTTAACCTCTCTTCTGTTAAACTCCTAGTTAAGCAGATGCATATTTGTTCCATTACCTTTCCTGTCTTTCGATTCTCAGCTAGAGCGTCTTCTGTGTGGAGACATGCGTGAATGGTCGTACCTTCATTGAAGGTTGTGCATCAGAGCTGGCAACTCGGCATGTAAAAATCTACTGCCAATCATTAGCGGACCGGAGTTCCGCTGTGGCGACCCCTAACTGTGAAAAGCCGAAAGACACGACATAGCAACCTTTCCTGTCTTTACAGCTTCTGCTGTTATTCCCTTGTTCTCATGCCATTCTCCATTCCTACCTTGTCCTTCATAAGCTACTTTCATAATAATAACTGAATTAAGTTGTCTAAGTAGCTGTAAATACTGTTGTTCTCCAACTCTAATTCCAAGCAGCAAACCCTTTACTTTTTTGGCACTCGACATTCCCCGTTTCCCTGCTTCTCCCTCTGTCCTACTCTGCCATCTCACACCAGTGCTAGAAATATCTATCCCAAAGTTTTTACAATGTGAATTCATACTTTTCAGTATTCAATATTTACTGCCCTGTATTTGGATTATACTGAAGCTCATATTAAAGACAACATTGATATGTTGCATGGTGTAACAAAATGTAAACATACATTTTACACTGTATACATTTTTTTCAAGTCTGAGCCTGAAAATAGTCTATCCCAGTTAAATCAAAATAAGAGAATTATTTCTGAACACTGTGCCTTAGTGCTGGAGGATGTGTTAATCAATGATGATGCTGTTATGTGGGACTGAAACGGTTTATTGTATCAACTTGAGTTTTGAGTTGCATTTAATACTGTCTGCTTACCTCCAGGCACATCTTTGCAAGAGGTTTTCAAAGTAATGAGGGAATTGTTAGCATTTTGGTAAGTCTTGACCTTGTTGCTAGGGGACTGTAATAAGTAGCAGATGTATCTGATGTTTGATGTGGCCGGGTTCCCTAATTAGGGAGAGATGTGGGAAATTTACGCTAACGTATTGGGTCAAACTGATGTTTTGACTGATAGACTTGAGATTTCGCAGACCACCTACCATTCAAGCAGCTGGAGATTTCCATCCAAAATATATGTTAATGCTGAACATGTGTATTTGGTTAGAGGGGTGAAGACCCATCCTACTGTAATTTTAGACCATACACTGTTAAAATGTAATCTGCCTGCCTTGGTGTCATCCTGTTTGGAGAAGCATTAGCATATTCTGATTTATTTAAGCCAGGACTTTTTGTAGATTGGCACGGATAGATGGTATAGAGCAGTTTGTCTGAATAGGGCAAGGTCATTGTCTGGGATAATTTCAAACTAGAAGCAAAGAAGGAGGTGAGGAAGTCATGAAGTCTACAAATGAATTATGGTACAAGGGTCAGGATAATTTAAGGAATAAGAATCACACTTATAAAGTTGGAGAATAGTTTTTATGATAGAGAATTTGTTGTGTAAATTGAAGTATAGATGGTGACTTAAGAAATGGTGGTTGTACCAAGTAAAAATGTTTTACATGGATCAAGTTTCCTGACTGCCAGAAACCCCTAACAGTTGGGTGAAGACTACAGAGGAGTTGATTATTGTAGGCATGTGCTGTAGGAATGGGGATGTCTTTAACAGTGATCTGGTGGTGATAGCAGACATATTTCATTTTTTTAAATAAGAAACACCTTTATTAAATGATCAGTTATGACATAGGCAGTCATACATTTATACAAATGAAAACTAACCATATTGACACAATTCCAGTTGCAAACATTTTACATCACAAGCCATACTGACACAGTTCTAGCTGCAAACTTTATACATCACTTGTAATTTGCCCATTCATTGTCACTCAAACATTATATAGCTCATTCAAATCCTGCCTTCTTATAAAACTCACTCCTCCCTTGTTTGTATTGTTCCCACAATTCCCATTTTGCCTTATGTAATTTGCACTTACCCTTTTCTAAATATCCCAATTCCAGTTGTTTTATCTTTGTTGCTTTATTCACTACTTCTAATACAGTTGATTTAGGTTTTGATTGACATTTTCTAGTAAATGCTTTTTTGGCAGCCATCATAATTAGACCCAGCAAGACCTTACTATGTCTAGGCAATTCCAATTCTGTATCATAGCTCAGAAAAATAATTTCCCCTTGTTACACCAAACTGCTCACACAGTATCTCTGAAAGAGTAGTCTGCAGGGAATCCTTAAAGTCATATATTTTGGGTTTATTGTGAAAATTTGTGTAGAGCTCAGACTGAGGTTCAGGATTATATATGAGGACTGGAACTGAACATTACCATGTAAGACACAGTTGCCTTGATGAATCCTTTTAATACAGGGCAAAGATTTGGAGGTGCTGCAGACTTTAGGTAAAACTGGATGTAGTAATGTCATATCTACAGAGTTACAGAGAAGTAATAAGGAGAAAACGATTCTGTACTTAAATTGCTTAATCAGGTGTTTGCAACTAAAGAGGTACCCCTTTCTTGGAAACAAGTGGTGGGTGCAGTTTACTTTGCATTCCCTGAATAGAATCATTTCTGTTTTAAATCATGACTGTTGATTATTTTGTCTGTCCTGGCTGATCGAAGTTTTATAAGCCTAAAAAATAGTGAATGGTCGGTGTTTTTGGAGGAAGGTAGATGTCTGATAATATGTTGAAGACTGGGATACATATAAAGATGGCCGACTTAGAGCAGAAGACCTGATGGTGATTTTAATACTTGGGTTCAATAATTAATTTAAATGATTATGGCAGTCTGTGTCTTTGTTCAGCTAGTGAAAATGGAGGCTGGATTGTCTCTATCTTTTTAATTGTCTTGGGAGACCTTGTCAATTGTTTTCACTTTTTCACGTCTCATCGTAATTAGATACAGCCTGCTTTCACCAGTGCCATCTCCAGTCTTGTTTGCTTGCTGTGACCGTTTAAGAAGTGTGATTTAACTGGGTTTAGTATGTGATATAAGGTAGTGTTTGTTTGTTTTTAATTGGCATTTTAATATAATTGAAGCCTGAGTATGATTTGGGTTCCCTTATTGAATATTTATTAATTTCATACCCCTCATAAAGCACCAAAACTAAAACCATGGCAGTAACAGTGAGCTGTGAGCCTTCTAGAATATTAAGAAGTCAGTTTAGCTTTTTTGAGAAGCTACCCATTTTAAATGCCTAGGAATTTGGTTGGGAAACTCATAGGTGTAATCTTAGTAAGACGTGCAGAATTGAGAAAAAAAAACAGTTAAAGATCAAGTTCAAATGATGAAATATAGTTGGTCTAGAACTGGACATGAGGGTGCAGGCATTACATTTATTTTAGTGCCCGTATTGTTATATGCCTTTCAGTCTTATCCCATGGATACTTCAAAGAATTTTAAAGGTGTTTAAAAATATGATGCAAGATTTTATGAAGACTTGGAGGTAAGTTGCAGGTGTCTAGGATGGAGCTGATGCTGTCTATAGAGGTGAGGAACTTAGTCACAGATCCTTATTTGTATTATGCCTCAGTTCAGATGACTAAATTTGACTAATTATGGTGAGAAGTGAAAAAGATTGACAAGTTTGACTAGTGCTCAATTAAAAGATTTTGATATTGAGTCTATATTATGGCAGGCATTTTGATCACCCTTATGTGATGGAACAAGTAATAGGGTGTTTAAGGAATTATAGTACTGACTGAAGGGATTAATCTAATCCTTGGACTAATTTATTACTCATCTGGGATACTAAGATGGGGTTGTAGTAGGACTGGAAAATAACTGTATGGCTATGAAGGAGCAGAAAACAAATGTAATTTATTGAGAGTGGTTGTGGATGGAATCTTAATGGAATACTTGCCCCCAAGCTCAGCAACAATTTGGAATGCATAATACCTTGAAGGTAGAATAAGAAGGAATAGTGGAAACTGCAAAGTCAATGGGTCATTTGAATAATAGGGGGATAAAATTGATCAGTCACAGCATGAAGTTATGGGAAAGAGTAGTGGAAGCTAGGTTAAGAAGGGACGTGATGATTAGTGATCAGCAGTATGGTTTCATGCCAGGAAAGAGCACTACAGATGCAATGTTTGAGTGTTGATGGAGAAGTACAGAGAAGGTCAGAAGGAGTTGCATTGTGTTTACTTAGAGAAAGCATATGACAGGGTGCCTAGAGAGGAGTTGTGGTATTGTATGAGGAAGTCGTGAGTGTCAGTGAAGTATGTAAGAGTGGTAGAGGATATGTACGAGGGTAGTGTGACAGTGGTGAGGTCTGCGGTGGGAGTGACTGATGCATTTAAGGTGGAGGTGGGATTACATCAAAGATCAGCTCTGAGCCTTTTCTTATTTGCAGTGGTGATGGACAGGTTGACAGACGTGATCAGACAGGAGTCCCGTGGACTATGATGTTTGCAGATGTCATTGTGATCTGCAGTTAGAGTAGGGAACAGGTGGAGGAGACCCTGGAGAGATGGAGATATGCTCTAGAGAGAAGAGGAATGAAGGTCAGCAGGACTAAGAATATATTTGTGTGGATGGTAGGGAGAATAGAGGAATGGTGAGGATGCAAGGAGTAGAGGTGGCGAAGGTGGATGAGTTTAAATACTTGGGGTCAGTAGTTTAGAGTAATGGTGAGTGTGGAAGAGAGGTGAAGGAGAGTGCAGGCAGGATGGAGTGGGTGGAGAAGAGTGTCAGGAGTGATTTGTGACAGACGAATACCAGTAAGAGTGAAAGGGAAGGTCTACAAGAGGGTAGTGAGACCAGTTATGTTATATGGGTTGGAGACAGTGGCACTGACAAAAAGGCAGGAGTTAGAGCTGGATGTGGCAGAGTTAAAGATGTTAAGATTTGCACTGGGTGTGACATGGGTGGACAGGATTAGGAATAAGTATATTAGAGGGTCAGCCCAGGTTGGAAGGTTTGGAGACAAAACCAGAAAGGCAAGATTACGTTGGTTTGGACATGTGCTGAGGAGGGATGCTGAGTATATTGGGGAAAAAGATGCTAAGGATGAAGCTACCAGGTAACAGGAAAAGAGGAAGACCTAAGATAAGGTTTATGGATGTGGTGAGAGAGGACATGCAGGTGGTTGGTGTGACAGAGCATGATGCAGAGGACAGGAAGAAATGGAAACACATGATCCGCTGTGGCAACCCCTAACGGGAACATCCGAAAGAAGATGATGATTTCTGCTGACTCACAGCAGCATGATAGTGTGAATGTCTATTCCAAAAATTAAAAAGAGAGGCATGTCCATAGGTAGAAAGAAAATAAGACCATGGAACTTTTAAGTTCTTTGACGATTTAGGTCAGAAGACACTCATTCTTTCAGAGGTATTCGAACATCCATGGCCCTGATGCTTGTTGCCACCACAGACTGATGTCACTCCTGTAGAATCCATCATGCCTGTGGCCTCTTTATTAGACTGAAGACAAGAAGTTTGCTTCTCACTGGATCCCAGCTTCCTGATGCTGGTCTCGGAATGCCATTTGATTATTGAAGAAGGAAGAGCAGACTTCCCACAGTTACTGCCACATAACAGCTTTATCCCCCCTCCAAATCCTTCACACCAGTCCAATCTCCATTCCTCTCCCTTTTTACCCCAGGATAGAAAGCCAGCATGCCACCTTCTAAGAGAATTGGTTGAGCATAACTTGGGACCAGTGGATATTACAAATTATCTCCAGGATAAGACATATGTCCTATCCAAGTCAAAAAAACAAGCTCACATCTGTAGCGACATGTCAGGAACATGTAGTCCCCACCCCAAGTAGAAATACTGTTGCAAAGAACTGTTAAAAAAAAAATTCCTTCCAGCCAGGAATGTGAAAGGATTTACTACAGACTGTTCCTTGTCCAAAAAAAAAAAGGATGTGCCTTAGAGACCCATTCTGGATTTACCAAGGTTAAATAAATTTCCAAAAGTTCCAAAATAACGATGCTCTCTCTACAGGCTCTCTTGCCTATCATGGGATGTCAAACTGTTCTGGTGCCATTAGATCTAAGAGATGCCTACTTCCATATCCCTGTTTTCAGAGAATGCAAATAGTGTACCACATGTTTGCAGTGGGAAGTTGCCACTACCTGTTTACCTTCTTACCTTTTGTTTTGGCATCTGCATCCAGGGTTTTTGCACAATGTCTGGCACCAGTCATAACATGCTCCAGGACCACAGTCCTTCATATCTACTCTTACCCTAACTGTCCGATCCAGGCACAATCTCAGGAGATGTGGAAGGCACTGGAATGCACCTTAGACTGCTGCAACAGGCTAAGTTTCTCCCTGTGTTTAAAACTAAAAGGCTGCCAGCTTAGCTAGATAGAATTTTGTCGATAACTCTTTGTTATTTGTAAATATTAATATAATCCACAGGCTGGTTTTACAAATGTAAAAGAGAACTATATGTTAAACTGTATGTTGTACTGAGCTTCAAAAATATATCCACAGTGCACTCTGCTGGAAGAAAGCTGATAAGTCAAGCATTGTATGACTGTTTGATCTCAAAGCTCGGAGACAGGATGTCTGGACGAAGGAATTCCTTCTGTTGTTTTGAGACCAGAGTTGATTGCTAGATTTTGCATGTATAATGTCTTTTATTGCTGTGGGTTCCTGGTAGCTACAAGATTAAAGAAATGTTAAAACTCTGAGTTAGTGTTAGCCTGGGAACCAGAGAAGAATAATGTAATCTAAAATGAGTCAGCGGTACTGTGTTATCAATTTAAAGACTTTCTCAGCGCGAGAGAGAGCATTTTTGGATTTTGACTGAAGAACATCCAGTCATCAGCTCTTTGCCTTGTAAGTAGGATATTTATTTAGAACAGTGACTTTTCTTAGAAATAAAAATAGTAAGTTTGGTCTAGCTGTTTTCTATATTTGTCAGACTAATCTACAGTATTATTTTAAGCATTTTCTTGTGATCTCTTGATTAGTACTGCGTTGAATTGTGGAGATTTGTCTTGTATTTTTGTTATTTATTAAACATTTTAAACCTTTCAACTGCGGCTGTTTTGTGTAGAGATAATTTAAGCTCTTAGAGAGTACTTGCATGGATTTAGTGATACTGTACAAAGCCACTCCAATAAGCCTTGCTGTTCTGGTCACACTAATTGGATAATACTATTGCACCATAAAATTGGACAACCTTTGGTAAGGGCCTTGTTGGTGGCTGATGAATAGCGATTCTGGTGGCAGTGGATTACTACCTTATAGTCTGGACAGAAGAGGTACAGCTAGTGAACCTGTGCCAGCCTTCCTCAGGAGTGTCTGTGTGGTTGTATATAAATCATATCTCAAAGTGTGTGTGTGTGTGTGTGTGTGTGTGTGTGCGTCAGCTACTTGGGCAGGGACACGAAGCACTGGTTGGACAAGAGGGAGTGCTGTGAGAACTTGGCTTGGAACCCTGGCAAAGGACTCCACTCTATAGCTGTGCCAGTGGGAAGTCTTATTGAGGATCTGGAGAGAAAGGGAGAAACCAGCCCCAGACTGACTGTGATCTCTGTGTGCTCTTAAGGGAAATTTTACTTTACTGTGTGCGTACTTGTTATCCTTCTCAATGTGGACACCTCTCACTAGTGCTAGTGGTGAGGATTGAGGCTCCTTGATTATTGGTCCAGTGCACGGTTGTCACACCCTGAATGAGAAGAAATCCAGTATATATGTTTAACCAGATTAGGGAGTTTCCTGTGGGGTCATCTTGGACACCAGCACAACAAAAAAACTTCCCAACAATAGGAAAGGTGTTTTTCCTTTCAGCTTTCTTTAAGAGCATGCCAGGGGAACCATCGTTAACAGTCTGGAAATTCCAGAGATTTCTGGGCCATGTAGTAACCACTGTACCGATGGTGCTGGTAGCCAGACTGCAAATAAGGAAACTTTAGTGGTACTTAAATGCTTGGGAATAGCTCTCACTCTGTAGAGCATCCCAAGTCAGTCCTACCTTCTATAAAGAGAGCCAGTGTTTTTGATGCACCAATTGAGAAATAATGAGAGCATACCCTTCAGACAATCTCCCCCAAAACAAGATTTTGGCCACAGACACCTCAGGCATGGCATTGGGTACATATACTTTGAACCTCAAAGTGCTGGGAACCTGTTGTCCTTGGGAACCAAAACTAAACATAAGCATAAAAGAGATGAAGGCAGTCATCCAGGTTTGTTTTCAAAGTCTTCAGGACAGTCTGTAAACCTGTGGCCATGCAATAATATAACAGACAATATCACAATGATATGATACATTAACAAGCAAGGGGGAACACACGCCATCGCCACAGGCTACCGGTGCAAGTTTGGGAATGGGCCTTGGAGTACATACGTCTGAAGACAGTCTGTGTACTAGCTTAGAAGAACTCTATGACCAATTACTTTAGCAAAACCTCAACAGATCCACACAAATGAAGTCTGGACAGGGACATAATCTTAGAACTCAAGAACAGATGGATGTACCTGAGACGTATCTCCTTGCTTCTCTGAGCAACAGGCAGCTGACAAAATTTCACCCAAAGCTTCAAACCATTATGTTTGGGCAGTAGTTGCCTTCACCTGACTGAATGATTCTGTTCCTTTGCTTTGCTTTCCTTTCCTTTCTATGCCCATACTTTCTAAGATACTCCAGAAGTTGTAGAAGGAGAGGGCAGAAAGGATCCTAAATCTCCCTTCTGGCCAGGCAGCACTCATTTTCCCACTTGATTCATATAGCAAGGGAGAAACCTCTTCTGCTGCATCAGCATTGGAACCTCTGATGCAGTGCAGGGGGTCACGAATACCCCCCCCCCCCCAACTAGCTATATTCAGACTAGCAGCTTGGAAGACTCTGTTAGCTTTTGGCCACTTTTTTTTATTGAAGACTTGTTAGAAATCATGAGGAAAGTTAGAAAGCCACAATAAAATCATACCTCACTAAATAGAAAAACATCTCTCTCTCTCTCTAGTGCCAAATGTGGAGCCAGTACCTACTGCTAGTGGATGTGCCAGTGATTTTTCCAGTATCTGTCTGAGCTGTTCTTTTCAGGTTTAGGTTATGCCTCTGTGAAAATGCATCTTTCAGCTGTTTCTGCATATCTGCATGTAGATCTTTGCATCCAGACCCACCAATGAAACAATTTATATAGGGGGCTTCCCAGAAACAGAATAGCCACAGCTTGGGCCCTGCACTTTGTCTTCAGAAAAATGAACTTTTCACCCTTTGGACCAGCTATTTCTGCATCTATAAAATTCCTTGCTTGGGAGACAGTTTTCCTTATAGCTGTCACCTCTGCTAGGCAAATTTCTGAACTACAAGCCATCATGTGCAAAGAGCCCTTCTTGCAGTTGCATGAAGACTGATTAACCATAGGTGCTAATGCCATCTTTATTCATAGTCATTACAGAAGTACCAATAAACCAAGCTATTGGACTTCAGTCTTCAGCCCTAAGCCACAAAATAAGAGGAAAAGGATCTGACCCCTCCCTACATGTGCATAAACAATTGTTACTGCTTAGATAGATTATCTGCTTTTCTGAGACCTTTAGTTCTACATGTGTCTTTTGCAGAAAGTAAACAATGGTTTTCAGTAACAGTGCAGTGTTTCAAAATGCTTAGCCCAGTTCTTTAATGTTTGCTATAAAACCCATGCAGGACCCAGCATGAAAAAGTACTGCCCTCCTGAAAGGGGTTGGTGTCCAGGATATTCTACAAGCAGCCACCTGATCCTTGGCTCACACTGCCTAACATGACATGTTGGATGTGGTGTCTAGGGCAAAGGCTAGATTTGCCTCTGGTATCCTAAAGGGCACTCTCCAGTCCTCATGTGAACAACATACCACATCTATAATTATAGCAATTTGCCTACACAGCTGTACTTTTTGTGGATCAGTGAGTTTGTCATCTTGGGCCAAAAACCTTGATAACAAATCTGTTGAACATGTGGGTGAAAGCAACAACTTTGCTTTTTTTCATGAGCTTTTATTCAAAATGCTGTTAGGGTTGTGGGATCTGGAAGTTTCAGATATATGAAAAGAAAGTGTTAATATGTTACAGGGGGCTATGAACAAAGAAATTCTGTCAGGAATATTGTCATTAATGCTTTTGACAAGGAATGATTGGGTTGGGTCTCTCGTAAGTCATCTGACAGTCTTGTATTGACGTAGGTGTAACCATTTTTATAATGTCATTGTGTGAGGATTAAGCAAGTTAGCACTAAAAAAGTGTAGAATTCTGATCCTTTTGTTTGTAGGTATAGTACATGCAGTAAGCCATGCAGTTAATCCAGAGAAAAGGTTGGTGGTGGCCGATGAGCTACATTTGTTAACAGTTTTGATGATTCCTTCATTCTCAGCTGTCGTCCAATTAAAGACATGATCATCTAGATAGTTATACTAGCCAGCATCTTGCATCTAAAATGAGGTTTGCATGGGCAGGCTGATCCTTTCCAGTCATTTTACATGGTTTGCTATCAGTGCTAGTGATTGTCTGGGAAGAACTGTTGTATTCTGTGGGGAAGGGGGTATTGTCTAATTCATAAGTCAGTGAGAGCTACAAAGTCTGGAGAGTGTCTGATGAGTCATAACTCCAAGAGATTCAGATTGCCAAACATCACCTCCAGCTATTAGAAGACCGAGGCCCTGCAATTTAAGGGAGGAATTGTTAGAGGAATTTTTCTGTGGGGTTGAAGCACCAAGAATGAGATCCAGGGTGTGTTTGTGTCTCTAAAAAGCAGCAAGATAAGCACTTGGTGTCACATAGTGTATGTGGCTTAACATCGCTTCTTATTCTGAACCAGTGGATTGTCCACTTCTTTTGTTCATATTCTACAAGCTTCAGTAATGAAGAAATTTAAATAGTGCTATAATAAAATAGCAACATTTTACAATTAACAAAATATATCAGACCTATCACTGTTCTGCACTCAAACTACTAAGGACTTGAACTACCCTTCAGCCATCCATTCATGCATCCACAGTCCCTTTTCCCATTTTTGCAAATGGGGTTGGGGTGTCACTTCAGCAGTGGCAATCATGTAGTGCCAAGGTTTACACCAGTAGTAGTTCTTCCACACCACACACATTCACACCTATAGTCAATTTAGAATGTCCAGTCCACTTACTGCATGTCTTTGGAATGTGGGAGGAAACCCATGCAAACAGAGGGAGGACATGCAGACTCTGCACAGAAGGTGCCTCAACCGGGAATTGAACCAGGGAAGTACTTGCTATGAGATGACAACATTATCTGCTGCGCCACTGTACCACCCTAAAACTACCCTACCACCTGATATATTCCCAGCCACTTGTACAGCATAGCATAATACATAAACCTTTAGCTTGCCTAGTTCTCAGCACTAGTCCCAGTAACTATCACCCAACAGACCTCTTTAATGTAGAAAAAAATCCTCTCCATCAGCAAAGCTAAACAGTCTGTTGGAAACACCCTGTTGTCCAGTTCTGATGTCAATGGACAAACTCCAGACCTTTAAACAGTCACTAACATTTCTAGCTAAGTCATAACTTTTGTTCTTGCACCACCTCAGGTTAAAAGCCTTAGTATATTTCACACCCGGTGCCTAGTCTCCCAACCAATACCTTTTACATTTATCAGCATGTTATAAGGACTATATGGGCACACCATATTTGGGCATGAGTGTCTTTTGGCAAATTGTGACAAATTTTTACCTTTCCTCACTTTCGCACACAAACTCCGCTATATCCCCTCCCCATCACATTTCCTCCTACTGTGTGTTTCAACATTCCTCTCTTACCACATATTTCACATCATTCTGGTATCCCACAATATATTCTTAAAAATAACTAATATATCAACTTGACTTTCTGTTTTTGTATATGTAAATGTCTGTGTTTTCTTCACACCACTGTTCAATTTGATGGTAAGTGTATTTATAATTTGACTGCTCAGTTTTCATGCTGTGATTTTATATCTGAATTTAACCGATGATTCTCCAACAATGACTGCATCCCTTATCAAAGTTAACCTTCACTTTGTGTACATACCTCATTATTATTTTGTATATGTCAGTCATACTTGTTTTTCATTACATATATTAATTTCTCTGTAATCTCATTTAAATTTCAAAGAGCTTTTCTCCCGGAACCTCCATTGAAAAAGGGAATTTCTGCTTAGTTGGACTTTCCCAGAAAACAAATGTCAGTAAGTAAATAAATTCTCCCTTCTATTTGTTTTTGTTATGTGACCCACCATCACTTTTCCAAACAGACACTTTTCCATGTGCTTTAATGTAGAACCTGAGGAGGGGGAAACCTTAACTACCTGTGCTGGATCAGTTTCACCCATATTTCCATTTTCTTTCTCTCACTTTTGTCATCTTTCTTTCCATTTCAATCTGCTATTCTCACCATGTCAAATATCTGTTACCTGCCAGCATCATTAACTTTCATTTTTTTTCCTCACCACTGTTTTCCTAGCCATCTCATGGGCTTCGTTTTTTTTCTTATCTCTTTTCTTTTGTCTGTATGCACAAACCTTCTCTTCTCTCCCCATAAGTGAAGGAAGAGAGATGAGTGGTCAGTATTAATTGTTTTTAAAAATAATTGACATCATTTTAAGATGTGAAAATCTCTGTTCTGTTATTAATCAGACTGCCTTTCTGCTTTTACAGGTTTGGAGATGGATATACCATTATTTTACGGTTGTCTGGCTCTATGCCAGATCTGCAGCCTGTTGAAGAGTTTATCCAGACTTCTTTTCCCAAGATCATTCTAAAGGAGAGGCGCCGTGGGATGCTGCAGTACCAGCTGCCATCCCGACATTGTTCATTAGCCAAAATCTTTGGAGTCCTCTCTAAAAACAGAGAGAGGTTATGCATAGAAGATTATTCTGTATCACAAACAACACTGGACCAAGTAAGTTGGGATAGTCTTATTGTGTTTCTTTAAAAGTAGATAACTTTTACCCTAAAAAACATGCCTTATCTAGGTGGTACCTGTGTTTGTGGAATATAGCAGACTCATTATAACAGCTTTGTCAGGGCATTTTAAATCATGTTACCATGCTGTTATGGGAAGGGATAAATGATGTGGAATGACCTTGTTCAGTTATAGAAATCAGATTGTTTTTTTACCTGGAGTCATCCATGTAGCCTGGCATGCGTCTAGTAAGCTGTGGTATAACAATAACAATTACATTTTTAAGGGTGCCACATTTTGCAACAGCACAAGATGCAGAAGTTAAAAAGATCCAAGTCAGGCAGCAAACGGATGTGTGGTTATTTTAGATCTTCATTTAAAAGTTTCTGATGTATTTATTACTACATATGTTGCATTTTAATGTATTTATTTTAATACACATGCCATAGGCACAAGAGGTGGTTTTATGAGGAGTCTAGCAACACAGCAGTATGCTGTAACACTCACAAAAATGTAGCTATGTGTGTGTCTGTGTTTGCTTGTGGGTACATGGGGAAAAAGATTCCCATTGTTCAGGCATTGTAATGCCTGGATACCACAGGAATGACATGCACTGTCAGATTTAAAACAAATGTTACTCAGTACTCAGTCCCTAGCACAGAGATGTGAGGTAGCATTCTGGCTGACGTCAGACCCCTCTGCAAATCTACCTATGTGTCAGTAACAAAGAGCAGTATAAAGGTGTAGAGAACAACTTCCTGATTGTCTCTAGAGCTTGTGGATTAGTTGGAACAGCAATGCATCATGGGTTTTGCATCTTCTGACCGTACTGTTGCACAGAGTGGGATGGAATTAATTTAACACAGTTAATATGAGTTGGTTAGATACATTTGTGAAGTTGAATAAGAAAGATGGAGAGAATGAAATGATCCAATTTGCTGTTGTATGTGATGGCAGGATGGTAGGTTCATCATACCATAAATGGTAATGAAAAAAGGAGAAGAGAAAACAATTCTAGTGACAGCAGTGTGAAAAACAAAAAATATAATGTTTCCATTTGTTTATGCATGAAATGTATATTGGTATATGTATTGCTAACCCATGAAATCTGCAGCTACCGTTCCCTTTTTCAGCCTCTTTTCCATCTGTCCTGTGTAAGAATCCTCAGTTTTCATGTTATACTTTGACTCTGTAGTGTATCTTCATCACACTGTATTGTACTTCCCTCCTACTTTATGCTCCCTTCTTCACCAGCTTTGTAACCTTTGTTTGGACTTGGTCATCTTGATGCCACTATCCTGTTACCAGCTCCCAGAACTGAACACACTACACCAGTTATGTTCTCCTCAGCAGCCATATAAGAGGTGAATGACATCTCTGTCTTCTCATCCTTTTCAGTATAACTCACCGTTCTGCTTATCTGTGTCACTGCTTTATTATATGGTCATTATAATACAAAGATCTTTGCCTTCCTTTGTTCACATGTAAGAGACTCCCTGGATTGCCCTACCACCATCATCAACAGAATGTATACCCTTACTTGAACTCCAGCCCTGCTCCCATACTTGACTTGTTTTGACAGTACTGAACTGTCATTGAACAGGTTGACTTGATTTTCTAACTTCGCTGTCACATCTGGTTTGGCTATGGTAAATGGGGCTGGACCCAGCAACAAGCCTTGTGGTTAAACCAGTAGTCGGTGACAATGTCCAGAAGGTCCTCCTAAACTGTTGTGTTTTGCCTCCTACCAACTCACCAATTCTCTATCTACCACAGAGTCTTGGTTGCATTGCCTTTAGTTTGACTGCCAGTCATCAGCCTTCATGAAGCCTCAATACAATGCAGCCACTCTTTTTCCTTGTATTCCCCTTGCAAAGTGTCATTGCAGTGCTGGTAATCGTAGTTTATTTCAGTAAGATGAAGTGAAACAATTGTACTGTACCGTCATTGTGTTACTCTGCAGTTGTGCATGTTCACATTAGACAGAAGGAATAACTAAAAAATAGACTTGCTTTATAAGGCATGCATATTATTCCATGCAAACTGCTTTCTTTAATCATCTGCTTGTGCACTGGATTGCCGATTTACTTTATGAAATTTCACTGTGATGCCTCCATATTAGATGGAGGGCCCCTGGCTACTTTGATATTTTGGTAGTGTAAATGGACCTCTGTGCTGGTCAGTGGAGCTAACAAAAGGTCAGTAAATTGGTACCTACTTTTTACACAAAACCACTCAGATGTCCATGTATGTCTGCTTAAGAAACATGTGCAGATGATAACATAACTACTTGTATACAGAGATTTTGAAGAGTACCATGGGCTTCTTAACTACATCTAATGATAATTTTCTTTTGCCTTCTAAATGGCATATGAAAGCCTACCTGTAGAAGGGCTGATAAAGCCATGTGCCTGGGAATGCCAGTGATACTGATATGTCTGGCTAATGCAGATTCTCAGGCTATGACAGCAGTCGCAACACTCAGTCAGAATGCAGTAAAACCATTAAACCATATCAGTCTATTTGCAATTCCTGAAACTCACAGTTCAGTTAAGTGTGTCTTGGTTAAAAAAAAGGCAGGCAAGCAATCCTCAGATTGAATTTTTTTGTACCACTAACAGCAGGTATGTCAGGACAAGCTCCATTCCTCTTGTTTTTTTTTTTTGTATATTTCAGTAGTTAGAAAAAACTCTGTGACATTGACTGTGATGTCATTCAGAGCATCCAATTTCTCCTGCCTCTCAACTGTCCAGATTTTTCACAGACTGTCCAGAATTTTGCTTCATACTTCGTTTCTTCCTCATAAAATTTATGGCTTTCTGGCAAATCACTGAGGATTGAAGTCGCCAAATAATATACATTTGAGTTTCAGACTTCATATGCTTCAGAAAATGAATGCTAACACAAATATTGTTATTCTTGCAATTTTCTGAGTTTGCAAGAGTAATATTTAAATGATCTGTCCCTATTTTTCAACCTTTGTCATTCCATTATTTCAGGCTTCATCCAGACTTCTCATGCTAACAGGTTAAGAAGAATTTTCAAAACTCAGCCTCCTTGAGCAGTCTGTGAGGGAATTGCAGTTCTCTGGAATACTGTGGTTGATGTGCATGTGTGCCACTTAACAGTAAGTTGAATGTAATGTAGGTTGTACAGCAGTATAGCCAATGTGTGTGGACACTGGTAAAATGGCTTTACTTAACTTTATATGTTCAGGGAGGAAGACGCACTTCTGTTTCTAATATACACATTCATATTTTATTATTTTTAAACTAATGTCTTAGATCCAGTAGTCTGTTCTTGTCCTTTGCGTAGTGTGCTTGGATCTTCTAACCGTGAGTACTTCCCCCTCACCTGGGGTCGTTCACTTACATGCAGCTCATCCTTCCTGCTGAAATGTGACCCTAAGTCTGGAAAAGTGCATTCGAGTTCAGCGATGTACGTCTTTCACCACTGAGATTCTCTTCTAAGTTATACTCTATTTTATAATTTAGTTGAAACTGGGAAGTGGCATGCATACTAGCTGGGACATTATCACTGGATTCCCCCCATCTCCTACTATACAGTAGATTTTTTTCTTTTTGCCAAGTGAACAAAGTAGCTAGATAAGGTTTGTACCACACACACTTATCCCCAAGAAAGAGGATATCTTTCTATTTTTATACACTTCATATAGAACGTTTTCTGTACACTAAGTAGGAATCTTAAACTACGATATCTCCTTCAGCTGGTACGGGCTATAGTGCATTTGTAATCCTAGAATATGGTACTGACCTGTTGTGTTCTAGTTTTTACTGATATTGTTTTTTGGCAGCTTATCTCTTCTTGGTGGATCAGTGGCCAAGTTCTCTGTTTATTATCTTATAGCCACTACTGTCCCAGACAGAGTGTGGCTCAAATGGAGGACCCTCCACTATCTAATGTCTGAATTAGTTCTGTTTATTCCAGCAGCTTGGCAGACACTATTTTTAAAATAATGTCTTTGATCCAGTCGTCCCTTCTCATCCCGTGCATAGTGTGCTCACCACATGAGTTTTTCCTTGTTTGTATGCATTTAAGATTTCTATCGGCATATAAATATTGTGTTTATTTGCCAGCTAAACAACGAGATTTAACTATTACTTGTACTACCAAAGGTCTGCCTGTTGAGGGTGGCCAACCAATAGCTACAGGGGTAATTAAAGGACCATATATCTATCTGTTATAAATGTACTAGACCTGAGCTATATTACTTGTGTAGTACTGCCATTTTTAAGTTTATCATTGTAAATGCTAATGGTATAACTGTATTATTCATTCAAATCAGTTTACTGTAAGCCTCTTTTAATATAAATGCTCATATGCTGGTCCTGTAAGGAGTTCCTTTTTCAGCAGAGTTTGTGCATCTACATTTTGAGTCCTAGCACTGCTACATTTTTTACAGGCTAGTTTTTAGCATAAAATGACAGTTATGTTTGTTTGTTGTTTTACCAGGATGGTCCAACTGGGTGTGAGCCCATTTTCAGTGGAGGCCGGGGATGAAAAGCTCCAGAGAGTAATTACAGTAAACATTCATAAAAAAAAAAACAAAAAGCAAGATACACACATTATAGGTAGTCAATGAGTTACAGAGATAAATTGATTACGATGCATAATGGGGCATACAAAAATTAATAAGACTATTAGAGAATCCCAGTTGGCACACACTCAAGGACATCAAATAATGAGTACAAATAATAGTTGTAGCAAATTAATGATTTATCTTTCAGAGAAGAGAGAGGATTAATAGGAATAGAGGGGTGGGGGAATTTTGGGAGAGGGTGATTGAATAGTGTGAAAAACTTTATGGGGATGTATAGCTAGGGGAGAGTGTATTAGTTAGAAGAGTAGAGCAGAGAGGAATAAAAGAAAGATGAGAGAGAGATAGGGAAGTAAATGAAAGGTGAAGAGGTATAGGATGGAGAGAGCTGGGAGTTTCCAAATATAGAGTAGTAGCTGGGTCGGAGTTGTTTAGAGGAATGGAGTAAGAGGAGGGAGAAGAGATTGAGGTGAAATAAAGACATAGGAGTAGAGATGTAGGAGGTAAACATAGGCGGAGGGGTAAAAAAGGCATAGATTTAGAGATACAGAATGTGAGCAAGGATGAGAATAGAGTAATTTGAGTGACAGGGCAGTGGATATGTACAGGAATGATATTATAGAATGTTACTCTCTATTATGGGCTTGTTTTAGTTTTGAACAACAATTATATTCATGAAATCTGCGGTCTAGTATTATAGCATATAATTTATTGCTGCTGTTATTTAAAGTTCACTTCTACTACATCTTACTGTTGCATTGTTTTTCTATCTAGGTCTCCCAGAAACATTGTTTCCATTCTCACTAAAGTACTGCAGTCTTAGCTATAGCTATTTAAAGTAGATCTCCTTTTCACCTCAAGCTTACTCTAATCCCTTTCTCATAAACTCTTGTTCTTTTGCATTCACCTTAAACCATTCAACTTCTAACCGTGAGTGCCCCCCCCCCCACCTAGGTTTGGATGCTTGCTTGCAGTTTGCCTTTCCTGCTGAAATGCATCCCTAAGTCCGGAAAAGTTCAATCAAGTTCAGCAATGTATCTCTTTCCCCACTGAGATTCACTTGCTAAGTTGTACTCAATTTTGTAATTGAGTTAAAGCTGTGAAGTGGTGTGCACACTAGCTGAAATGCTATTCCTAGGTTCTCCCCATCTCCCACTATACAGTAGACTTTTGCTTTTTGCAAAGTTAACAAAGTAGCTAGATAGGATTTGTACCACACAAATGCTTATCCCAAAAAAATAGTTGTCTTTCTATTTCTGTACACTATATTTAGGATGTTCTCAGCAAACTAAGTATGAATCTTAAACTATGATATCTCCTTTAGTTGGTAGACGCAATAGTGCATTTGTAATCCTAGAATACTGGCATTGACCTGCTGTGATCTAGTTTTAACTCAGTTTTTTTGGCTGCTTGTCTCTACTTGGTGGATTGGTGGCCAGGTTCTGCCTGCTCTGCTCAGGTTTGCTCTGCTCCCCTACCCTACCCCCATTTCCCACCCACACCCAGTGCATCTAAGCTTATTTCAAACCAACCACTCCCACCAATTACTATTATTCAGTCATAAACACCGTAACTTATTCCACACCCACACTTAACCCACCCTTTATCTACTCACTCTTTCACCATTTACCTATCTCCACCTTGTTCCTCTCATTATCCAGTTAATCTGCTGCTAATTACTGCACCTCACTATACTTCTCTTCTACCAGACATTCAACAGCAAAAGGCATAGATTTAGAGATGCAGAATGTGAGCAAGGATGGGAATAGAGTAATTTGAGTGACAGGGCAGTGGATATGTACAGGAATGATATTATAGAATGTTACTCTCTATTATGGGCTTGTTTTAGTTTTGAACAACAATTATATTCATGAAATCTGCGGTCTAGTATTATAGCATATAATTTATTGCTGCTGTTATTTAAAGTTCACTTCTACTACATCTTACTGTTGCATTGTTTTTCTATCTAGGTCTCCCAGAAACATTGTTTCCATTCTCACTAAAGTACTGCAATCTTAGCTATAGCTATTTAAAGTAGATCTCCTTTTCACCTCAAGCTTACTCTAATCCCTTTCTCATAAACTCTTGTTCTTTTGCATTCACCTTAAACCATTCAACTTCTAACCGTGAGTGCCCCCCCCCCTAGGTTTGGATGCTTGCATGCAGTTCGCCTTTCCTGCTGAAATGCATCCCTAAGTCCGGAAAAGTTCAATCAAGTTCAGCAATGTATCTCTTTCCCCACTGAGATTCACTTGCTAAGTTGTACTCAATTTTGTAATTGAGTTAAAGCTGTGAAGTGGTGTGCACACTAGCTGAAATGCTATTCCTAGGTTCTCCCCATCTCCCACTATACAGTAGACTTTTGCTTTTTGCAAAGTTAACAAAGTAGCTAGATAGGATTTGTACCACACAAATGCTTATCCCAAAAAAATAGTTGTCTTTCTATTTCTATACACTATATTTAGGATGTTCTCAGCAAACTAAGTATGAATCTTAAACTATGATATCTCCTTTAGTTGGTAGACGCAATAGTGCATTTGTAATCCTAGAATACTGGCATTGACCTGCTGTGATATAGTTTTAACTCAGTTTTTTTGGCAACTTGTCTCTATCAGTGACCACCTCCCAACCTACCTACTTAGGCAACGCCTTAATCCCCCAGAAATACTACCTATCAACAAATTCATGACAAAAAAGACTTTGATGCTCAAACCTTCATCTCTGCCCTGCAGCTTTGCAGTTGGACTCTACTTAGGACTTTACCCCCTAGACACTGCCATAGATTACTTTAATACCTCTTTTCTTAGCATACTAAACAAATTAACACCATGCAGAACTGTAAGAGTAAAATTAAATTATGCCCCTTGGTTAACAAAAGAAAGTAAACTACCAAAACTCAGAGATAAAGCTGAGACACAATGGCATGCTAATAAAACACAAGTCAGCCACAAATACTACCAACAACTTAGAAACAGAGCTGAAACGCTGATTAAACAGACAAAAAATACTATAGTGAAATTCAGCAAAAACACCAAAATAACACAAATTCCGATTCATCATAAAAACTCCTCTAGCCTGGCCAGCCATCAACACCAACCACATTGACCACAAATAATAAATATAGTATAACAGCACAATTTAACACATACTTTACTAATTCTGTACTATCAATTTCCAAAAATAACAACATTACTCCTCTATGAAGTCACTGATACCTTCTCTTTTAAACCTGTCCAAACCAGTACTATAAAAACTTGCTCATCAAACTTAAACCTTACTACCCTAGCAGCCGATAACTTACCTACAGAATATATTAAATTATCAGCTAATGCCATCTCCTAGCCTATCTCAGTTTTGATTAACTGCTGTCTCTCTTAAGACTAGATTCCATTAATTTGGAAAATATACTTCATCCCATTTCACAAGGGAGGGAATTCTACTGAACTGTCCAGTTATAGACCTATAGCAATTTTATCTCCCCTAGCCAAAATATTGGAAAAATGTATACACACCCAACTCATGAGCTACCTCTTATCTAATAATCTCCTATCTAATATACAGCATTGTTTCCATCCCAATCATAGTACCACTACTGCCCAACTAAGTATTATCTATACAATTAACCAATAGAGAAATGAAGGCAAACTAGTGTCATCCTTTCTCCAAACCTTTTGACAGTCTTCCACCTGAAACTCCTCATCAAACTCTCTGATCAAAGACCTCAGTCCCTCTTCTCTTGCATGGTTCCAAAATTGTTTAAACTGATCAACAAGCTGTTAAATTGGCAACAAGATCTCTGTCTTCTGACTGTCACCATGGGGGGTTCCCAGGGCTCAATTCTAGTTCATCTTCTCTTCAGTGTTTTTGCCAATAAACTTCACGCTTCAACCCATCTTTCCTCTGTTGTTCAGTATGCAGATGACTCTACACTCATTTGCGCTGCTCCCACCCTACAACAATTTAAAGATACAACACAATGGTCTTTCTCTGTTGTGGATCTTGGCTGTCAAACACATTTGATTCTTAATCCAAATAAAACTAAACTTTTGCTCTTTCGATCCACTAAATCCATAGCTACAGTATCCCAAACGAAACTGATAGGTGTTCTAATTGACAGTAATATGAAATTTGACAAACGTCTACCTCAAACTATCAAAAAGATGCACATAAAACTAGGAGCACTTTTCAGAACCAAGCTATATCTCACTAACACTACACGGCAGGCAATTGCCAGAACCATCTACTCTCCTACATGCTTCCCCTAATTTTACCAATCTAATGAAAACAGATTTAGCAAAACTAGAAGCATGCTACAACAAAATAACCACACAGATCCCACCACTGCTGTGCTCTGCAACAACTTAACTGCTTAGAATTTCCCCATTAATTAACTTATACCCAGGTCATCATTGCCCACAGACTGGTACACCAACCAGAAAAAGACCCTGTTCTCCAAAATCTGCTCAAACGTTAAACAAATAATCAGGTCTTACATTCCTCTAATAAATCATCACTACAAATAAATCTGACAATAGTGCTGGGTACTCTTTACTCATTCCATATCACCAAAATCTGGAACACAGTCCCTCAACCTGTCATAACTACAGTTAATCCTGCTCTTTTCAAAAAACTAAAGAATTACCTGCTCAACAACTGGCTTTGTCCGTGCTCTAGCCCTGGCTAACTCGTATTTCCTCTTGTCTATTACCCTCCACCCTGCATCCTTCCATCATTAATGCCCATCATATGTAGCTATTTTAATTTTCTTCTACTACTTCACCTCCCCTCTCACCCCCCACTATCAAATCATAAATTTGTTTCATTACATATTCTCCTTCTATTCATCCAAATTCATTCTTACCCTCCCCTTCACTCTAACTTGCATACTTTGATCCTGCTCTCTCTCAACCTAACTTTAATTGTATTTACTCTAATTACCTCTTCTTTGTCCAGCGATTCCTCTTTACTAGACTTTCTCCTTTCCCTATTCTCTTCCTCCTTCCTGTACGTACCCTGCACATTCTCCTTTAAATCTATCCACCTAATATCCTACTCATTCCTCTGTAATTTCTTTCCTCTCCTCTCTCATCCCAGTTCTTCATGACCTTCTGGTGCATTCTAATGTAAGATTATATTAACTAATGTATATATAAATGTATTTTCTATCCAATATTGGTAATTTCTTGGTAACTATGAAGTATCTTATGTTTGTATCAAGTACTGTAATCATTGTAACTATGTAATTTTTGACAGTTGTCTCTGGAGCTTTTCTTTCCAGGCTTCCACTGAAAATGGGCTCATACCTTGCGAGAGTCTCCCACTAAACAAATCTTAAATAAATAAATCTTCAAAAGAAACGAAGGCTGCATACTGTACTTCAGGAGTGTCATGTCAGTAATTAAGTATGGGGTGTGCCTTTCAGGAGCAGTTTGGGAGGGCGACATTATCGACAAAGTCTGGCACTGACTGTGTGTCTTACAGAAGGTCTTAAGGCAGTACAGGCAGAAAAGCAGTATACTGCATCTTGCCCTGCAAAATGAAGGTGCATGTCCTTGTAAATGTTTTTCTTACCTACTTGATGATCACATTGACCTATAACTGCATTAAATGTTTCATTGGGGAGGGGGGCAGTTAAGATCCTGCTACATTTAATGAATTTGGGGTTCTGCAAGGCTGACAGTGCTAGAGGTGAAGGGCTACTGCAGTCAGATCAAGGCAGCTGATAGATAAGATATGAAAATAAGCTGAAGTTTTTTAGCCACTTAAAAATGAAAATGGCAGAAATAAGTGGTTATATTATTTAAATTTTCCCCCTTATTTTTTCCTTTTCAAACAGGTTTTTGTGAACTTCGCTAAAGACCAAACAGATGATGATGTACTGAAAGAGGTGACTGTTACCAGTTTAGCAAGTGACACAAAGCTGAAAAGAATTACGGCCTTTCTTGAGGATGACAGCATTAAAGAAAGCAAGCTTTAACTGCTGTGTTGCACAGAAAACAGCAATCTTATTCCGTTACTTTGGTGGAATGGGTCTCTGATAAGTGGTCCATTCAAGCAAGTTCAGTGTGTGTGAAGTGTGCACTGACAACAAATCATGCAAATCCATGCGTTTTGTACTATTATAAGCACTTACTTCCTGGTTTGTTTCTGCTGCCGAGTTAGTCTGCTTCCTACTTGTCAGTACTGAACCTCTCTTGGTACTAACTAACTTCTGTGGTGGAGAACTAGGAAATAATTTAGAATTTTAGCCCGTGGCTAACCTATCTACTGTACTGTAATGCTTAGGTCACATACAGCAGTCCTTATCAAAACTGTTGTGATCCTTGAACCAGGAGGGTCTTTTTCCCATTAGGGCCTATTTGCACTTAACTCAGTAAGAGGATATTTCTCCTTGCTCACATTATCGAAATCTGAAATACTGAGCTGAAAAACTGGAATCATGGAATATTAAAGATGACAAAGGAATGTACAGCAGGGATTTGGGAATATTGATCCTTTCACCACTGTGGTGCTATCTCAGAGTTGGCATGTATAATTAGCAGGGCTGTGAGAGGTGCAGGGGGACTTGATCCCTGCAAAAATAAAAGTTTTCTCCATTTGTCCTGCTTCAGTGTTCTGTGACTCGAATTCTTCAGCTCAGTATTTCAATGTTGGATAATGTGAAATTTGTTCAACTGAAATCGACTCCTGTTAGCACATATCTAATCTTTACTTAATGTCATTGCATGCAATAGTGGCCAGCTATCAGTTTGTTCCTGTGGTACAAAAACTGACAAGTGCAGGACACTTGTTGGAAGTGAGGGCATTATATTTTGATATTTGCACAGTAGAAGATAATGCTAAAGGTATTTTTTTTAAATTATTACATGAAATGCATGAAGCTTTCTTGTCTGTATATTTCCTGTTCCTTGAATCCTGGCTAATATTTAAGATGAGATCATGCCTCACATATATTTTAAGTCCTGTGCACTGGGCATGCATCCTGCATTTGCAGAAGAAAGTATTTTTCACTGTTTCAGTAACTAAAGGTCAATTAAGATGTTAATCATAGCTGTTTGAAGTATTTAATGGAATATTTAACTGAGTTGTAATACATTTAGGACTGCACACCTGAGACTAGAATTTTAAAGTATGCAAGTATGTAAGCATGCATAGATGCAGTAGAAGATCTGTGGCCTATCTAGTGTTCTTAAATGCTGCAGCTTGCATATTTCTTTGCAGTGTCAGTAATCTGGGTAATGTAAACCAGGGTTTTACTCTGAGAAACAGAAAAAAAAACATATTTCAAGAAAGTGACTGATGTTGGTGCATTGAAGTCCCTGGTTTCTCCAAACTCGTATTAGTAATACATTGTAATGTGTCAAATGAAAATGTCTGTATCCAAGTTTTTCCCCCAAGTTATATATATATTATTTTGTAATATTGGAGAGAGTGAAAGTGAATGAGTACATATTTTTGTAAAGGACTTAATTAGGACAGCAGATGGACACTGATCATATTTACTACTAGTTTGGTTTTAGGCTAGATGCATAGCCAAGACTCTGTAACTGTACTTGAAAGTGTTAATTATTGCATTGATTTGTATAGGTGTGTGTGTTATACCTGAACATACAGAATCCAAGCAGTTAAAGGCCAAATGCAAGAGAAATCAAATTCTAATGCACCAAGTGCTGAAACTCTAGTACCACTTGTATGCATAGTTAGAGAATGAGGTTTTGTAACGTACTTAACAGGGTTAGGGTTAGCATACTTAAGGGCATGGAAGTAGGGCTTTTCCCCCAACACCATGTTACTCATTTATGCTAATCTTAACCCTAACCCTACCTCCAACCTAAAATGAATCTGTGTCTGCCGATTCTTCAGCTTTGTTCCATTCCTGCCTAGAGGCACTATTGACTGCAGCCAACACTTGGTGCATGGTAAAGGGCCTACAGATGCCTGTGCTCTTTGGAGACATGATTGTCAGTTATATTCTGAAGCACAAAACCAGTGAAAATGGGTAACACTTTGAAATGTCGGGACCTGCTAGAGCGAGTGCAGAAATAGAGAGACTGGCTGAAAGATCAAACTTAGATATGCTAAGTCCAAGATGCAGTTTCTTGGAATATTCCCATTTCTCCAAGATATGCCGGGCTCAGAGTTAGTATATATATGTTTGGGGGTGTAGAGGGGCAGGGGGGCATGGCCCCCCACACAAAAAAAGAAGTTTAAAGGAGAAGAGTGAATTTTGAAATTCACTCTTCTCCTGTGTTTTCAGTCTTTTTTCAGCTCATCAGCACTCAACATTTTGAGTGTCGACAATTCAGTAGGGAGGCATAAAAAATGAATTGTTAGTTGGCCTATCATCTGTTAAACTGTAGTGCTAGTGAACTTGTGTAACTATAAATGGAAGTAAATATAAAGAAGTACAGCTGCCTTTTGAGTCAGACCACAGAGCTTTTGAATTCCAGTGTGCAGACATTAGGCCCAGTGGGCATTTTCTAACTAGCAGTTTATTGGAGCAGCTGTTTTTAAGTTTGATTATCATATGGTCTTTGTCAGCCTCCCTCCTTCAAGTCTTGTAAAACAGTTGTCTGTTTCAATGCATACCGTCTTGCATTTAGGGCCTACTCCTTTTCACAAGTTACACTTAGAAACCATTGATAGCTTACATTATGTAGTCTACCGTCATAAGATTTTCTCAAGTTCATTTAGTACCTTGTCGTCATACACTTACTTTTCTTGTTATGCTAATATGTTCATAACATAGTTTAAATTTCTTGTATTTTTTCATTATACAGTAGGTGTTTAGAGTATACTTCTAGTACTGTTTTGTTAATTTATTGACAACTTGATGTCCTTCTATTCAGTTGCTGCAATATTCTTCACTTGAGGGATATGCCCACCTGTAGGCACCTGAAATCGGCCAGTATACAAAAGACTTTTACCACTGTAAGAGTACATGGTACATCTGGAGTAGGCTGCAGTTTGATGTAGGCCATAAAACAGACATATGCACATACCGTCCCCAGAACTTTTCTGCCGCCAGTCAGAAAGCCAATGATTGACCATCGGTCTGTTTCCAGAATTTTTCGACTTCTTCTCAGGTAAGTGCCCCATTGCGGAATATTTTTTCTCATTATTATTCCTGTTATGTCATCCAGGGAGGGCAAGTGCCAGTGTGGAAGACAAATTCCACATAAGGATAGCCATACCTAGTGTCTTTTTTTGTCTAGACCCCAACCACGACCATAAGTAGTACAGTATTTGCCAATTGTTCATCCTGAAGACCCTTAGAAGTACACTTTAGTCTTTAGCCCTATATTTGGAAAACCAGTGGCTTAAATTCCTTACCAAGTGCATGGAGGGTACCTTGGGGTCCATTGCCAAGCCACCAAAGTACAAGGCCAAGAAACCTCAGCCTACACCTTCCTCTTCATCTCTGCCTTCTGATGTTTATCCCAAGGGGCTCGTTGACCCGGAGGCATGTTGGATTCCTGGCATGGAGTCACAAGCTGACCCCCCTTTTGAGGTTGCTTCGTCTTTGGCCACATGCACATTGCTAGAGGTAAAAAAAGATGTCCGATTTGGATGTCGAGGGGGACTGAGGTTTGAATGTATGAAGGACCCTAGGGGGTTAGCTTGCAGCTCTGCTTTCAAAGTTAGAGTCAGAGTTCTCTGAACTTAGATCTTCGTCCGGCCCTCCTACACTTCAAAAGATAGTTTCTCCAGCAAAGAAAAAACAAAACATGTCTCCCCAGCTGAGGAGGCCCCTACAGAATGGCAGGCCTTATCTCAAAGTCTATTCCAGGCCTTCATGGCTCTTAACCAGCTTTCAACAGGGCCTTGTCCTATGTCAGCCACTCAAACTTCTCTGATAAGAACTAGGGACCCTGATTCTTCTGAGGAAGAAGAATCTCTAGATTACTCCACACAAATCCCCTCTCCTCTGGAATACGTCTCACCTGAAGAGGAATCAGTGTGTGCAGAATCCCCCATGGAAGAAATTTCCTTTGGGGAAATGATCCTAAAAATGAGGGGAACACTTCAAGTGGGATACGTCACAAATTTCAGACGTACAGAAAAGGTATTACCAACACTTGCAAATGGATCTACCCAGTTCCACTACAGTGCCACCAGTACATCAAGACTTTTTGGATGCATTTAACAGTGCATCCCAAATGCCAGACTCAGGCTCCTACCCCCAAGAAGCTTGACTGTTTCTACAAAGTCCCTGAGGACTGCAAATTCCTGTTCAGGTACCTGGCTGCATACCCAAAAGTCATTCCTGTTGCTACTGGCAAACTGTCCATAAAGCTCCCCTCTACCTCTTTTCTACCTTCACTCAAGGAGAGTAGAACCCTGGAAATGCTAAGAAAAAAGGTGTACACTTCAGCCACTTTGGCTTTCAGGGCCATCAACTACCAGACAAACATGACAAAATTCTCACTAAAGCATTTGTTCCAGACAAACTTCTGATATCTCAGACCTCCCAGAATCTGAGGGAAAAACCTTGTCCCTGTCTCTCTTAGGAGCCCTCTTCCCAAGTGGCTAAACATTCTATAAAATGCAGCTATGATGCTGCTGAGACCTGTGCTAGGGCAGTGTCAACAGGGTTTTTGCTTGGAAGATTTTCCTGGCTTAGACTTCAGTCATTACAGGATTATTTCAAAGATAAATTAATGGATACCCCTCTGGACAACACATGACTGTTTGGTCCAACTGCTACTTCACTCTTCGTCTTTACAAGAAAAGTCAAAGGAACTTAGAGTTAAAACACTTCCTAGTATCCCCAGTGCCAAGGTTCCATAGGAACTTCCCCTCCAAGGCTGTCATTGTTCAGAGTCCCTCCGAGCACCATTCCAGTAAAACTTGTAGGGGAGGAAAGAGACCACAGAGGACTAGGGCCCCACAGGCCTCTCATCAACAAAAGCAGCCCTTTCCAGACAGAGCAGGGAGTCTGACTATGGTGCAGCCATCCCCCTCTCAAAATCTCTCAGGGTACGGGAAGGCATTACCCAAGACAACTGGATCCTTTCTATAATCAGAAAAGGATATTTTATAGTTTTCAATCCATCACCTTTCAGGGTATCCCACAGCCTCTCCAAGAACAACTTCCTCTTCTCGGACATCTTTCAGAGTTGTGCTTACAGGGCTCCATTCAAAAAGTCCTTTGTGCCTCCTGAGGGGAAAGGATTTTTACTCAAGGATATTCCTGGTGCCCAGAAAAGATGGTCCGTGGAGGCCAATTCTGGACTTATCTCACCTCACCACCTTCTTAAAGGACCCTTCATTTAGAATGCTTACTCTCCAAGCCCTTTTCCCTGTGCTTCTCCCACAGGGTTTCATGGCCTTCCCTGGGTATAAAAGATGCTCATCTCCATATCCCCATTCACCACAACTACAGAAAATTCTCGCATTTTTCTGTGAGTTCCTGGCATTTTCAGTTCTCTGACTGTCTTTTGGACTCTCTACAGCCCCAAGAGTCTTCATGAAAAGTTTGGCACCAGTGATTGCTCATTGCAGGCTTGTAGGTATACAGATTTTCCCATACCTGGACAACCTACTCTTACAGGCCTCAAGTCTTGAGATACTTCAACAGAACCTACAGACTACCATCTCCCTACTAGAAAACCTGGGGTTCACAATAAATTTCAAAAACATCCACCATCACCCCAATCCAAGACCACATCTTCCTGAGTTGCCGAAGTCAGACATTCTAATAGTCCCTGTACCTCCTCAAAAAGCAGAGGATCTACAGACCTTCCTCTTGTCCCTTTTTCCTCTAGACCCACATCACTACCAGGGAGTTCCTCAGCGTACTAGGGTTTATGGCCTCAACCATCCCCATGGTACCCTTAGCAAGGCAACACATGAGGAAATTCCAGTGGTACCTCAGATCTGTCAGGACTCGGTGCTCCCACCCTCTAGATTACCCCATTCCTCTTATCCCATGATTAAAGAAGGAACTTATCTGGTAGTTCCAACAAGTAAAACTAAACCCAGGACAACCTCAACACCCTCTAGATCCAGTCCAAGAACTTTACACAGATGCCTCAGACGTGGGCTGGGGCACAGCCCTGGGGAAATAGTTCAAGGAAAGTGTTCCCCATCCTAGAAAAGGGAACACATCAACATAAGGGAAATGCGAGCACTGCTTCTAGCCCTTCAGACCTTTCACCCCCTTCGTTTCCCAGGCCCACTGAAAGTATTCACCAGCAGCATGACTACTCTGGTATGTGAATAAGCAGGGGGGAAACCAGATCCCATCTCCTTTGCAGGTTGGCTCTCTTGGTATGGGAATTCCTTGACAAGCACAGCATGACTATCCAGAAGGTCTACATCCCCTCCAACAGGAATCTTGTGGCACATGCACTGAGCATTTCCTGGACTCAATCCCATGAATGGATGCTTCACAGAAATGTATTCCTGAACATACTCCACTGATGGGTACTCCACACGTAGATTTATTTGCCTCCCCTCTGAACAGATGGCTTCTAAGGTCTTGTGCCAGAGCTCCAAGTCCTCTGGCTTGGAAAATGGACACCCTCTTCTTCTCATGGAAAGGCGTGTTTCTGTATGCATTCCCTCCCCTTCCTCTAATACCAAAAGTCATGCTCAAGATCAGGTGGGATCTACCAAAAATCTTGCAGATGACTCCCTTTTGGCCAAGACAGCATTAGTTCCCCCTTTTCCTTGAATTAGCAAAGGGCCATCACCACAATCTACCCCACAGAGTGGACCTACTCACACAGAACAAAGGATCCGTTATTCACCCACACATTCTAACACTACACCTGACACTGTGGGCGATAGGATTCTAGTTGCTTTCAGACACCTTTTTTGTTGAGGATGTGCTCAGGGTTTTGCAGGAGGCCAGAAAACCCAACACTAGAAAATCTTATGTTTCCAACTGGAAATAATTTTCTCTATGTTGTCACTGTAAGGACCAAGACCCCTTGAGTGTGGAAATTCCAATGGTTTTATCCTACTTGAGTAAAGTTCTCTCTGCTGCCCTGGCTTATTCATCTAAGTCCACATGTTAGCCATTTCTGCATGTCTGCACTTATCTCCCCCTCTTGCTTCCAGGTTCGAGGTAGAATAGTTCCTTAAAGGCGTCCTCCACATTAGACCTTACAGGAAACCCAGCCCTTCTTCTTGGGACCTCAATTTTGTTCTAGAGAAATTGACATGACCTCCCTTTGAACTGTTGCTCCAGCCTCCCTCAAGCATTGCTCATGGAAAATGGTTCAGCTGGTGGCCCTAACTTCAACTAGAGGGGTGTCAGAATTCCAAGCTCTGATGGCTGTTCCCACCTTCTTAGTCTTGCATAAAGACAGGGTATCCCTTAGAACTAACCCATCCTTTATGCCTAGGGTGTTTAACAAACTCTCTCTTAATCTGTTCAACTACCCACCTTCTTCCCCCTCCACAAAATCACAGTGAGATGATCCTACATTCCCTAGACTTTCAGACAATTGAGGTGCTACCCGGACAAGACTGTCTTTCCAGAAATCCTACCTTTTCATTAACTTCCACCCCAGGGTGTTGAGCCTACTTGTTCCAAGCAGACTATCTCCTCTTGGATATCCAAATCTATTTCCTTTTGCTACATCCACTATGGAAGGACTCTTTCCTCCCCTGTAAAGGCCCATTCTACCAGAGCCATGGCTTCATCAAAGGCATTCTTCAAAGGACTGGATAACAGAGCCATCTTTGAGGCAGCCACCTGATGATATGTTCATACCTTTACCTAACATTAAAAACTGGATACAAAGTCCAAATCCAGGACCGGGTTTGTCAAAGCCATCCTAAATGGCTTCATCGAGAGTTCCTCTGGTCCTTCCTATTCCCTTTCTTCTTGAGCTTTGGCACTATCCCTCAAGTGAAGAATACTGCAGCAACTGAATAAAAGGATATAGAAACGTGTAAAATCTTACCATAAGTGTAGATGTCCTTCTCTTCACTGCTGCAGTATTCTATCCCTCCCACCTTCCCCACTGGTCCCTTGTCTTTCTTGGATGCACACACCACTCAAATCCTTAGTCTGACTTTCATCCTGGGGTATTCAGCTCTGAGGATGGTACGTGAGTATGTCTGTTTTATGGCCTACGTACAACTGTAGCCTATGTCAGATATACCACGTACCCTGCAGTGGTAAATGACTTTTGTAGACTGGCCCACATCGGGTGCCTACTGGTGGGAATATCCCTCAAGTGAAGAATACTGCAGTAGTGAAGTGAAGGACATTTATAGTTATGGTAATATTTTACACAGTATTTCTTTACTAAAGTTTTGTTACATTTATTTAAAGAATTATTACTCGTTTTGTTGACCATGCTGAGACTGTTACTTATTATGACTGCAGTCTATTGGTAGTATGTTTTATCATTTGATTTTAGTCTGTTTCAAGGCTGCAAAAATGGTCAATGGACCAATTCACTTAACTTAACAAAATTAAAAAATAAAAATGGAGACTCATAGCAGATTTTCAACCTCACAGCTGTATCACAAATTGGTCAGTTAAACTGTAAGGGTTGTGTGGTGTGATAGTTAAGTGGAAGGGAAATGGACTATTTTTCTGCTTGACTGATTACTGCTGGAGGCCAGAAGTTACTAGCATATTTGACACTTGAGAAGTTTTCACTGTGGGCTGATGCAAGATATCAGTATATGGTCTATTTTTCTTGTTTAAGGAGGAGAAAAACTGGACAACTCCTGGGATACACTTTGTTGGGGGCAGGTCTTAATTCCCAGCCATGGCAGTTGTGCAGAATAGTAACCCGGTGGAGATGTTTTGGATACTTAAATGATTATAATCTATGGTGCTGAGGTTTTGAAATTGCCTGTTTTTTTGAATTTTATGAAAGTCTAAATTTCAGTCCCCCCAAAAGTGTAGACGATTGAAATGCATTCAGTATGAGTATATGTCTGTGTGTGTAACACATACAATTACCCTTGAATCCTGCTTTTGCTAACTTGTTTTGAACTTTGTTTCTTTCTGTATGCTGAGCAAGTCAAGTGGTATTACTAGCCTTTCTTGGATTTATTGTCCAGGTCTAAATGACAGCAGAAAAGAGAGCAGTTCTTTCACCAGGCTCAACAAAGCATCATACTGACATTCCCAGAAGGACCTGGAGAAACATTTGCTGGCATAGCTAATAAAATCCATGGAAAAGTGGTTGCAGTCTGCTCAGGTTTTGTGATGTTCTTAGCCCTTTCCTTGGTTTACTGGCACAGGGCAACACAAGAAACGCAGCCTCAAAGAGCAGGCTAGACTACTTCAGACTGCTGATTGTCTCCATGCAGTGTAATATGTGACAGTTTTTTCTTAAAGGACAAACCGGGATTCTGTTATTAAATGCTCAACTTCTCTGTCCTTTTTCTCTCTCTTTATTGTCCCTGCTATGAATAAACAACAACATGGCATTTAAAATATTTTTAGATTGACTGTTTCGCTCCACTATAACAGTACCTTACTGTATTATGGTGGTTTCACTTTCAAAAACTTATCCAGCGCTGGAAAAGTCTCCAATTCATTGATGTCATCAAGGCCACTGACTACAGGTAGTTTTCTGGCCAATTCCTTCCCCAAACTGACATCACCATGACCATCCTAAAAACTCACCCATGCTGTGATGTCGCAGCTCCCTGGTCCTTCCCCTACCCATACAGAAAGTAAAGGCTGGAACAAGGAAACAGTACATGAATCAAGTCTCCTGCTGTGAGCTGACAATCACAGCAGGTAACAGCTCAAATTACCCTTAGCACTTTGACAGCTAGGGAAGTTGTGTGTGAAGGGGGATGGGAGATGAGTCCAAGTAGTGCAATTCAGTCATCACAAAAAAGTGCAGTGTAACCATTCTAAAAAGAAGCAGCAGTAAAAAGCACTTTGAAAGTCTGTTCTGTGCCATTCGTACTGTTTGTTTTTTAAGTAGTCATTGAAAGTCATGAAATGTTACTTAAAACTTACTGAAAGACAGCAGTGTATGCATGTAAAATCAGTGCAGTGACAGGATCTTTAGGAAGAGAGAGATCTATGTGATGTAACTTTTTACAGATGAGCGCTACATTGTGAGATACCTAGAGGCACACTAAACAATCAGAATTACTTCGGGATGCCAGACCCCATGTGGTCAGACTCAAATTATGTATACAAATATTTAAAAACCTGTAAATAGTCCCAGAGTGTTGTTAAAATGTAGGAAACCCCAAACCATGATGAAGTAAATGTTTTTTTGAGTCTGTGGGTGTGGTTCTCATTTAAGGTGTATATCTCTGCTGTGGCTTGTATTCCTCTACACTGGTAGTTTTTGTAGGTCACCCTTCACTCCTCCTTTAGCTATCAAGAAGAGTGGTGGTGGAATGTTTGGTACAGATTTTTTTTTCCTAGGCTGCTTTGGCAGCTTTTCATAGCAAGTAGCAAGCTCAGGGTCATGGACTTGCACTGATCTTGAAGGGCAGTTAGCAGGGTCATAGTTGTGAAGTGCCTAAACTGAGCCTCAGCTTCATATGCAATTTAAGCATGACTCCATCCCTCCTCAACTCCAGAAATTTAAAAACTGGTGTTCAGGGAGTTCTTTCTTCCTTCAGCCATACATGCTGATGAATGAAACAGTCCATATATCTGGATGTGGCATGCTGGATTTTAGCAGTCCAGTGGAATCTTCATAGGTTCACTGGTTTATACTAGGCTAACAACCACCAGGGTCTTTATAAGCCTAGCCAGACAACCCAACCCAATTTTGTCTTCAAGTACCTTGGATGCCTATATAGTGAGCTATGTTATTGAGGAGATGGCTAAGGATTATAGGGGGTGGGGTATGTTTGGGATTAGTTAACGTACTGTCAATCTCAACATGGGATCCAAACCAGAGGAGAATTTGCATTTATCATCTGATGATCAAGGTTCCTTTTGAACAGGATCAGGGATGAACTCTGCTTCACATGGATAGGGAACCTATTCCATAGTGTGGAGATCCTTTGAGAGACATATTGGTCTCACAGGCATGTTCTGTTTGTCACAGGCAAAGTTCAGGTCTTTGGATCTAGTGTTCTGGTGCTGTTTGTTTTATGGATGTGCAAGAGATCCATCAGAGCTGGGTCTGAGGATGCCTTGTATGCCAAGCATAGATCACCTCTGAGTGACCTGTAGGAGACTAAGTATAGAGAGGGGTCTTAAGGAAGTCTGTGTAGGACAGGGTATTTGTACACCCTGGATCCTTCTGGTGAGGAACCTTTGAGGGCAAGTGCCTGGGTAGATACATGCCAAAGGGGGAATTTGTACTCAATGATGGGTATAAGGTCTGAGCGGGGTGCCTGGATGCTATACCATTACTTATGAATTGGGTGATATAGAATGATTTTCTTGCTATCTTGACTGTGTTTGTTGAAGGCCAAATTACTGTCTGCACATGTTCCCGGATCCTGAACTACCAGGTCAACTCTGTACCCCACTGGTGACCAGTCTCCTGGTGGAAGGGATCTCACCACCAGTCCTGACTTGGGTCCTATTTGAGAGCTAGTCAGCAGTCCAGCGAGTTATGTAGGGATTTATACCTACTCTTGAGAGTTTGTCAATAATACCTGTGTGGGGTATTCTATGAAATTTCTTGGCTAGGGGTAAGGTAGGTGCTATGCACTGATTTCCCCATATCCATAGCTTTTGTGACCCTCAAAAAGAAGTCTACCAGGTTGGGTAGGCAAGACTTTCCCTTAAAGCCAAACTGAGATGGATCTGATGTCTGTAGGCTGTCAGTGTCCATGTTGATCATTTCCATGAAAGTTTGTTCCATGGCTTTGCATATTAGACTTGGGTCTGTAGTTCAGGGGTTCAGTTGATGGCCTACCCTTATAGAGGGGGATGACTGTTACAGGCCTCCATTCACCTTGTACATAACCTGTTTTGAGGCTGTAGTTGGAGTGCCTCTAGTGGTCCTGTTAGGTCATTTTTTGGGGTATTTAAAAGGCAACTGGGAAAATTGTTGGGACCCATTGAAATGTTGTTTTTGGCCTTAGAGAGGAACACATGGACCAGCTCCCTTTTGATAGGAGGGATATGGAAGAAGGGATTTCACAGGGGGTATTGGGGAAAACTGTGGTGTGAAGTTAGAGCTAAATTTATCAGAGTCACTATGTCGCCATGTTCAATAAAGGTTGTCGTTTACCACCAGCTCGGCACACTGCTGAGTGTTGCCTTCTTCAGCTTTGTCAGGAAGCTTAAAAGTGTGTGATTCTCCTTAGTCTGGGAGGCTGCTCTGACCTCATAACTGGCCTTATTGGACATTATTAGACATCTTACTTTCTTGTTTAGTTAAATATGAGAACTTTTGTCTGTAGGAGAACTGCTCTTTCTGATTTTGACCATATATTTTTTTCTTTTGTGATGTACTCTTTGAAGGTTAGGATTCCACAAGTGGGGTTTGTTATTGGTGCTAGATTTGGTCTTACGTCTGGTAGGTACAGCAGCCTAGATACAGACATTTACATATTTATACAGGGCTTCTGTGAATAAGTCTGCATTGATAGCTTTGTTGTCAGGGTTTGCAGGAGCCTTGAATTTTGACAAACTGTCACTTAATAGGCTAAAGTTTGTTTTAAAATAGTTCCTAACTGTTACTGGTTTAGTTGGGTTTTCTGGATTGAGGTTTTATTTCATGAGAGAGCTTTCTGGTCCGACATCACCAATGAGGACATGATGGGGGATGGTTAACACTTTCCCATGTTGGTGAGTACTAGGGCCTGTATGTTTGATCATCTGGTTAGAGTGCACACAATCTGGTCCAGGGTGTTCATATTGATAAGCCCAGGAAATCTTGAACCTGTGATTTAGAGGCAGTGTAAATTTCACAGTCTATAGAGAAGTAGTTAAAGTCTCCTATAAACCGGGTATTTGGCTGGATGTTGAGCATCTAGTAGGTCTAGTAATGGGTTGTGGGCTTCTTTGGTCATTTGGTCATAAAGGATGACCTGTAGCTAATCAGGACATGGTAAGGAACCTTGTCTGTGGAGACTTGGATATGCATGAACTCTGGGGCATCATTCTGTTTAACCAAACTGAAGTATTTCTTGCTAATGTAGATCGAGACACCACCATGTTTAGGCCCTGTTTGTGTTGCTGTTGGTCTAAATGTTTGGAAGGCACAGTAGCCTTGCATTGCTGGAGTACTTAGAGTCTCATTAACAACACATACATCTACATTCTTCAAAGTGAAGAGAGCTTGTAGAGTCTAATGTTTCTTGTTTAGGTTCCTAGCATTGAGTGGTAACAACTTAATGTTGCTTTGAGTTTTTTTTTTTTTTTTTATGTTGGTTGTTTTGTCATTTTGCTATTGCTTGAAAAAGGCTGTAAGGGGTATGTGAAGACTGGTAGAGATGGGTGAAGGCTGCCAGCCTAGCCAGGCAGAATTGTGCAGAGAATTCTATCATTTATAAATGTGAATGTTGAACTTAAAACAATGTGGCAACATTGCCATCTGCTCTAAAGAAAGCTAAGTCAAGCATTTCTTGTTGGTCCTTTGAAATTAAAATTATTTCATTACTGCCTTTGATGTTTTATAAGTCTGCTCCCGTGCGGCTAGATGAAGGCTTCCTGCCTATTGTTTTAAGGCTAAAGTTAATTACCAGAATTTACATGTGGAATGTCCTTTATTGCTCTAAGTGTAAAAGAATGTAAATGCAGTATCTGTCAGCCTGAGAACACCAGGAAAGTGTAAAAGATGATGTAATGTTTAGCAGGACTGCAGTTTCAATTTAAACAGTGAGAACCAGAGATTATTAAGCATTTTTGTCTGACTATCCAACTCACAGCAATGCCTTATGCTCTCTTTATGTAAGTAGTATGTTAGAACTGTGTTTTCTCCTAGAAGTAGCCAGGAATTATAAAGATTAGACTAAGTGTCTTTCTGTGATGTCAGAACTGTACTACTGATTTATTTTAAGTATTTATGTGTGATCTCTGAACTCTCTTGACTAGCACTGACTGTGTAGTAGAAAGTATTGTCTTGTGGTTTTAATTATTTATTATTAAATCGTTTAAAACCTTTTAACTATGGCTGTTTTGTGTAGAGATAATTTAAGCTCTAGAGTACACTGCATATTTATAGAGTTTACTGTCCAGGTCACTCCAAATAAGCTTCGACTGTTTAGTCACATCTACCAATTGGATAATACTATTGCACAGTAATAATTGGACACCCTTTTAAGGGCCTTTGAGTAGCTGATAAGTATTAGTGGGTGGTGGCAGGTGGAACTACCGTATAGTCTGGGAGAAAGGGGCACAGCTGGAGAAACTGTGCCAGCCTTTTCCAGGAGTGTCTGTGTGGTTGTATAAATTCTTATCTCAAAGTGCATGTGTGTGTATGTCAGCTACTTGGGCAGGGACATGAAGCACTGGTTGGACAGAGAGGGTACTAGAGGTTTTAGCTTGCCCACTAGGCTGAGATCTGGATCCTATTGCTGTGCCAGTGGGGAGTCTTATTGGGGACCTGGGAGCAAGGGAGTGACCAGCCCTAAACTGACTGTGATCTCTATGTGCTCTTAAGGGAAATAGCACTTACTGTGTGTATTTGTTATCCTTTCCTCTCATATGAGACGCCCTCTGTGGTGTTAGTGGTGAGGATTGAGGCTCCTTAATTGCTGGGCCAGGGCACAGGCGTCACAGAGTGGATAAAGTTGTAGCCAATATCTGAAAACCCAGGGAGGACAGGTGCAAACTGTCCTTGGCAAAGCACCATGGTCTGTTAGACACATCCTCAAATGCTAATAGATATTGAATCCCCCTGGAGTAACACCAGAAACTAAGCCACTTATTAAAATCAATCATTTTTTTGTTCATACCGTGGCATCATCCTAGGTGAAGGTAGAATGCTGCTCAGTGCAAGGCATGTACCTGTCTATCCCACAAATTCAGAGAGATCCTCAATGTCTCTCTTGATATAGTCCAGTGAGATAATTCTCCAATCATTTACACCCACATGGACTATGATAGAATCATATTGGTACCTGTGGTGCAGTGACTTCAGTAAGTGCATGATATTGCAGATCCTAGCTCTAGATAAGCAACTAACCATGATGGTCTTTTTGTCCAGCATAGTTAGAGGGGCATCTGCGTGTTGTTCAATAGAATCCCCCATGAAAGGAATACTTGGCAATGTGTTTACTTGACATGTATGCTTTGCTGTTTGGTAACTATTGGGTGTGGGCTTGTGTAGTGGTTGGCGTTGCTTTTGGTATACATTTTACTGATTGCTAAGGGTAAGTGTTGCTGTTTGCTTGAGGTCTTTTTGGGAAGGTTTCTTTTAAGTGGCTCATAAGAAGGTCTGTGTGTGTGGTAAACAGTATGTATGAAGGATGTAGTGTGTGTTCTTGACAACCCTGTTAGTAAGAGAGATTTTTGCCTCCAAGGAAGTTATATCTGTACATCTCTTGCATGTTGTGTTTGATCCTTTAAGGATTCAAAGGTTGTCTGAGTACATGAGACAATTGCTACATTGTCTCAGGATGCCTGTATCTGCTAAGTTGCAAATCCATGTTGTCAGGACCTGTATCAGCATTGCACTATTATGGTTTAGGGACTCTGTTGTAGAGGGGGGGTCATCTGAGTGGTGTCTAGGGATAAGGCTTGGATGTTAGATAGTCGTATGAACTGGTATTAGTGCTATTCAGTGCACTAACTAGCTGCCCTAAGCTTAGCTCTGCAAAAGGCCTTTCTGTGTTACAGGTACTAGCTTTATAGGTACATTTTATAATCTAAGCACTTACTTCTATTCAGGGCACTGCTAAACCACTGCTGCTTGGCTAGCAGCTGTTCACAAATATGCCTAATTTATACCAAAAAGAAAAAGAGTTGAAAATTAACTCCAATGCCCTCTGGCCAATAAACAGCTATACTTTGTGCTTCTTGGAGTGCTTTCCAACTCTGAGAGACCAAGTAAACACCTTCTTCCACAAGATGAATGTCCCTGGAATTTCTTAATGTAAAAGCACAAAAGTAGCTTTCAAGTGGTGATGAACAACCACTGCTAAACAATGAAGTCCCTGGCTAATCCACCCTTCTCCAATGCTCTTTAGAACCAAACACAACTGGAAATATCAGACATAGAAATGACTGTGTCGCAAAATTAAACAGATGGTTTCAAAAATGCACACAAAAAGTAGCAAGCAGTGAAAAAAGCCAAGTGGACGTGCAATAAATCAAGAAAATATTTTTTTATATTCATTTCCAACAGCCACTGCCAGTTCTGTCCTTATAGATAGAGTTGCTACGTTGGTAGATTATAACACAAGTGCAGGAGTCTCTCAGATGCTTACAGTGACTGACAGTGACAGACATTTAGGTTTTTCACCAGTAGCATACAAGTTGGCTGCTAGTGTAGCTTGAGGTTATAGATAAGAACCTCCCAAAGACCTTGGCTCGATTCCCATGATGCAGCTTTGCAAGTGAACAAGTCTCTAAAACAGTGTGAAGCTCCCTTGTCATCCCTGCAGTTTACTGTACCCGTCTGACATTTGATAATCTGTGAAACAAAATTCAGATAAAATAACAGGATTCATGTGTCATGTTCTTTCAAGTCTCCACTTTAAAGGTTTGGATCTGCTGTGAGTTGCTGAGTAGTAATTCACTGAGGCTGCAGGTAGACAAGTACATCTTGCCTTTGTTGGGAACTACTGAGATTGTAGCAGACTGTGTTGACTGTCACTGAGAGCATGGCCGTTCCTGGAAGTGTTGCTCTGTCCCTTTCAAGCCGCTACTGCTTGCACAGTTGGATCACATTCTTCCATGAGCATAAATTGTTGAGTTTAGCAGGCTGGTGCTGCTGTACTTATCCATTATCTATTTTGATGGAGAATGCAGAGTGCATCATGGCATTATCGGTGAGATCAGACCATGAAATCCCAAAGTGATAAGGACATGCTTGTCTTTGGGTACTGGTTGGTTCCACCAGGAATGGACATCAAAAGGCCATTTGTACTTGGGCTGCACAAAAAACACATCTAGATGCAGAAGCAAGTAAATAACTGAGTAGGAAAGGAATTGGTCAAGGTGTGATCCCACACCATTACCCACTGTGACTAGTTTAGGTTGAGGTGGTGAGACTGGTTACAGCAGTTAAGACAGAGGTGACTGCATACCAGGATATGCCATATGAATTTCCTGAATATTGTACCAAAGGGGCCAGCTGTGAGGTAGTGCAATATAGTTCACATAAATGTGCACTGTAGCAGTTAATAAGGAGGCGAGGCAGCTCTGAGGAATGTTTGTACATCCCTGTTGGATACAACTGCAGAGGATATTCATGTATGGTCTGGAAGCTTCATAGTTGGCCATTGTAGCCTTGAGGATGGTAAATAACACATCTGCCTCCTGGCATCCAAGGACATCATCACCTGTCATGTGAGGAAACCTGCATGGCAAAGGGGTAGAATATTTCCCATCCCCACTACACTCTGGTATATGTTAGACAGTGCGCATGGATACCTAGAGTGTGTGGAAAATGCAAGGTATGGCACACCATTTTACTGTCTAATGTCTAGTAAGACACAGGTATGATACTATCACTTGTTCACCTACCTGATGGTGAGGATTGTTACTGGCTCCCAGTTTCATTCTGCTTGATCTTGAAAGGGCAGCAGTGAGTCTTGGTGCCTCCCTTTCTGCCCATGTCCAGTAGTGCTTATTCCACCTGAGGCAAATACCCTGGCACCATATGTAGAGCTTGGTCTCAATCTTAAATGTGATACATACATGGAATTCCATCAAGAGATCAATGAGGTTCTAATGCTGGCATTTCTGCCCCACAGGCAACATACTCTCTGCATTTGCTATCTTTATTTGACTTGTTTAATAACAGGTACTTAAAGGGGCATCTCAGGTATTATGAGATGTGTTGCCCTCAGTTGTGTCTGGCACTGATGTTCTTACCCTCTTTCTAGTCTAGGGAGGAGCTGTCTGTAGCATTCCTACCCCATACACAGAATAGCATGGAGAAGTGACATGCACAGCTCAGGACCTTGTGCAGATCTTGGTACACTGGCTGCCATGAGCTGTTAACTATGATGTACTGAGGAGAATCATGTGGATGTCTTAAAAGAGGACATCACTTGGGAGGCTACCACCTTTACTATGACCACTTACTATGACCACTTCCATCTCCTTCCACTGTTATGCTTGCATCCAGCCACCCCTAAAAACTCTGTGTATGGGTATATAGGTGCATACTCTATGTTCTGGCTTCTGGAGTACTTATATCTGGCAAATGGATGATTGCTGCTTTGTTACAGCTAAATATGATTTGCTATTTCCAGTTCTACATGCATGGCCCTTGTAAAGTGTAGGTTTCTGTTGGTGTACTCTGTCTTGCCACCTGTGTGCAGCTGTGCAGTGCTGCCCTGGTTACCACTGTAACCCTCTGCATGTGCACTGGCTTTTATCGAAATGGGTATATAAAATGCTTTGAGCTTAAAGCAGTAGTTCCCATTGTACTTTTGCAAACTCTGTGGTATTTCTAGCTACATAGGCTCAGCATTAGATATATGGCAGTTTACACATGATGGTAATGTGTTTTCGTGGACACTGCTACTACAGTTTCTGAAATGTTTGTGATTTGCTTACCTACTCAAATAACAGTTTAGTGCTTTCATCTTAATGTAACAAAGGGTTCTGAAGAAGTCTTATTAGAATAAAATGAAAGCACTTTTTTGCGGTGTATCCCAGCCATTTGTTATTTATTTGCAAGTTTTTGAGGGTGCCTGTCCTGTTGGTTTTGGTTCCAGATTTGCTTACACATTGGCAAGCTTGCATGGTTATTTGTGCTATGTAGATTTTATTATATACCCATTCTCTGCTGCCTGAATCCTAAACTTTCCCCATGATGCCATTGCCTTTCCTTGAATTCTACTATAATGTGTCTGCATTCACGGACTTCATTTGAGGTTGTAGGACCTTTTTCTTTGCTGTTGTATTGCAGTGTTATTGAGGAGCTACCTGCCTCCACTGTGCATATCACATTCACTGTGTGCATAACATTGCTGCATTACTATAAACTTTGGTGCTGTGGGTGTGTGCTTCAATGAAACACATTCACATTAAGCACTGTTGTGCTGCTTCTTTTACTGTGTATTGTTCTGTGACACTCCCCCCAACCATGTGGACCACCTCCATCCTCATGTCACTTCTGGTATGTTGTGGTCTTTGCTGTGCTTGTGTGTTTCATGGGACTGCATTTCTGTTAACACGCTTCTGGTTTCATACTGTTTGCACACTGTGGTGCTTATGTTACTAAAGTGTTTCTTCTCTCTTGAGTGAGCTGGTCCACCTCTACTCACCCCTCCCCTTCCTGGGGTGCAGCACTTTTGTTTCTTGCGGGGGATGCAACCTTTCATTGCACTACATTGATTTCTTGTGACTTGATGTTTTTCTAAGCTGCAATGGAATATTTCATTTTGCCCAGTTCACCTACTTGTAGCTTGGTGAGTTAACTTGTTTGTCCTCTTCAGTGTGTCGAGTTGCAAGAGCAGTAGCTTGCATTTTGCCTACTGGTAGGATACTCTTTAGTCTAAAACCTACCTTGCTGTACACTTTTCCTTGATAGAATTTTTTTATGAATTTGGGTCCAGAACTCCTGAAAACATATTCAGAAAATTCATAAAGTTTTGACTTTAATGTATAATGCCTTTTGATCTTTCTTACCTTTAACTAAGATTTTTGTTAGTGTTATACAGTGATTTGCTAGGCTATTCTGTAGTTAGCCTTATATATTTAAGCAATAAATATATAATAATTTTGCCACGTAGATAAAGCCGGTGGTGAAAATCTAGTACTACTACTTATTTTGGCTGCTCCTGTTAGGGGTCGCCACAGCAGATCAACTGTTTCCATTTCTTCCTGTCCTCTGCATCTTGCTCTGTCACACCAACCACCTGCATGTCCTCTCTCACCACATCCATAAACCTTATCTTAGGCCTTCCTCTTTTCCTGTTACCTGGCAGCTTCATCCGTAGCATCTTTTTCCCAATATACTCTACATCCCTCCACAGCACGTCCAAACAAATATAATCTTGCCATTCTGGCTTTGTCTCCAAACCTTCCAACCTGGGCTGACCCTCTAATGTACTTATTCCTAATCCTGTCCACCTTCGCCACACCCAGTGCAAATCTTAACATCTTTAACTCTGCCACGTCCAGCTCTGACTCCTGCCTTTTTGTCAATGCCACCGTCTCCAACCCATATAACATAGCTGGTCTCACTACCCTCTTGTAGACCATTCCTTTCACTCTTACTGGTACTGTTCTGTCACAAATCACTCCTGACACTCTTCTCTACCAACTCAATCCTGCCTGTACTCTCTTCTTCACCTCTCTTCCACACTCACCATTCCTGTGAACTGTTGATCCCAAGTATTTAAACTCATCCACCTTCACCACCTCTACTCCCTGCATCCTCACCATTCCTCTATCCTCCCTCTCATTCACACACACATATTCTGTTTTAGTCCTGTTGACCTTCATTCCTCTTCTCTCTAGAGCATATCTCCACCTCTCCAGGGTCATCTTTACCTGTTCCCTACTCTCACTACAGATCACAATGTCATCTGCAAACATCATAGTCTGTGGGGACTCCTGTCTGATCTCGTCTGTCAACCTGTCCATCACCATTGCAAATAAGAAAGGGCTTGGAGCTGATCCTTGATGTAATCCTACCTCCACTTTAAATGCATTCATCACTCCTACTGCAGACCTCACCACTGTCACACTACCCTCATACATATTCTGTACCACTCTTACATACTTCTCTGACACTCCCGACTTCTTCATACAATACCACAACTCCTCTTTAGGCACCCTGTCATATGCTTTCTCTAGTCCACAAAGACACAATGCAACTCCTTCTGACCTTCTCTGTACTTCTCCATCAACACTCTCAGAGCAAATATCTCATCTGTAGTGCTGTTTCCTGGCATGAAACCATACTGCTGATCACTAATTATCACCTCCCTTCTTAACCTAGCTTCCACTACTCTTTCCCATAACTTCAGGCTGTGACTGATCAGTTTAATCCCTATGTAGTTACTACAGCTCTGCACATCACCCTTATTCTTAAAAATTGGTACCAAAACACTTTTTCTCCATTCGTCAGGTATCCTCTCACTTTCCAAGATTTCATTAAACAATCTAGTTAAAAACTCCACTACCATTTCACCTAAACACCTCCATGCTTCCACAGGTATGTCACCTGGACCAACAGCCTTTCCATTCTTCATCCTCTTCATACCTATCCTTACTTCCTCCTTGCTAATCCACTGCACTTCATGATTCACTATCCGCACATCATCCAACCTTCTCTCCCTCTCATTCTCTTCATTCATCAGCCCCTCAAAGTACTCTTTCCATCTGCTCAATACACTCTCCTCACTTGTGAGTACATTTCCCTCATTATCCTTTATCACCCTTACATGCTGCACATCTTTACTAGCTCGGTCCTTCTGTCTAGCCAATTGGTACAGGTCCTTTTCTCCCTCCTTAGTGTCCAACCTTTCATACAACTCTTCATATGCCTTATCCTTAGCCTTCGCCACCTCTGTCTTTGCCATGCACCTCATCTCCTTATACTCCTGTCTACTTTCTTTATCTCTCTGACAATCCCACTTCTTTGCCAACCTCTTTCTCTGTATACTCTCCTGTACTTCCTCATTCCACCACCAGGTTTCCTTGTCCTCCTCCCTCTGTCCAGATGTCACACCAAGCACCTTTCTAGCAGTTTCCCTTACTAGCTCTGCTGTAGTTACCCAGCTATTCAGTAACTCTTCACTGCCACCCAGTGCCTGTCTTAACTCTTCCCTGAACTCCACCTCACAATTACCACCATTTGATCCTTGGTGCTGCCCTCACACTCCTACTCCTCTTCTTGATCACCAGTGTCATCCTACAAACCACTATCCTATGCTGCCTAACTGCACTTTCCCCCGCCACCACTTTACAGTCTCCCGTCTCCTTCAGAATGGCCCTTCTACATAAGATATAATCCACCTGCGTGCATCTTCCTCAACTCTTGTATGTCACTCTATGCTCCTCCCTCTTGTTAAAATACATATTCACCACAGCCATGTCCATCCTTTTCACAAAATCCACCACCATCTGACCTGCTGCATTCCTTTGCTTAACACCATACTTACCCATCACTTCCTCATCCCCTCTGTTCCCTTCACCAACATGCCCGTTGAAATCTGCTCAAATCACCACTCTCTCACCCTTGGGTACAGTCATCACCACTTCATCCAACTCACTCCAAAATTTTTCTTTCTCATCCATCGCGCACCCAACTTGTGGAGCATATGCACGGACAACGTTCATCATTACGCCATCAATTTCCAGCTTCATAAACATCACTCTATCCAACACTCTTTTCACCTCCAAAACACTCTTAGCATACAGTTCCTTCAGAATAACCCCTATGCCATTTCTCTTCCCATCCACACCATGATAAAACAATTTGAACCCATCTCCGATACACCTAGCCTTGCTCCCCTTCCATCTGGTCTCTTGCACACACAATATACCAACCTTCCTTCTGTTCATCATATCAGCTAGCTCTCTCCCTATACCAGTCATACTGCCAACCTTCAAAGTTCCGACCCTCACTACCACAGTCCTAGCCTTTGCCTGCCTTCGGGCATGCCTTCCCCCTCTTCTCCTCCTGCCAACAGTAGCCCACTTTCCGCCAGCACCCTGTTGGCCAATCCAGACTGTGTTTAAGCTTCTGTGTTTGGCCATACCTTACTTGGGGAAAAAAGGAAGTTTCTTTGCTCACCAGTGAGATTTGGGAGCTCTGAACAGCCTACCTGCCCTTGAAGGAGTGGTTTCTGCCCAGAAACTGTAGTTTTATTGGCCATTTTGGGCTAATTTCTAGCTCTTTAATCTTTGTGATATAAAAACCACATTTGCGCGTTTTTTGTGTTTGTATAAGCTCAGCAGATCCTGCCCAGGTGTCCTGCAGAGACATACAATGCAAGAGAGACAAAAGGAGAGACTTTGGAGTGTTTTAAGTACCATTTTTTTTTGTTTTTCTTGTTGCTTATTGCTATTTCCGCTTAAATGCTCGTTTTCTGGTGTTTGTTGCTTCTCAGAATGCTCATTTTACACTGAAATTACATTTATTTGTGTTTGCACTTTAAAATTAATTTTTTGTTGTAAATTGTGTTTTTAACTGTTACTGGCTTCCCACTCAAGTGCGACAGCCATTACTGCACTATAAAAGTGTTTTTGCATTTGTTTCTACTATTTTCTTGGGAAAAAAAAACAAAAAAATCTTGCTATTTTTCCACCTTACTATTCTAGAAAAGTCCAGTTTCAGATATCTGCTGATACCTGGACTGTGTTTAAGCTTCTGTGTTTGGTCGTACCTTACTTGGGTAAAAAGGAAGTTTCTTTGTTCACCAGTAAGATTGGGGAGCTCTGAACAGCCTACCTGCCCTTGGAGGAGTGGTTTCTGCCCAGAAACTGTAGTTTTATTGGCCGTTTTGGGCTAATTTCTATCTCTTTAATCTTTCTGATATAAAAACCGCATTTCCGCGGTTTTGCTCGCTGGGCAGCACCGGTTAGCTAGGGTTAAACTATTCCCGACTCCACGAAGTCTACTCTTCAGTTTTTCCTTTGGAACTAGACAAACCTTCAACTTTAGCACTCAAACCATTCATTTTACAGCCCAGCACTTGCTTAAAACTCATAACAAGCACTAAATACACCCTAGCACTAGCCCCCCTTATACTGTCCAGAAGGACAAGACTCTCTTATTCGTCCCCACCAGTCAATCAGAAAAACAGCTCACTGTACCTGTTCAGGCATGTCCAAAGGGCAGTTTCTAGTGTACTCTCCAGTCCAGTTGGTGAATCTGGGCATTTTGAGGCAATGTTATATCTGCCTCATGTACACATGACACATGTACATGCGCCTCCTACCACCAAACACTAATATATGCGAGAGATGCAATTATACAGCCAGACTGGAGGCAAAGCTCTCTCAACCCCAGACTGTAACTGACTGTCAAAAGGAGAAGGGTAATACAACACACCACCAGTCTCACATAGACCTAACAAACCAACACAGGCAAATAACACATATAAATACACAAAAACATACTTGGAGGCTCTAAATAAAAATCTGCAAAAGCAACAGAGACCTCCAAAGCAGACACCCAAGCAACCTCCACAACCCATCACCAACCATGAAACACATACTTCACATAATCAGTGTGCCACGCAATCACAGCCCTTAAGGCAAAATAACATACCCAACACACTAGTGATAGGTGACTCTATAGTCAGGCACACTGATGTCTCACTAACTAGGCTGGACAAGAAGGTTACAGTTAGCTGCCCGTCGGGCGCCAGTATCCACCACATAACACAAGCACCTCAGGTCACTCCAGAACAAGTACAAATATGACTGTCGTACATGTTGGTGTGAATGGCCTGAGACGTACCTCCCAGGACTACATGAAAAGAGACATGGAAGAGCTCTCTGATCATGTAGCCCAGGCAGGTATGACCCTGACCCTAAGTAGCATCCTGCCCTCATCAAGAATGATGCCACAGTATAAAGAAAAAAATGATCAACTTCAACAACTAGCTATGTTTCTGGTGTCATTCAAAGGGGATCCAGTATCTCTCTGCCTGGGATGACATGCTTGACAGGCCGCATTGCTTCACAAGAGATGGCTTGCACCTGTCACCCTTAGGCTTTCAAATACTGGCAAAGGCTCTTGCCACCCCCATAGTGCCTTTTTTAGGCAAGGCTCAAAAGACAAACCCACCACCGTACACAGCACAAGTAACCAAAAACTGAGGGTAATGCTACTCAATGCCAGAAGTCTAAACCTCAAAATGCATGCACTCGAGGCATTCCTCCGTATGGATAACATCGATATCTGTGCAGTAACAGAAACCTGGTTTAAGGCTCCAGAGAGCGCCCCAGCACTACCAGGCTATAACTCATACCATACCTTTCAGCCACAGAACCCAGACTGAAACACAAAAGGCGGGGGTGTATCCATATTCATCAAGGATACTCACTCCTCCAGGTTAGTGGCGCAGCACAATGCATCAGACATCATCCAAGTGCAACTAAAAATGGGCAAAACTGCAATCCAAATTGTAGCTTGCTACAGATCATCCACCATGACCCAGGACCCCCATTCCGCATTTCTGAAGACACTGGGAAATATGAAGGTCCTGACAAACACCCTAATACTGGGTGATTTCAACTACCCAAAAATTAACTGGGGAACTACTCTAGTACTAACTCCCTGACCCAACGCTTTCTAGAATTTATAAACTCGAACACCCTGGATCAACTGGTCAACACCCCCACCAGAGGGAACAACATATTGGACCTGGTCATCGCCAACATGGGCAACAGGTGTTCCACGCCTGATGTCAACCCCTCGCTGGTTAGATCAGACCATAGACTAATCAATCTGGATATTCACATTCCGCCCCTAACCCAAATCAAGGACACCACTGTGAAAAACTTTTCAAAAACAAACTTAACATTGCTTAAGACTGAGGTGGAGAAGTTCACAGCCCTCACGCCAACTGCCAGTGCTGTCCAAGCTGCTGAAACCTATACAAAGGCACTCTATGATCATCTACAGGAATGTATGGATCATGCTATCCCAAGTAAAACCAAGACTCACTCCTCCAAGAAAAGGAAACAAGTCTGGTGGACCCCTGCCATGAACAGGCTCTACACTAGAATGAGGAAACTAGTACAGATAAGAGCAAAATCCCTAGAAGGAAACACATCCCTGATCAGTATCATCAGCAAGAAACTACGATCCCTCATTAAATCATCCAAGGCTAGCTTTGAAAGAAAAATTGCCAAGGACTCCAAAGATAACCACAAAGCATTCTTACCTATGTCAAGAACCTAAGTGGAAACTCTCAGATCTGCTCTGAATTGGTGCAGAATGGCACAAAATACACTGAACCGACTGATATTGCCAACATTTTGGCAGACAGGTTCAGTGCAGACTTCACACCCCTCTCACCCCCTAAAGGTCCTATAACCATACCAGAAGAATGTAAGGCCCCGGCAATCACCAACACACAGGTTAAAACATCCCTATCCAAAGCCAAAGACACAGCCTCAATGGGACCGGACGGTGTCCCAGGCTGTGTCTTGCAAGAGCTCCAAAATGAACTAACCCCTCACCTAAACACACTGTTCAAACTCAGCCTCTCTACAGGCTATGTATCCACAGAGTAGCGCACTATTACCCTATAAGCCTGACTAGCCTGGCCTGCAAGGCTGTGGATCGCATCATCATGGAACTCATTAACAGAGACATTGGGAACCTCCAAACTTTGGATCCTACCCAGTTTGGCTTTAAGGGCAGATCAAGCTTCCTAAACCTAGTGGACTTCTTTGAGACAGTTGCCAAGGCATTAGATGAGGGTAAGGAGGTCCACATAGCCTACCTAGACCTCGCAAAGGCTTTCAACACCATTCCCCATTCTGGTATTGTAGACAAACTCACCAACCTGAACATTAACCCCTACGTCACGAGATGGGTTGCAAATTGGCTCACAGACAGAACCCACACTGTGAGAGTTGCAGACTCTAGGTCCGACTCTAAACCGGTTGCAAGTGACGTCCCCCAGGGCTCAGTCCTAGGACCCCTCCTGTCCTTGCCTGTACTTCTCAGAGGTACAGGCAAGCACAGGAGGACTTTGGCTGACCAAGTTCACAGACGACTGCAAACTAGGGGCCATAATTGATTCTCCGGCTGATACAGACACCCTCCAGAAGGGTCTCACTGAGACGGATACCTGGTGTCAAAATCATGGCCTCAAGCTGAATGCCAAAAAGTGCATAGTCATCCCCTTTGGAAAAAACAAAGTACCCGTGAACTACCACATAGGTGGTAGTCCCCTAAATACAGAAAAAGTAATAAGGGATCTGGGGACCCAAGTAGATAGTAATCTCTTCTTTGATAATCACATTGCCAAGGTGGTTAGAAAATCCTTCTACGTGGTCCACCTAATCTCAAAAAGATTTGCATCCAGAACAAAGGAGGTTATTGTGCCTCTCTACTCATCACTTATTAGACCCATTGTAGAATACAACGCCCCATTTGGGATGTACCTTACAAGACACCTGCAGCAACTGGAAAGACCACAAAAGTACCTCACCAAGAGGATTGCTGGCCTCAAACAGATGACCTATGCAGCCCGACTAAAGAAACTCCAGCTGTACTCGGTTGCATACCACTTACTCAGAGGTGATCTCTGCTTGACATGAAGGCCATGTCCAACCCAGAATTGATGGATATGCTCCACCTAAAAAAAAACAAATACCTGAAAGCCACACACTCTAGGGATATAAACCTTACCACAATGATAAATAGGACGTGCTGGAGGGATAGATTCCTGACCCAGAGACTACCCATGCTTTGGAACAATATTCCAATATACATCAGTCAGAGCCCCTCACTAGCACTCTTCAAGAGAAACCTTGATGGGTGGATGGGAAACAGAAAATTTACCCCGGGGATCACTGCAGTGGCTCTGCTGGACAGAGGCGCAGGGAACTAATGGCTGTGTTGGTCAGAGGCACAGGGAACTAATTTAAGGGGTGGCGAAAGCTAACACACTCTGGCTAGGCTTATAAATGCCCTTGGGCAGATAGCCTTGTACTTACCTATGAACCTAAATACTGGTGGCGGTCATTGTTAACCTGGGCCTCGACCGATCTGGTATGCATATCTGTACTGTTGTCTACATATATGATTTGGCAAAATTTTATGCCGGATGCCCTTCCTGATGCAACCCTTCCCATGTATCGAGGGCTTGGGACCATCACAAAGAAATGCACTGGCTTGTGCATCCCCAGTGGTGAAAGTCTAGCACTAACGAGCCTTAATAAATTGTCTGCTGTTTAGGTCTCAAGTGTTGTGGTGCCTGTTTACCTTACATTTCGTTTTATGTCTAAGCAATAACCCACAAGTGGGTATATCAGGATTTACATGCCATTGGTGTGGTTTGATCATGAGGGTGAAGCCCAAGTGATCAAACAAAGCCAACTGTGGGTAAATCCTGATAATTCTCAAAAAGCCAAGCAGTTGCAGAGCAAAGCTTGGTTCATAAAACCAAGACTGGATATAGTATGAAACAAACCAAGCAATGCTGATACTGAACAAGTGTTTAATAAAACAAAACTTTCATGTCAAACAAACCCTTCATCATTGTATAAAATACTAACACATACTAACCATTTTTATATACTATCAAAAATCACACAGCCATTAATTATTCAATTAAACAATCAATCCTATTTAAAAACAATAGTTGCAGAAGCACAGAACACTATTTCAAACACATTTGTTTATACCTTCGTACAGGTTTTAAAGAAACAGTCTGGTTTAAACCTGGTAATACATCAGCACAAAGGCGTATTATCCATTGCTATTCCTTCATCTCAAGCTTATTGTTAAGATCTCCCCCTCGTATATCCTTACATAGTCTATCACCCTAAAAGAGAATTTATGGATATTTCCATATGTACTGATATGCTTAGCCAAGGAATTAGTGTCAATATTTCTTATTTCTGAATGGTGCTCAGTTATTCTTTCCTTCAGTTTTCTGGTAGATTTCCCTACATAAAATGCCTGACATCTATTACAGGTAGCCAGGTATATTATATTCATTGTAACACATGTTGCTAAGCCAGAAAATATATAATTCTTTCTAGTTATTGGGTGTTGAAAAGTATTATTTTTATTAATGACTTCACAGCAGCTACAATTGTAGCAAGGAAAGGTACCTTATTTAGCTGCTGTTACCCCCTCCAATTCTTGACACACGTCTTTATAACATAGCTTCTGCTTTAAACTCTGACGGTTTCTGTATGAGAAAGTGGGTTTCATGCCAACTATGGGACATAATTCAGGTAGAGATATTAATATACACCAGTTGTTATTAATTCTTATTACCTCAGAAGTAGCTTTGTTAAAAGTTGTAACAAAATGTAGCTTACCTACATCTAAGTTGGTCTCCTTAGTTATAAAGGATACTTCCATTGTGTTCATAGAGAAATAAGGTTTAGTACTATCATCCCTACAGCTCAAGACATATTCAATTTCCATATCTAGGGTCTCCCTATTATAGCCAATCTCCATAAATTCATCTTTCAGTTCCTGCATTTGTTCTTACATTCTTCTATAGAAGTATTAAGTCTACTAATTCGAACAAACTGAGCTTTTGTGACACAAGCACATGTGGTGCACACATGCTGTTTCGATGGAGAAATGTATTCCTGTGTGTAGGTTTTTTTATAAACAGTAGTTTGAATTTCAGTACCATCAAACAAAATTCTCACATCCAAAAAGTTAATGCTAGTATCTGAACATGTCATAGAAAAATGTAAAAATGCAGTGCTATTGTTTAAATAGTTTAAAAACACATATAGCTCATTCCTCCTACCATGCCAAAAAAAAACCAAATCATCCACATATCTTTTAAAGCAATTAATATTCTGTACTAAGGTATAAACAAATGTATTTGAAAAGTTCTGTGCTTCTGCAACTATTGTTTTTAACTAGGATTGTTTAATTTTAATAATTAATGGCTGTGTGATTTTTGATAGTATATAAAAAGTTAGTGTTAGTATTTTATACACTGATGAAGGGTTTGTTTGACCTGAAAGCTTTGTTTTATTAAAAACTTGTTCAGTTTCAGTGTTGCTTGGTTTGTTTCATACTAAATCCTGATCTACCCACTCCCACAAGTTGGTTATTGCTATTATACAATGACATTATTTAAGAAAGAAATTGCTTACCTTTCTTGATTAATGTGTTTGTGTAACGGCACTGTAGTGTTCCTCCTTGTTTGCCATTCTTCTACTTTTTTTGATACACTGTGCATGCATATAGGAGTTATGTTCCCGCTGTTGCACGGTACATCAGTGCTGTTAAAACAGAGAAAAGAGAATCTCCATCTGCTGCTTAAGTATCAGTGGAGAAAAATAATCTCCATTGCTGCTATAAAACAAAAATCTGGATGTTCTGCAAATATTTGTTCAGCTGATAGGTACCAGTGTCTGCTGAGATTTATGGAGGGACAGTGTAAAAACGAGGATAATTGGGTATGTTTGTCCTTTTATTTTTCAGAATGTACCTTTTTTTTTTTTTTTTTTTTTTTTTTTGTGGTGTCCCTGCATAGCATATTCCAGTAGAAAAGTCTGGCCGCTGAATCTGTCTTGCATTATTTTATTGCAATTAATATTGTATTGTTTTTCATACAGACTTGCTAATACTTTCTACAGCTTATCTTCTGTGACATAATCTTGGTCTGTTATTTACTGAGTGTGAACTAAAATGCTAAGCTATGTCCAGATCTTCAGGGGTAGCTACCTGTTAGTGTCACCTGCTTTCCTGCCATGCTTTGATCTCCCATCACCTTGTTGTCAGGTCTGGATTAGCACTGAATTCTATGCTCAGAGGATCATGTGCTCTTCACTGAATGTGATTATCCCCTAAACTAGGCTGATCTTTATTATCTCTCATGTGATTTGAATCTCAGTACTGAACTTTATCAGTAGAGTTTCCTTGTTCAACACCTAATTTAATTTTTCTTGTGACCAGCAAGTGATGATCCAAGACCCCAAACCAACATTATGCCTACTTTGTGGGAAAGTATCACAATGAGAAGTGCTGCCATAAGTGCTGGTAACTCAGTCTGGCCACCTAAAACCTTCAGAAGTAGAAACCTCTGATCTGCCTCACTGCTGGAAAGGTGGTGATTGTTCTAAGTTATTCACATTGAGATCAGTGGGTCCCAAGAACAAACAGCCTTATTCCACTGCCAGTGCACCATCACAAGGCCTCGATCTCTTCAGTTTCAGAAATGTCAACTGTTTCCTGAATAGTGAAGGCTGAAGCTGGATCTTACCACATCAGGCCCAACGAGTATACATTATGTGCTGCTGCACATACAGATTACCAGTAATGCGGGACAGACCTACAGTGTAGATGTGGTTATCCAGCTCAGTGAGGGACCAGCCATGGCCCATCCACCTGGGGGTAAGCATGCTGAGAATTACCATGCATTTCCCAGCGTGCACCCCCCCCCCCCCCCAGTCCAACTCCTCCTGAGGGATGTAGTTTACATCAACTTTTCAGAATGGTGAATTTCTTATGGTCAAGACCATATGATCAACATTCTAAAAAACTGAAAAATAGTACCCCCTGCTAATTATGTATACCAACACAGAGATCACACTGCAGTGGGTAAGGTCCCAATACAAATAGTTTGACTTTTCAAAATGTCAATTATATGGTTTCGACAGTATGAAATTTGATATTTTGAAAACTTGACCATCTAAAGTAGACCCTTCCAGAGTATGTATCTGCTAACTTAAACCTAGGTCATCTTGGTCAAATTCAGGGCTTTAGACTTCTTTGTCAATAGATTTGGCAAACACATTCATTCATGGATGGATCCTCAGTGCTGAGCTCCAAATATACCCTCCTGTTGTCATCTTGTGCGTCACCTGCTCCTTGATTCTGGTAGGCTTTTGGAACTCCCTGTAAGTTAGGCTAGTAGCTATAGTTGCATATTTTTTATTAATGGTGGTAAATCTTCATTGCTTTTAATTGATTTGCAGGATGTGCTTGATAAGTGTTTTGAGGGACTCTTAATCAGAGGCCAGGTTTGCTTTTGTAGTGTGGTACATGTCATCTTGACATCTACCAACAAAAGATTGCTATACCCCTGTGCCAGAAGCTTCAGAGAAAAAATTCCAGACTGGAATGAGAGAAGATGAACCCATTTCTAGACATTCTCAAAAGACGGTCCCTTTGCAGGTCATCCAGAATTTATCTGTTATTTCTGGCAGATGCATTGCCTCTTGCACATTTGTTTGTGTTTTGGAGTAGTGATTTCCAATTCATTGTTTTGTTTTGTTTTTTGTGTGTGCCTGTGCACATTATTATGTAAAAGGAGAAAAAAAAGAATGATTTGCAACAAAAATATCAGGATAATATATTTAATTTTTATTAGTGGTGTATATTCCTAAATATTTCTGCCAGCCTTATTGCAATGTATACACACTGAAGAACATATATTGGACTGTATAAATGTTAAGAATTGTGTCTTATGTATGGTCATTGGAGGCAATGTTACAACATACATTCTGTTGCTGTTTGTGAGTATGATTGAAGTAATAGATTACATGCACTGGCATTCTGTATTTAAAATTGTACCCAATGTACTGAAATTGTTCCAATGGAGGTATGGCCTTCACCATCACACACACACAAACTTTCTGTGAAGGATTGCCTTCTCATGCTCCCAGCGTAGCATTGTTTAAATTCTATTAATTATATTAATAATTAATTAATCATATTAATTATAAATTAAATTCTAGAGATGGTTCTCTGGCTTGATTTTCTTGATCCACCTCTAGATGTGAGAAACATGAGAACATAAGCACTGATTACAATTCTGCAATACAAATAATCTAAGGAAGATCTCTGTACTTCCACATTCACAGTATGTTGCATGAGCTTTCAAACAGGGCATATGATATCTCATCTGTTTGACTATTGAACTCCCATTTGCAGCATTTTTTTCTGCCAAGATCATTCACACTACTAATGTTGAGGTAGAGCGTGATGTAATAAAATACAGACGTTATGAAAATGAATTTGTTTAACCTGAAATTTTGAAAATGTAGATGGGAACAACAGAATGCAATAGGTTTCTTGAATGTGAAGTGCACACACAAAGCATGGTTTAAAATGTCTCACCATTATTCATATTACCAGATTTATTATACAGTGTATTTTATTACAACTGTAAAATGAGACACTGCTACCCCATCACCACCTATTTTGCCTTGTGTTTATAAACATTTAACCTTTGGAAAAGAGACAGATGTCTTTGATATTATAGCAACCACTGCTAGGTTATAGAGCTCAACAGAAAATGAAATCCTGCTGTTTTGTTTCATTGTTGATCAGTTCCCTAAACAAGTCATGAGTTGAGTGTGCGAGCAGCAGAAGAACAGTCCACAGCTACTTTGAATAGTGTGTGTTTGGGAAAATAGCTGTCATTAATTTGAAGGATACATCTGAAACTGCAAACATTGAAAATAGGATCAAAGGGCCTTCAAAAGTAGGTACATCCACCCCAAAATGTGGATATCTAATTATCACAAAATATGAATACAAAATAGCACAAAATTCTTCATGCTTCTTTACGAATGTGGGATACTTCCAAGAAACATGTTTAAAAAAACAGTGACAAAAATGACTGAAAAAACACAAGCACATTATTAGAGAGAGGGTGCAAAATCTGTAGACTTTAATAAATTCTATTGCAAAATTCTACCACACAAGGTCATTCTTTTTTGCTTCTGAAAAATGGAGGTGTCTTCTTTCTTTAAATTATTGGTACCACTATTATGTTAGTCATGTAATGTGGTTTTATGTGGACTAAACAGCTTCGAAACCCATGTGATTATGGTAATTCAGAAAGTTGTGTGAAGGGTAATAGGGACATACCTCCAAAAACAGGAACATCGTGCAGGGTTTAATCAGGACAGAAAATAGGAATGTTCCTCCAAAATAGGGACAGTTGAGAGGTCTTCTTAGAGAAGACTCATTCTTCAGTAACATTTACAGCTGTGTCGCTCTGCACATCCTGTACTAGATGGCAATGACCTTTCCAGGCTTCTCTTGCATCTCTTCTTACCCATGATACCCTGTGCCTCTTTCCTCATTTTCCTCATGCCAGCCAATGTATCTAGTTGGATTCTGTATGGCTCCAGGCTACTTTTTGAAAATAGAGATTCTCCCAGGTTTTGTTAGTATAGGTCAGCAATCTTTTTTTTCATCATACCTTGTTCCTGTATTAAGTGTGACTGCAACAAGCAAATCACCCATGCTGCCAGTCATTGCATATATCTTGCTTAGGTCCACAGCATTCATTGGAGTCCAGTAATTATGCTTAATTTAATGAGATGACTTTTTAAAAAATACAAAACATCTTCATAACTTTTTGTTAGAATAACAACCAAGAGAAAACTGTCAGCAACTACCTTTTGATACTGTGGTGTTTTTGGAGTCTCAGTTCTCTCCTGAACCTATGTCCCTTTCGACTTCTGTAATAAACACTTACTCATCAGGTCTGGTTGCTTTTCTGAGAAACCTTTTTTTATGTAAAATTGGCCAGGTCTGTTAAACAGTATGGAATTAAACAAAGGTGCTTAATTTATTTGGATCTATCCATGCCTACGTTACAGGTGCAGGCATTCACACCACAATGATTGAAGATTCTCCCTTACTCATTGTTGTAAGTGGGACCCATTTGGGGGGAGCACTTACATTTTCTATTCCAGGCACACACAGGCACCCTGGAGAAACAGGAAGACAGATGGCAAAAGGAGATGATGAATTGGTGATGAAATAAAGGGGAAAGTAAATATTGAGACTGGAGAAGGAGTTCAGGATTCTGAAGAAATGTTTCAAAGAAACCTGTTTGATGGAGATGAGTCAGCAAATGATGGATGTATAATTACAACCCTCTATTTGGGAGGATTGAGGGAGGATTTACTTAAAGATCTGGTGGTGCAGAGTAAGCCAGAAAATGAAGGAGGTGTTTTTTTTGGGGGGGGCATTATGGAGAAAATACAAAAGGAGGATGCAGAGACCATCCTGAAGAATAATGGTGAGATGGAAAAGAAAGCACATGCAGAGAAAGTAAGAGAAGGCAAAAGTGGAGTAGCAGAAAATGAAAAACAGAAGTACATGGTTAGGATTCAAAGTAAAGAAGACAAATAGGTAAGAAATGTGGGACCGTTAAATAGCTCATTTGGGTATAAAAGCACATGAGGTAAGAACATTTATTAACAGAGACCCATTTTGTGGCATTATATTTATATGAGATTGTTTTTAATGGGAATTTTTCTTGGGCAATATAAAAAAAACTGTAACCCATGCCATCTATGTGATAAAAGCATTTAACAGGAAAAAAGGTCCATGTACAATTTCAAACAGAGGTAGAAAGAGAGACTTTGAAAGGACATCAGAAAACTTTATGTAAAAAAGTGCTAGACATCACAAAAGTTTTACAGAACTAGTTTGTGGACTGGTGGCTGGGTTTGTAATATTGTGTTAAAAACATAAAAAATATATAAACTAAGCATGGTAAATGTGGAGGAGAAGGGGTGGAGACCACCCAAAACATGTTTTTATAATTGTGACAAAAGAAAATGTTATAATTGTGGGGAAATGGAGCATGATGCAAAAAATGTGAATTGAAATGTTATAAATGTAACAAAATTGGACATTTGTGGATGGATTGCAAAAATGAAAATAAGAGGAAGGAAAAAGAGAGAAGAAAATGAACAAAGAAGAAATTTTAGAAGTAGAAAAAATGGACAAGAAAGAATAATAGAGGATGTCGAAAGTTCTGAAATAAGTGATGAAAAGGATGAATTGGGAGGTAGTAACAAGAAAAACACTTCTGTTGGTAAAACAGAATAAAAGAAAATTTAAATGAAAAGGCATACATAAAAAACAAAAATGAAATGGATGAAAAATAATATATAAAGCTAAAGATTGACTCTTGGTATACTAGTTAAGGTGTTTGACTCACAAACACAAGGTACAGTGTTTGATCCTCACCTTAGAGAAGGAAATTGTTTAGACTTAGAATGGCCTATTAAACAATCTAGCCTAGCAATTAAGCTATGAACTTATGAAACTATGAATCTAAGGAGAAAGGAAAATGAAAATTTGAGTGTTTTCTGTAAATGTGAATGGTATTAAGAATATAGTAAGAAGAATAGGAATTTTGGAGGGGTGTAATACATGTAATGATTTACTTAAAGAAATGGTGCAGAGTGAGTGAGAAAATGCAGGAGCTATAACTGGGGAGTTGTTGAGAAAATGCAAAAGGCGGCTGCAGAGACAATCCTGTAGAATAATGCTGAGATGGAAGAGAGAAAACATGCAGAGAAAGTAAGGCAAAAGTGGAGGCACAGGGTATCATGGGCAGATGCAATTATATTAGAAGAGACAGAATTTTTACCAAATGAAAGGTTACTAACAGAGAAACTATGGTGAGGAAAGATAATCTTGCATTGGGAAATGAGAGATGTTCTGGAATAGCCATATTCTATAGAAATACATTAGATGTAACTTTAGCAAAAATGGGAAGAGTAACCATTATAGATTTAAAATGGAAAGAACAAATATGTAGAATTATAACATACCAATTGCAAAGAAAGGGAAAGCTCATTTCATCAGCTTTTAGACTATATAGTGATAAATATATTATAATAACAGGAAACTGTCATTTAAGAGGCAAGCGTAAAAAAGAGTATGATAAAAGAAAAATGTTAGAAGTTATACGATGTAAGTTAAAACTTTGGGAGAAAAATTCATGGAGTTGCAAAAGAGGTCTGTATAGAACTGAAATAGATTATTTTTTAGTATCAGAAGGTTTAGTACTGGGAAAAGGGGAGGTAGTTGTAACAGGATTTTTGATAATCTTGCAATATGATTAGAGATAAAGTAAAACAAGGAATATATACAAATAGGCAAAGGAATAAAATTGATTAATGATAAAGCATGGACTGAAGAAGGAAAGAGATTAGTAGTACAGTTATGGTAAGATCATATTACTATGAGAACATTTATAAAAATTGGTCTGAATGGTGGATGATATTTAAGGAAGTTTTTTACAGTGAATATAATGTGAGAAAAGAAAGAAAAATATGAAAAGAACATGTAACAATGTATTAGAAGGTTTAGAACATAATGATAGAAAGTACTTTGACAAAGGAAAAGAATTACATGAAAGAAATCAAGAAAAAGTGCACAAATTGTTGTATAAGCAAATATATTTTATAATGAAAAAGAGAAGTATTGAGTTACTTAAGCAGATTAGTAAAAGAAGATGGTAGTGTAATGAGAGAAATAAAAAATGTAGGAGAAATAGAACTCGGAAAAAGATTATGAATAGTAGTACAGTATGTACAAGATATGTTTAAAGAAAAAAAGGTAGTGAAAACATGAACAGTTAAAAGTTAACAGAAAAAAAGTTGGAAAGGAGATTTCTTTAAACAAGCTAGATAAGTATTAGGACAAGTAAAAATAGATTTGCCTGCAGGAGCAGATGGAATAGGACATAAAATGTATAAAAATTTAAAGGATTGGAAAATATGTATATATTTTTTAAGGATTTTGCATGAATGGTTAATTGAAGGTTTTATGTATAAAGAATTGTTGTGGAATACTTAAATTCATATTGAAGAAGGAAGATAGACAGTTAAAAAAACTGGAGATCAATAGTATTGAGTAATGATTGTAAAATCTTAATGAAAATAATACAAAAGAGATTTGAAACTAAAATGGAAAATGTGGAAGATACTACATATATATATATATATATATATATATATATATATATATATATATATAGTATAAAGGAGAAAGGTTGTCAAGAATTATTAATGATGGCTAGAGAAATTGTGGATGATATGAAAAGAAAAGTGAAAATCATGATAGGAGACCATAATAAGGCATTTTACATAATTGGACTTGAAATCTTATGGTTAATAATGAAAGAATATAATATAAATGAGAAAGTTAATTATGTATGTCAGTGTATAGTAATAAATAAAAATACTTGTAAATGACTGATTAAGCTTCATATGAAGAGTGGTGGAAGGCAGGGGATGTCCAATGAGTTGTATACTCTTTGCATTAGTTATGAATGTGGTAATATGTGAAATAAATTACAAAATGGAGGTGGGTTATAGAACTCCTGAAGGGTTAAGAATTCCAGTTCTGTTAGCATATGCAGATATAATAATTGCAAAAAACAAAATGTGCATGTAAAAGTAATTTGCACAACTGAGTGTCTAGAGATGAAAGTGATGGCTTTAAATAAAGAGAAAAGTAAAGGTTTAGGTGATGTGTTAAAGATTAGAGGTATATATTTTACAGTGAGTGAAATTTCTGTGCTAGGAATACAATTTGGGAATAAAGATTTAAGTATAATTCAATGGGAAAAACCGTAGAAGAAATAAAACAATTCTTTTTTGTTTTTTTTTTTTGAAGAACATACAAATTACTCAGAAAAAAAACATGTTTGATAAATTCAGTACTAATGGAAAAAACAACATACTTAGCAAGTGTAGTTTTTCATTTATGTGGGGTTCTAAATTAAACCCAGTGAAAAGAGGAGTTTTGTATGTAAATAAAGGAGGAAGAGGTTTAGGATTAATTAACACAATGGTATATGCTGCATCATTAAATTTGTGCAAAGTCCTAAATGAAAAAAATGAGAGATTAGTAAAATTGTATGAATAAATATGATAAATTTGGGGGTATGGTAAACAAAAAGTGTATAACTGAGGAAATAAAATTACCTACAATCTTTTTTTGTGGAAAATAAAAATTGATATGGAAAGAGGCAGAAAAGTAAAGTATGGTATAAAAATATAATGATCAAACATTACTATGTAAAACTGTGGGAGAATCTAACAGATGAAAAAATTACAGCTATGAAAATAAGAAACAAATGGTGTAATCAAAAAGTAGAATGTCAAGATGTATTTATTTATTTTTTTGTGGAGACTGGTTATACGTAAATTGCCAGTAAAAGGAAGTGTGCCATATAAGAAGAAAAGTAATAGAATATGTTTACATTGTCAAGAAAAAGAAACTACAGAACAAGTGTTTTTGAAATTTAAGAGAGTAAAAAATGTTATGGGGAAACTATGTAAAGAATATTTTTGAAGATATGAAAAGTCAATAAACATGGATATGATTAAATATGCATATTCTAAGAAGAGAAGTAAAGAATAAGTTAAAAGGATGGATAAAAAGTTATATGGAATGAAACAAATGAAACTGTTGAATGGTAAATGGATTTTAGCAACAATATTAAGTAAAATCAGATGGTTATGGAAAAAGGAGTGGGTGTTTAACAGGGATAACCATTTAGTATGAGTTTGTAAACAGTTTTTTAAATATATTCGTACAATTGTAAGTATTTTGCAAATATCTAAATATTTTGTAAATAAGTGTTTTTGTATATAACTAAAGGACCCTTATTACTTCTCATCCGTTGGGGGCAGTGATGGGTTCTGTATCAGGATCTAGTTCTTCTCCATAGTCTGTGCATACCCTTGCTCAGAAAGTCTTCTGCTCTCCCTCTCCAGTCCAAAGGTCTGTTACTATCCCTTCCATAGATTATGCAAAGTTTGCTAAGGGCATTGTAGAGCTTCGGCACATGCATGCAGTTTCTGTCAGTCCCCTCTCTTGATCCTTTGAGGCATGAAAGTGAGTCAGATGTAAGCATTCATTTCTGTGTTGGCAGTAACAATTGAGTGGGTTCTTCCCTCCAGCACCCAGAAAGCTATCTTGAGTACATTTCTCAATATTAGCCTCTCCAGTACTGGGTGGGGTGACACCAGTAGCCACTGGTATCTCTCTCTCCCTCCCATGGCTACTACCCTTTGGAAGTATCACATTAACCTCTTTGATGCAGACCTGCCCAACTTCACTTTCATTCAGTTCCAATGCTGGCATCTCTGGATGTGGGTCTGTCTCCCACTAGATTCATGTTGGGTCCACTGCATAATTGTGCATAACCTAAGACCAGTACTAACAGAGCTACAGTGAAACATTTGACTTTAAGGGACCACTGTCCACTATCTCATCGCTAGATATCCTGTCATTGAGGACTTAATGCAGAACATATACCCTGCTCTCTTTCAGGCTTCTCAAGGGATGGTGTCCCTTCCTCTTTCTTAAATAACTTTGGGACCACCATCTTCAGACCATTTGGCTTTTAAAAGGCTATTTTTCTGTTTTGACATGGAAGAGTCTCCAGGCATTCCCAAGAAGAGGATGAGAAAGCTTTATTATTATGATTACCCTACAGAGGACAATAAGAATTCATTGCACAAACCTTCTCACTGGAGGACCCTACATTTAGTAAAGTTTTATAGATAATTAAGAAAACAGGCATTTGGCCTTCCCAAGAACTTTCCTCTCTGCAAAAGAGACTTCAGACCAGCTGTTGGTCTCTCAGCACAGCTTTCTCAGTGGTTCTTACCATTCCTGACTCTCTCTCTCTGGTCACTTTACAGGCAATCAGTAGAGTTATTTCTTTCCACCATTCTTGGTGGTTCACACTTTATAGAGGGGTGGATCTGAAGGATCATCAGAACTAATTACTTCATCTCATTCAAGACCAGTAAGGACTAGATTTTTATTCCAGGTTCTTTTTGGGGGTCAAGAAAGATGCCCATCTTTGTAGCCTAAACTTCATCTCAAAAGAGTTAAGTACGCTCACGCTGTAGTCTATCCTTGAAGAGAAGACTGAATATGCTTTTTGAAACCCTAGGAAGCTTGTATGCATATAAAAATTCCCAAACATCAAGAAGGAAGGATTGCCTTCTCCAGACTAGAGTCTAGTTAGTACCAGAAGTTCTGTTCATAGCAGCTGCGTTCAAAAATAGATTGTTTATTTACCTTCGGAGCAAATGCAAAGCAGCCTGCAGTCAGTCTGTTTCTTTATTTCATAGAATCCAGTACCAACAGAATTTTCCATTCAAGTTTTGCAGCTCACTGTGGCTATAGCATTGTAGTACCTTACACCGGACTGCATGTGGAGGTCTTGCAGTGGACAATTTGAACTCTGGTTACAGCATTCAGATTCTCCAGAGAAATTACTCAAACTCAGGTGGGTATCATTGCAGTCTGTTTTTCTGTCTTCAGTTAGTCTTCTTCAAGGTAGCCCTTTGCTTGCTCCTACACACTAAGCCACAGTCCTAGGGTAGGTAGAACTCCAGTGGGTAAATTATTTATATTATTTTACATTTGTTGACCAGGCTAGTCCAATTGGATATATGTCCATTTTCAGTGGAGGCCTGGGGAGAAAAGCTCCAACAAACACAAAAAAAACCACAGTATCATTTATAATATGAGACATTTACAAATACAGTTAAATTTACAGATATGCACCTCATTCATTATATTTTGCTGCAATTTCTGTAAACAGAATCATGGTACATTTCAGCTATGGTTAGCCATTCAAAAAAAATCCTAATAAACATTTAATATAAGAGAAGACTTTTTTTTTTTTTTTTTTTTTTGTCGTTAACCGACAAGTAGGTAGCTATATATTCTCTCTAGTAGGTAACAGAAAAGTAGCTAGTTTATACAGGTATGGAGAAAAATACTTTGAGAGAATCGAGGTAGTTAGGGTTAGAACAAGAGCATAGCCACTGTGATTTAAGGTATGGCTTCAATTTGCTTTTAAATAATGTTGTAGAGGTAATGGAGGTTAGGTCTTTTGGGAGGGAATTCCAGGTTTTCCCCACTGTATTGGCGAACAAGGAGTCACTAGCCAAGTTGTTAACTTTGCCTATTTGTACAAGTAGTTTATTTGATGAGCGTAGAATCTTGAGGTTGTTATAGGGGGTGATTAAGTTAATAAGTATAGGTATGTTAGTAGGTTGGTACAGGATCTTGTGGGCAACTGTTAACTGGTTGACTAGTATTGTATTTGGCAGTTCTAGCCATCCTAGCTGTTTCAAATTATCACAATGATGGGTTCTTAAGGCAGACCCAGTTGCAAATCTGACATTATTGTATGAGATAGCTAGCTTGTTGATGTTGTTTTTACATATTTTTGTATATATAGGTGAGGCATAGAGAAGGGTAGAGATTAAGTGGGTACGGGCAATGGTGGTCCTGACTAGTGGAATCGAAAAGGATTTAATCCTATATAGGGATCCTAATTTTTTTTACTTTTTATTGTATTAATATGGGAATCAAAGGAAAGGTAGTTGTCAATTAGAACCCCAAGAAGTTTAGTAGTACAATTGAGAGATATAATAGTGCCATTGCTAGATGTGACAGTAAAATTAAGTGGAGAGGCCCTACAAGTGGGAGTAAATAGTAATAGTTTTGTTTTTTTGGGATTCGGAATGAGGCATCAATGTAGAAGCCAATTCTCAACTATGTTAAACACATTTTGGGTTATGGACTGTAGGACAGATGGTGAGGTGGCAGAGCATATTAACGTAGAATCATCCATGTATTGGATACAAGTAGCTTGAGGTATAAGAGAATATAGGTCATTTGTAAAAATAGCGAATAGGAGGGGGCCTAATATAGAGCCTTGAGAGATGCCAAGGGCAATTGGGAGGTGGGAGGGTAAGTTGTTCTCCCATAGGACAAGCCTGTTATCTAGGTATGATTGGAACCATTGACTAGCCAGTGTGTCTAGAGACAGGTTTTTGAGAATACTAATGAGTAAGTGGTGGTTAACCATATTGAAGGCTTTCAAAAGATCAATAAAGAGGGCTGAGGATAAAGTGTTGTCATTACAATTCTTATTAATACAGTCTGTGAAAGGTAAAAGAGCAGAGGTGGTGCTATGAATTGGTCTAAAACCATGTTGGCAGTTGGTTAGTAAATTGTTTTCTATTAGGTGGTTTAACAGCTGCTTACAAATGCATTTCTCCATAATCTTTGCCAGTGGGGATAATATGGCTATAGGTCTGTAATTTGATAATTCGTTGGAGTCATCACCCTTATGCAAGGGGGGGATAATGTGTGAAATTTTCCAAATTGATGGAATAGTTCCTTCGGTTATAGTTCTATTAATCAGGATGGAAATTGGGTAGGCTATTGCTTTTGCAGCTTTTTGTAGATATTCTGCGGGTAATAGGTTTAATCTTATGTAAAAGGGTGCAGACAAGGGATGTAGGGACAGATTGAAAGTGAAATGATGGGGGTGCATTAGTGATGGAGGTGGTTGATGATGATGTATCAGAGGGTAGCTGATTGGCCAGAAATTGATAGGTCTCTTTGAAAAAAAGTGTTAAAGGTGTTGGCTATTTGCTTGGGATTGTCATGATCAGAGCCTAAAGGGACAGGTGAGACTGAATGACCCGGGTGTAAGAGTTTATTAATGCCTGACCAGAATTTTTGTGGTTTATTTTGGTGGGTTTGTTGTAGCTCAAAGTAAAAATTCCTTTTGTCTAACAATATGGCTTTTTTGTTTCATTTCCATGCTGTCTAAACTTTAGTTGATCTGTAGGGGTTTTAGTAGAATGCCAGTTTGCCCACATTTTATTTCTAAGGAGGATTTTTTGTTTGGTAGTTTTTGAGAGTCTTGGGGCTGGTTTAGTCCTGGCTCTAATTGTACATGTTGGGGGGTGGTGGTCTAAAATAGCTAAGAATTTTGAATTAAAGTATTTTACTGCTTCCTTTAGAGGTAGGTTTTTCAGGGGTGACCAATCACATGCCAGAAGTTCTTTTTGAAAGCTGTCGGGGTTACAATTCTTTTTGGTCCTTATTGTCCTGTAGGCCATTGGGTTTGGAATGTCACTCTTAAATCTGATTATGAAGGTCAGTGAATGGTTGCTTATATCTTTGGGGAGGATTCCTACTTTGTAAGATTGGTGGTGATTGTTTATGAGAATCCAATCTAAGGTGCTTTCCTTGCCATTACGTTTATTGGTCCTTGTAGGGGATGTAATAGTTTGGGTAAAACCATATAGGTTAATATGAGTAGGTGGCTGTTCTGAGGAACAGCTCTTCAAGTTGATATTAAAGTTTCCAAGCACTATGGTTTCTTGGGGGTAGGTATTAGCCAACTAAGGATATCCTCTAGAGTGCTAGAGTTATTACCTGGGGGAAGATAGACATAGATGGATTTATATTTATTAAGTTGTAGTTTGGAAATAAGGATTTCAGCCTTATGTACTAGTGGAGGTTGAGAATCTATAAGGGTCACCTGTAGGCCAGATTTATATAGAATAGCTACTTCACCGCCCTTCTTAGCTTTACGGTCTAGCATCAGGATATTGTAGCTGGGTGGAATAATCTCATTATCTTGTGTAGCATTTTTGAGCCATGTTTCAGTAAGACATAGGATGTCAAATGAATGTACATCCATGAGTGCATGTAGGTGGGCAACTTTATTATTTATGCTCCGAATATTGAGATGAGCTATCAAGAGTGAGTTAGAGGGTCTGGTGAGCAATTGTGTGTTAGCAGGCATTGGGGTGTGGGGCTTTGAAGTTGTGGTAGAGTTTGGTCCAGGGTTTGGGTGGATATCACCATCTATTAAGGGGTGAAATTGTACTCTCGTAAGTTTTAAGATTCTACATGTTAGATTCTGGAATTTCCTAGTTCTTGGACTATAGAATTTAATGTGAGTTAATCTATAATACTTAGGTGGTAGGTAGTTTGTTGTGGTGGGTGTATATGTATTGCTAAGAGGGACTTCAAGTATTGGTGTAGAGGTTTGCCTTATGGAGGAATAAAATCCTATGCAATTAAGGTATTCATAGAATGTAAGTAGGTAAGGTATGGAAAGGAAAGGTGGGACTAGAGTTGAGAAGGACCTTAGGGAGGGGGGGAGTTAGATGTAGGTAGCATAATGAAGTAGTAGTTATAGGTTAGAATAGAGGGTAAGTTTTAATTGAGGTTTTTATGTAACACAATGATAGTGGGTTATATCACTTTAAGGAGGTGAGTGCTGTGAGCGATTGTGTGGATGGGGGGTGTGGTTTAGGGAGGATAAATGTAGAGGTACTGGGGCGGGTGGGAATTGGGGGCAGGGTAGGGCAGCAGAGTGAGCCCGCAGGGCAAACGGAGCGGGTAGAGCCAGTGAAGGACTAAACCCCAGGAGAACAATCAGTGGAGTGCTGACTGCTAAGGTAAGTTTGAGGAGAGATGGTTGGGAGGGTTGATAGAGAGATAAGCAGTGTAAGGTAGAAGGATAGAGTGGGACTTCAGGAGAGATAAGCAGTGCAAGGTAGAAGGATAGAGTGGGACTGCAGGAGAGATAAGTGTAGGACTAACTGGATGCCTGAATTATATGTTAAGATAAGATTTGTGTTCAAGGAGATTAGTCATGGGAAGAGGATGCCACCTACTGGTCAGTAGGATATATTGCAGTAGTGGCTACTCATAGCAGTAAAAGGAAGGAAAACATATGAGAGATATATGTTGTTGTTGTGTCTTTCTGCTTTTCCCGGTTAGGGGTCATCACAGCGGTCTGCTAATGATTGGCAGTAGATTTTTATGTACCGAGTTGCCAGCTCTGACACACAACCTTCAAAGAAGGTACGCCCATTCATGCATGTTTCCACACAGAAGACACTCTAGCTGAGAATCAAACAGGACGTCTTACTGTGAGGCGACAACGCTACTGCAGTACCACCACCGCAGTCATATATAAGAGAGATATATATACAGAGGCAATAAGTGGGGGAAGGTATGACAGTTGGGAGAAGAGATTGCTTTTGGCTGCTCTCTGTCTTGGCTAGAGAGTGTACGATAAACCTGCAAATTACTTCCAGTTATTATTTTAGACAAGTCTATTCATTACACACAATGTTCTAGTAGACATACTTGCTTCGTTGAGTGAATGATGCTCGGGGTGAGGTTTGGCTCTATTCTTAGCCCCCTAGTTTTAGGTAAATATAGGCTTCATGGTCTTCAGATAGGGCAAGTTCCCAATTCCTAATACAGGATAGGCAGGTTGAAGAGCTGGTTACATAAAGGGGAACAGAAAAACAAATGGTCAAGGTATGTTGTCTCTGCAGGAGTCATCCTTAAGACCTCTTTTTATTATATAGCCAAACTCCCTTAACTGTGAGTCAAATCTGATTACTTTTTTTATGACCGGCTTACAGGAGGTTTGAATTGAGAGAGGGAATTGGCAAGAGGAGAGTAGAATTGGAGCTGAATTCATCCTCATGTCTTAGTGAGTACATTCATATGGTGGTCTTTGTTTTTACAAAACTTCATCAAGGTAATAGTGATGTATGACAGGTCAGAGAGTCCAGAGATGGAAGACAACAGATGGAGCAGGATGCTTCTGAAGAAGATAAGTCACTGGTTGATGATTTGGAATTTTTCTGTACGAGACTAATGTTTTAGAATAGCACACCAGAGGGAAGAGCAGGAAACAGACAGCAAAGAGGATGCTCTTTGTCTCAAGGAGAATTGTATAAGGAAGGACCTGCCTAATTTAATAGAGATGAACGGACACATTAATACAAATGAAAGAAACAGATTGCAGAAAGTGAGTAAGACTCAAAATGTTAGACTGGTGAAACAGATGAACACAGTAAATGGGATTTTTAGAGAAATTCATGTGCTATAACAGCAATAAACAGAATATATTGCTGTGTAGCCACATGAATAGGTAGTGTTACCACAGAAACAGAGTAACAGATGAATGAAATGGAGTAAATACAGTACTACAGAAACATCATATAGAGCAAACTATAAAGCAATTAACACAAGATGCATCACTGTGGGAAGAATACAGAAAAGAGAACAAGCCATCAAAAATTCTAAGAAAGATGCTGCAAAAGTGATGCAATACTATCAAAACAGGATTTGGCATACAGTATTTCCAATAGTAAGCTAAAAATATCAGTACAAGCAGAAAAGCTTCAGAGGCATGCACACAAATATAAACTCACAAAACAAAGAATTCAATAATGACCCCTAATGTTTTTGTAGAGAATTTGGAAATAAAGCAATAGTAGCACCACCTGAAAATAAAAATCTTTGCATTTTGAAGAAGCACATATTAAATCCTATTGAACATAAATAACATAGATGCCAAGTAAATGGAGGAGTTAGAAGAAATATTAAGAAGCTCTAATTCAGAGAATTTGAAATGGGCAGAAGTAACATCCAGAAGAAATGAGATAAAATTAAGAAAAGCTCTTCACTGTTAAACTGCGAGTCCAAATGCAGTATCTAACTTCTGGCTAAGGACATTGACATCTTTACACAAAGATTTAGCATCCTGATCAGACACCAGTCCAGTTAACAATGGGAAAAAAACACACTCCTTAACAGGGAACATCCAAACTCATAACTATAATATATGAACGATACACTGGAATTTATGCTGACAGAGTCTATATAGCCATTTAAAAATAAGTCATGGCAATGCAACAAAAAAGTAATACAAGAAAGTTCTGTGGAAAAAAAATCATCTATTGTTAAAGCCATAACAATGAGCTGTTAAAAGGGGAATAATCTAAGTGTGGGGTGAATAGATTACAAGAAAGCATTCAACAGAATCTCACACTCATGAATTATGGAATGCTTACAGATATATGATGTACCCCAAACTGATACATTACATTGCGCTGAATAAGGGACAGATTCCAAAAGAGTTGCTCTCATTGTAAGTGGCTTACTTTTTTGAAAGCCTGATACAATTCTGAAATACTTGCTCTCAGAATAAGTGATTTACTCGGAGAGCAAGTCTTTTGGAATCTGGCCTGTTGATAGACGGGCCTTACACCAAAGTAAGTCACACCAAGAACATGTCTTTTTGACTCTGGGTAGGCTTACACTGGAGTAAATCACATTGAGATCAAGTCTTTTGCAATCTTGCTCTTGGATACCGTGGCAACATACTTTACAAAGTCCACGATAAAAGACAAATTCTTAAACCAGAAATAAAAACTTACAGAAATTCCAGAGTGATTTTTTTTGTTACCATTGGTGTTTTGTCTTGCCCTTTACCCATTATGCGGTTTATTTGCTAGACTATATTATGGTTTCATCTTAACTTCCAGAAACCACCCTTCTTCAAAGACATCTCATCTACTCTTTGTGGATTGTTTAGCTCATCAGAAACGTATTATAAAGAGCATCTGCAAATGCTTAAAACGTTTAGATATAAAAATGTTTGATCTTGATAAATATGCAAATGAAACCTGAAGGGAAAGCTTCAAGCACAAGGAAAGTATCAACCTGTGACAAGAATGTGATGTAAAGGAACTCAAACAGGAAGGTGTATATAACTATCTGGGAATATATGAATGGTTGGCAATATTTTATTTAACATTTGTTTACAAGGAAAGTCCGACTTGGAACGAAGCCAATTTTCAGTGGAGGCCTGGAGAGAAATGCTCCAGATGCATGTCTTTGTAATGTGGGAGGAAACTGGAGCACCGGGAGGAAACCCACACAAATGCAGGGAGGACATGCAGACTCTGCACAAAAGGCACCCCAGCCGAGAATTGAACCAGAGAACCTCTTGCTGAAAACGAGAACAAATGAGAATAAAGCTTAGTAAGGAGTAAATATTAAAACTGCACTGAAATCTGAGGATAAAGTTCAAGCTTACAAGTCAGTTTGTTCTTATTCTAAATACAGCTTTGGTGTTAACTGGCCTCAAACAGTGTTGTATGAAATAGATAAGAAAATGCTTTATTCTTATCAGATGATACATAAAAAATGTAGCCCTCAGTTTGAAGGTGGTATGGATCCCTTGAAACCGACTGTGCCTGTGTTTGCAGTTATAGAACTACATACATATTTGTTTACATCAGCAAATACAAACATAGTGAAAGTTCTAAAGCATGAAGAAAAGTCTAAGATGACATATTTATTCTAGCAGAAGCATTCTGGAAAGGAGTGGGAATGGAAATTGCATTAGAAGTATTGAAAATCAAGTATTAACAAAAATAAAAGCAGTTTTATTAACTGTAATATAAAAGTATTACAGAAATAAAAGCAGTTATATTTTTTGCTGGTTACTATACACAGCTGAGGGTCTGTAAACTGAAAGGCACAACAATGTAGCAAGACTTGCATTGCAGATTGTACAAACACTACAATACAGAAGTTGCTGAAAAGCATTAAAAACATGAACCACAATACACTACAGAAAATTATAAAGTTTTGTTTACATGGGATGATCCACTACCAACATTTAAGAAAATGGAAGTAAAAAAAAAACAGACATAGTAGCCCAAGAAAAAAAGGACAGAAGTAGCATTAATCACTGAAATAGCTAAATCTGGTGATCATAGTGTCCTGCGTACTGAGAAACACACAGTCAGAAAATGCCATGATCTGTATGCAGAAATTAGAGCAATGCAGGATAAAGACACCCAAGAAGTTCCTAGGAACAACAAGACCAGTTAATAGTAATTTCAAACATATTTAAATATGCTTTCAATGCATGCATAAAATGCAGAAGGAGGTAATTCTGAGAACATCAGAGGTGCTGAAAAGAACATTACTGGCAAACATCAAAGTTTGAGGCAATACTAATTTTATGCATTCTCATCTTACCCTAACTCAGGAATGAAGTCTTACCACTGAACATTTTACTGCAAGAAATCTGAACAAAGCCTAAACTAATGGGGAGCAAAGACCGAAAAATAGGGACAGATTTTAAATATTGCTCTTGTACACTTTGAAAGTTGCTGTAATAAGATAATTTGTGTTAACATGCATTTTCGGAAAGATACAAAAATTGAAACTGAACTATATATCATCAATCTACAGTGTTTTACCAAAAAAACACATTATATGAAGAACAGACCAAAAATATGAGGAAAAAAATCTCTACATACAAATATAAACAGTGTAAATTCTAAAGCATGAAGAAAAGTCTAAGATGACATCTTTGCTTAATCTAGCAGAACCATTTTGGAAAGGAGTGGGAATGGAAATCATATTAAAAGTTTAGGTATGAATGGGGTTTATTCTTGTCACATTATTAGAAACCCAAAATATTTGGATAAACTTATAAGGAGACCTTGACAAGGGAGTGTAAGAAGATGTGATCTACCTGGATTTCAACAGTGCCTTTAACTTGGTCCTGCGTAAGTGGTTACAAGGAAAACTAATGTGATTGGTAGGATCAAGACTAGGAATTGGATTGCTGCATGGCTGAATGGTGAGAGACAGGATTGTGGTTAGCGGGACAATATCCGGAATAAAGAACGTGACTAATGGTGTACCCCAGGAATTGATCCTAGTCCAGTACCTTTCATTTTAGACATGAAGAATACAATAAGGACACACAGATGCAACAGTAAGGAAAGGGGTAAGAGTGTAAGGAAAGATTTGGAAAGGCTGACTGAATGGACTGAAAGGTGGCATTTTCTCTCCAGTGCAAAGTCATGTATTTGGACCACAGCAAGCCTGGTTTAAAGCTAGGAGAATGTAACTGGTGGTAGCCACCACAGGAAAAAGTAGTTACACATGGACTGGATAACCAGAAGCAGAATGAAAGGACAGTAATGAAAGCCAACATAATATTGAGGTGTGTCCACAGGGGAATAGAATCCAGAAGCAAAGAATTTATGTTCTCACTCTACTGGTCTCTGGTCAGGCTACAACATGTATGCAGTGGGCATCTGTGAAGGCCATACAAGAAGAGTGACATCTGCCTGCTAGAATGAGTCCAGAGGAAAGCCACCACAAGGGTGTGTGGTATGAAGAGGAAAAGATGTGAAAAGAGATGAGGAAAGCTAAAACTCTTCTCACTAGAGACAAGAAAAGGCAGGGGTATATGATATGACTGCAGAAGATGCCAGGGATATGTGGAGCTGTCCTGATCAAGGAAGACAAAGGGTGGATGAGGGTGTGCAGGTGTCAGTTTGTAGTGTTCTGTTACTGGATCTGCAAAAGTACTTCTCAGGCTGTAGATTGATGAGATGGACTACTAAAAGGAAAGGTGGAGAAGGATACTATAAAGACACTCTGCAGAGCATGGGAGAGATGGAGAAGAGATAAGGGGGAATGTGAGGATGGAGGGCTAGAATGTTTAATACAGCTTAAATCCTGATTAGAAAAAGAGTCTGTTGTCAAAACAAATGTTACTGACTCTTCTCAAACTGCTTAGAGTTCCTACTTCAAGATCCATAGTAAGCTACTACTCTCTACATTCTGTCACTGAGAGTGAGATCTGCTACCTTGTGAAGAAACCTCATTTCTGTTCCTTATATATGTAATTTCATCCTTTTGGTCTCTACCAAATGTTTCAACAGTTTATGAGCTAATAGAGTAATAAGCTATATCTGCATTGCTGGACAAACCTGTCAGTGTAATCTTTACTTTTCTTAAATCTGTTTTTCAAATCTGGATGATTGGAAATCATTTGCCCCCTCTCCTTTTACAAGTATCTCTCTTCAATATTTTGCTTCTGTCTAGATCTGGATTTGAAGGAAAGTTGGATAGTTTTCCCCAAACTGATTCAAAATATTTATGGCCACAGAATCAAGAATGATCATAAGTTGTCTGTCATAATGGATTGTTTTTTGTAAGGTGAGAGACTTCTGGTGACTACTAAAACTTCATCAGGAAGATGTATATATTTTTCTCTTAAAGCTGCTTTAAGTTCTGCTTTGAAGGATAATAACAAGCTGCAGCAATGAAAATCAATTGAGGTGTAATCGCTGTGCCCAGATCAGTAATGATATTAAAAGAGCTTGCAGTCAGATTCAGCTCACCTAGTCACACATGTGCCTTTGAGTGTAGGAAATAAAATAGCAAATTCAGGACATTTGAACTAATATAAACTGACTTTTGTAGATGGTGGGTTAGGATAAATAGTTGCTGCAGGTGTGTTGTAAGCTTGCTGCTATTTGATTTATTTTCAATTTCATACTTTTTAAATGAAGTATTTTATTTCCACTTTAGTTGTTAATAAGATAAATGCCACACAACCCATTGCAGTTATAAATGTATTATTTTATGTCCATTTGTTATTTCATGGCATGAAAAAAGCAGAGTACCAGATTTGTTGACCTATAATTTATTAGATTTTTCCCATATCTGCTTAAATCATTTCTTTCACAGCTAGATACTTGTATTTCATTCGGTAATGCAGTCTAACTTTAGCTGATTTTGCTTTTACTGGTATAAACAAAACTGTGTTTTGTCCTTCCACTGATGACTCTGATATATTTAGGATTTGTGGTAGCACCTTACAAGTGGAGGGAGGCAGAGGGGATATATTTCTTTAAGAAAAGATATGGGAAGGATGTGAAGAATTACAGGCCATTGTAGGAAATTTCAGACTAGCTTCCCTTTGTAATTTTTTCTTTCATTTTCATTTTTATATATGTGGAAACATTTGCATTGTTTATTTAAAATAAACCACTGAAGGACTCTGGCTAAAGATAACAGGATGTCCACTATCTTGCTGATGTTTGAGATGGCTTATTAAAAAAGTCACACTGTGTACTATATACTAACATTTGGATAATTAGATTTTATTTTAATTTTTATGGAAACCTTGGACTATCTAACATGGTGAGCCAGTTAATTAATGCTGCTGTGTGCTCCATTTAAACCTTTATGCTAATGTCAATACCCAGAACTAGCTCCTACTACCCTGTAGATGTTCCATTGATAAGGGGAATCTGCCATGTATCTGCTCATTTCTACTTTCCTGCCAGATCTCCAGCAACTAGGCTACAATGAAGCATTGACACAAGAATACTGGGTGCAGATCTCAGAACAATTGTTATACTGCCTTTTGCAGTGAACATTTTTTGAATTCTCCAAAAGTTAATATTCTTGTCGCAATATTACTATCTGTATCCACTGAATGATTGTATTATATGTCTGTAACTGTGTACAACACAGATCTTTGAGTAGTTAGCCTATCAATGCCTTGTTGGTATGCATGTGTCCAAGGTTTTCTGTCAGGATCTTTTGGTTAATTCTGGGTCTCTGTGTTCTGGCTTGTGCAACCCTTTTCCCTTGTACTTCCTCATATCCTCATTTATATATCCTTAATTGTAACCTGTTTTATGGGTATACTTTTAATTGCTGAATTCACACTTCAAATTGTACATCGCCAACTCCACTTTAGCAAAACAGCATTAAACCAACTTTGAACTTCTTACCCTGGGAAACAATCCACATGGCCACCAGATTGAACTTTGCCCTTTTCCCCAGTGTAGTGCAATCTCAGAGTTGGTATATTTAGTTAAGGGGGTGTGGGGGGGGCACCCACATGGGTGGGTTTAGTTTCTTTCTGTTGATTTTTTCCCCTGGTGGCCAAGTGGTTTGTTTCCCAGGGAAAGAAGTTTGGTAGTCCATGCTTTTGTTTTAAAGCTGTTTTGCTTGTACGATTCGTAGAAGTGTGAATTCTGTTAGTAAAAGTAGACCCATACATTAACTATTTTTTTCTTTACTTCTGTGTTAGTCAAGCTTTTCTGAAGTAGCTACCCTTTATCCCAACTTTTACATCATTATTTAACCCATTTATTCTTGTGCATTTTTTTTGTATGCATCTGTGCCTATATATTCTGCTCTGTACCTACTATACAGCATTTGCACTCGTCTACATCTCTTTGAAGTGCTGTGTTGTTTTTTTGTAAATATCCTGTCTTTGACTCCCTTACTAACATTACACAACTGTAATTCATTTACACACTTGGTACCAAATACCCTATAGTATGAATTTTAGTTTTGTTTTTTTTTTTTTGTAACCTGGAAAGTGACAGTCTATTCTGGGCCTTTTTCAGCTATAACTTGGGCAACAAGGATGAGGGTAAATAGCGAGTTTAACCAGCATGTTTTGGGTGGTAGAGGGAAGTGAGAGTACCTGACAAACACACATGCTAATGCAGATAGAACACACAGATTTCATAAACAGTAACCAGATGTCAGTTGGGGGGGGGGGGTTGGGATAATGGCTAAGCTCTTTACCTCACAGACACAAGATATGTATAAGGTTTGAGTCTGACCTCTGGTTAGTGGCTAGGCTTGTAATAGTCTCCAGACTGACAGCCTAGTATTTACCTATGAAACTACGGACTGAACCCTGTTCCATGGAACTTCAAGGCAAAAACCTTAACCACATAACCCACCCTGATGCATTGCAGCTATGTAATTCACACACACTACAGCATGAGGTATGGGTCAGTTCATTGAACCCAAGTCAATTAAAAGTGGTTTGAAATAAAAAAAAAATACTAAATGAAAATTGTATTGATTAAAAAAAAAAAAAAAAATAGACTTAGCCTCCCACCTGTCCAATGCATTGCAGAGGGACATTATGATCAACTCAAGGTCACTGTATCTTGGGTGAAAGGAAAGCCTGTCTCCCCTCCATCTACGTAGAGTTTAACAGAGTTTTTTTTTTCCAGAAACGTGACCTAGTTGAATGTATCAAGTCAGGTTAAGTGTTCATCTCCTTGTACAGGTACCCTTTCACAGAACCCTCTAGTATATTAATTTTGCACTGGTGTAACTCATGCCATGTGTACAAAACTTATACAGTATGTGAATCCTTTCTGAATCCCACTCTTGCATAGTGTATATCATTTTCTCTTTTCAACATCAAAAGACCACACAATCTTTTTTTTTTTGGCAGTGTTGGTGTCAAGATGGGCAAGAAGAACTTCTGTGTCCTTTATCAGTTTATCACCCTTAATCCTATAATTTTTGAACTTTGTGAAAACAGTAAAAAATACTGCAGTTTTGCTTTATTTCTGTTTAGTAATATTTTCATGATTTATTTCTGTTTATTTTGACAATTATAACATTTATTTGTTTACTCTTGGCATCCTTTAAGGAGGAAAAAGTCTGCTAAGAGTGAGCACCCGTGTGCATGAGCTGTTGGGAACCTCCCATGATCGAACAAATCATCTTTCCTCTAATTTTAATTTGCATTTTGTTTAGCATGAAAAACAGCAGAGTACTGCAGAAAAGATGATGTGGCAAGAAGACAGCTGAGTATACCTAAATAAAAGAAAATACTTAAAGGAAAGTATTTTTATTTTTACAATAATTGTTATGAAGAACTAACAATAGAACATAAAGGCTATGGAAGGAAAGGAGGGTATGGTGACACTGAAGTATAAGATGGAAAGTAAAGATTGTTGAAATATCAAGGAACAGACAGGAAAGCATTGAAATGTTGACATTGCAAGGTTAAAGAAATATGAGATGAAAAGAAAGACTGGCATTTGCCAGTAAAGGGTTATGAGATATTCAGAAATGAAACAGTAGACAGAAGAGTGAAGAAGTTTGCCTTCTACTTAACTGAGAACTTTTTAGGGTTGGCATACAGTACTGGACTGCTGGGCTGCAGCCCTTCCAAGGTAAACTAATTGCATTTTATTTGTTTTTCATTTTTTTCTTAAGTTGACTTCCTGTTTTGAGAATGGAGTTCTGATTTCTATTAAAAATGGTAGCTGAGACAGCTAGGCTCTTTTTAAAAACAGCCCAGCATTTATGCATATGCCCCAAGAAAAAATTAGGTGATTATGCCTTAAGGTCCTTCTGCTGTTACAGGGGAATACAATGATATTTCAGTGTGGGTTGCTTGAACTGGTAGAAGCATTGTGCAGCCTTTCCTATTGGCTCAGGCTGCATTAGGGAATGATACTGGAAGCAGCCTGAATCAGACTGAAAAACTCAGAAGTCACTTAGGGTAGTAAACATGGAAGAAAATGCCTTTTAATTAAATATTTTTTTAATTTGAAACTGTAAGCTTTACTGCCAGCCAGGTTGAAGGATGTTAAATATTGTGTTTATAGTTAACATTGTGTGTGTGCACATGCACTTGGGGGTTCCAATGCATTCCACTGTGTGTCTGACAGCTCTGACCAGAAAGCCTGAAATACATTATTGTGGCAGTTATGTATATATTCAATCCTTTGCAATCAGACATCTGTGGTGTGCATAGACAATAAAATGACTAATTTTTGGGCAGATCTATGTTTGTGTGTGCAACCAAGGGGTTGCAGTGCATGTGTCTGACTCTAGAATGTATTACTGTGGCCATTATTTATTCATGTGATCATGATCAGACATCAGAGGGTATATGCAATTATTTTATGACTAGAATTAATAAGCACATCTGCATGTGTAATTACTTACATGCACATGTTTGCATATAAGGGATGTTATGCTGTGTGCCTCAAAGCAGTGAGATAAAGTACATTACTGTGCCCATTCATCTAGTTTCATTAATATCAGAGTCATACACTGAGGTGTACACAGTCATTCAAGAGGCTGTAAATAGTGGGCATCTGTGTGGGGGGATTGCAGTGGGTTGCACCGTCTGACAGTAATGAGGTAAAATATGTTATGGAGGTCATTATTTGTATTTTTATTCAGTTGGTCATACTTGAACATCTGAGAGGTGCATGGTTAATAAAGTGGCTGTAATTGCTGAGCACACCTGTATATGTATGTGTAGGAAGGGATTGTAATGGGTTGTACTGTGTGTTTTTGACAAGAATAAATGACCCTGACCATTATTCATTTATTTTTTATTTACTGACATTTGTTTACTGGGAAAGTCTGACTCAGAGGCCCAGGGAGAAAAACTGCAGAAAAATATCAAACATCAATAAAATATCAGAGTGGGATACATTTAAAATATTTAGAATAATGTCAACAAAAGCCAAAAGTTCAAATAGAAAAAATAGCCATTTCAGTTCCAAGTAGTGTGTGTTTAGAATATTTGCATTGATTTTCACTGTCAGACTTTCATAATACAAAAAGTGAAAGGCTGTTGTGAGAATTGATTAGGAAAATAGCCTTTCATAATACAAAAAGTGAAAGGCTGTTGTGAGAATTGATTAGGAAAATAAGAACAGAAAAATAAAATTAGGTGCAAGTAGAATTATATTCATAATATGTTGTTTAGCAGGTATAAGGTTATTTGAGTACAGAGCAAGTTTTATGTACATATTCAGTATAGATTAATATGAATGGGTAGGAAGGATAAGTTACAGCATGCGATTTAGGGGAGATGAAGAAAGGAGGTAATTTGATCACAATGAGATATCTGAGATGTGCACAGATGTCTGTAGTTGGGTGAATGTGTGAAATGGTTTGCACTATATGCATTAGACAGCAGTGAACAGAAATGCATTACTGTGATCATAAAAAATTTTCTTGAACATGTGTAGGCAAGAATATTTTCAGATGCAAGCATATATAAACATTTATGCATCTGTAGGATGAATCCATACAAGTGAATAAATAACATTATATAGATATATTATCTCATTTAGTCCTTTTTTCATCAAAGTAACAGTTGTACAAAATTGTACATTTATGATCGCTGAGGTGATTGTGTTTAGTAAAGGAGTTTAGATGACAAGCATGGGGTGGGGTGGGGTTGGGGGGGTTTGTGCACATAAAAGCCAGAGGTGCCTTTTTGACGTGTTTCATTCACAGTTTCATGAAGCTATACTATTGATGAAATGAGACTTAAGGAAACAACCCATATCCAACAATATATGCATTTAGTCACCATTCAGAATAATCTTTACAGTAGTATAGGTATACTGCTTTGAAGTTTACTGAATAAGCATGGCTCAGAAAAGGGAAGAATGTCAGGATAATATGGTAGGTAAGGGAAAAGTTGGTTAACTACTGGGTCCATATAGAGTTAAGTGCCCACAGTGGATGAATTGATTTGGGAATGCCTGAATGAAAAGTGGAGTGGTGATACTGGATTGGACTGGCAAGGAGGGAAGTAAAAAAAAAAAAAAAAAAAAAAAGCAGGGCACAAAATAAGATCTTAGGAGGAATGCTTGGTAAAGTTCGAGGAATAAGAAAGCAAGTAAGTTTTAATTTATTCCAGAGCAATTGCAGGGGCCATTTTAGCACTAGGTGTTCCTTTCCATTTAGGTTGAATAAATATATGTCACAGTCCTGTACGTTTCCCAGCAAGATAGTCCAGAGTAAAGCCAGAGCAAATTGAAAAGCTTTATCTTCAGCTTTGAGTTTAGTTTACATTTAGGCTGTTTTATTTCTAGTGCAATAATCCAGAAAGGGCATAGATGCATAAGATTATAGTATATACAAGGTAAGTCAAACCATAGGTCATATTTGAATTGCTAATACCCACCCTCAGGGTCTACCGCATTTTGCAAGAAAGGGTGATGCCTGCAAGTCCTGGTGTAAATTAAAGGGCAATCATCCAACTGTACAAGCTACATTTGAATGGTGACATGGAATCACACTGGCATACCATGAAGTTTTTTTTTTTCAGTGAAAGGGAAGGTGCTGGGTAATGAACCTCTCTCTCCATCTATTTTTATTTATTGACAAAGGTTAATATCTCTGAGTTTGGTGTTGGCAGGACAGTTTGACTTGTGAAAAAGGAGGCTGAGAAAAACTGGATCTCTAAGGGCAGTGTAAGGTAGGCACTGGTCTCCACCAAGGAGGCTGTATGACACAGAATACAAAGATAAGGACGTTGATATCTTCTAGTAGTTATGGTTTATGTTTAGCTGGATGCATGCTGAAGAGCACATTAAAGTCAGTAATTTGTATGATTAAAATATAATACAGAGGCGGCCATGTTTTCCTTAGTTTTAGAAGACGCACTCTTGGCAATAAGTGGTGCAACATAGAAGGATTTCCTAACTTTGGTCAACATGTGATGGTCAAAGTAGAGTGAGTTATCAACCCATGTGCCCAAATCCCTGATCACTGATTTGTAAGATAAACGGGTATCTTCAGTGAAGTAGCATACATAGTGTTGCTACTTCCCAAAGAGTATGATGCCAAATTGAGTGGAATTTAGTTTGAGCCCTTCTTCTGTGTACCAGGTATTGACTTTAGTTAGTTAATTTTGTGGGGTATCTGTATCTAATGGGAATTTAAGAACCACACTCAACTTGCAGTCATTCTCAAACTTTAACAGAGTCCATTGTCAGTTTGGAAATCTGAAAGATAGATGCCAACCAGAAGGGGACCCAACACAGATTCCTGGGTACCACTGTCACCTTCTCTCTGTCTGAGGAGGTATCACCCACACAGACAATGTATGTTCTGTCTTTAAACCAGTTGGCTATCTATCATATATTACAGAGATTTATGTTTAAGGCCATAAACATAATACTTAAATGCCATATGGTATTGAATGCCTTTGCCAGATCAAAGTAAGCAGCATGGATGGTGCAATTGCTGTTGACCACCTGAGTGACCTTCTCAAATAAACTGGACAAGATTCTGCAGGCAGAACATGCCCTTTACAAAACTGAATTGTAGTGGATCTAACTTAAATTTTTATGTCATTATTTATGAGAAAGCAATGATGTATTCCATAGCTTTAAGGTAAGGCTGATGGGGATGTAATTCCCAGGGTCTGTGGTGGATCCACCCTTATGCCGGGGAAATTACTACAGCTGTGTGCCACACAACATGGTAGTAATATAGCTAGCGATTACTCATGTAAGGTGCTAATAGCAAGTCTGATGGAGCAGTATATGGGTTGTTAAAGCTTTCAAGTACTAGAATTAGTATGTAAGGGTTCCCCATGCATTGGGATATTAAACTGTCTCACCCTGGCATCAAATCTCAGAACCCTACAGTAGAATTTTGTGATACTTTGTGTTATACAATAAGCAAAACCTCTCAGGGTTACAAAGACTAAGAGCAGGAATGAGTCTGTTACTCAGAGCTATAGTCATAAGTAAACATTAAGATGTGGAACAGTGTCCAGTAAAAGGAGAAAAAGTATTATTAATCAAGATAAATTGCGTATTTGTAAATTTAACTTCTGTGATATGTAAGATATAGGAAAGAGTTTGGAAGAGAAGATTGCAAGTATTTAATATCATTAAAAATAAACTCATCAGCTCCCAAACTGTCAAATACAGCCAGAAACCTATTGAACAACCTAAAACATCAGGTGTCCTACCTCCAACTATCCCAATCTTCCAAACATATTTAACTGTTCTAGATCTCAATCCTACTAAACTACATAGCCCTTCCAGAACCAAAACTCTAGCCATAAAACTCCTCTCTCAACATAAATTCTCTGATTACTCCCTAACCCTAAAACTATCTTCTTGCTCCCTGCACCTAAATTCACAGATCACTCCCTAAGCCTAAGACTCTCCTCCTGCTTCCTAAATCTACATTCCTTGATCACTTTCTATCCCTAAAACTCCCCTTCTGCTCCCTGACCTTAAACCGGAATCAGCCTCCTCTTAGTAATTTAGCACATACCATTCACTTCTGATACTAAAATGCAGATGTACACCTTTTCAAACACAGTCCGACCACCAACAAAGTATCATTCAAACAAACACAACCTGGATAAAATAATAAAAACATTACAATCAGCTGTATTGTAACAGAGTGTGGTTGTTCATGCCAGAATGGTGTATCAAAATGATGCAAAATCTATGTAAATGTTGTGTGTAAATAGGCTAAATAGAACTGCTGCTTTAAAACTAACGTAAATAGTGTGTGTGTAGACTGTACACAGAACCACTGCTTTGGATACCCTTTTGTATTGAGCAGAAAAAAATGCGTCTATCACGTTATCGAAAGTTTACTTAATCGAATCAATAAAGGTCGAACTTTATTGAGAGATTAAGTAAAACATCGAATAAAGTAAAAAAAATTTTTTAAAAATAAAAACTAAATGGTGTAGGCAGGGGGGCAAGCCCCCCTGGACCCCCCACATGGGGGCTGCACCCCCACAACCCCCCTTCTTAAATATACCAACTCCGAGACTGCACTACATTGAGGTAAACGGAAATATCCCCTTACGGAGATTTCCGTTTACTTGCACAATGTTCTTCACTTTCGATATTGTAATGCAGATAATATCAGACTCGATATTGTCAGCTTACGACAACGTGAAGTAGACCTGAAAAAATTCCTATATAGTTCAGTTAATAAGATTAATTATATAATTAAATGCTGTACAAAAGTGTGGGCTGTAGCCCGAAACCTTTGAAGCTGTCTTCATAGACAGTGAATGACTGGAACACTATTTTTCATGCAACAGGCAGAAGAACTGCTTGATGCATCTGTGGAGGGAATAGACAAAATTTTTTGAAAAATAAGCCAGTGAAGCATAAGAAAGACTCTACTAATGAGCAGCTGAATGCAGCAGAGAAGCTCTAATGGATTTTTATCACCTAAGACATGATTGTAGTCCTTGTTTTATGGGGTTCATGGACTGCAACTTAGAAGGTACTGACATTTAGTCTGTGCTTTTGCTTTATTTTGTTGCCTTTGAATAAACAAAGAATCTTTAAGCTCACAGACGTGGGTGCTTTTATATACCAAAGGTATGCATATACTAAAGAGAATTGGTATGTGATGTCTTTTGTGGGAGAAGAATCAGACACTGAGACCGCCAGTGATTGGACTAGTAAGAGAGGAGATGTTGCCTTCCACTTCATAACAGGCTGACCCTGAGAAACTCCAGAGTTGGCTGACCTCCAGGTAAGCCAGATAGTCTTTAAAAAGCTACAGTGGAAAGATGATAACTTGAGAAGAGCTAGGGAAAATATATCTAGAGCTATGAAGGAAGAATCTGAAAAAAATATTAAAATTTCTTTCCCTACTCTGAATTACAAAATTATTTATTGTACAGAAATGTAAGGACAGAGGGGAATTAAGTATGTCACCTACTAGTACCCAAACCTCTCAGAAGCTTAGTGATGCGGTTAGTGCATAGTCATATAGTAGGAGGACACTTTGGAATGGGCAAGATGAAAGCACAGATCCTAGCAAGATTTTACTCACCAGTAATAATGAAAGAAGTTGAAAACTTCTGACATTCACGGAATCTAGCACAGAAGATAGACTCTCACCTAGGCTTCATAAATACTCATATCCCAGTGTCTGTCAAAGAGTTACCATTTGAGCACCTTGCTGTGGTAATTGTTGGGTCATTGGCAACCAACTTTGCCAATGTTTTAAAGTCAGTCAATTTAAACAGTCTATCATCCTTATTCAGAGGGTTAGAGGAGTATTTTAAAAGAACAATAAAGTCCATTCTATGGAAAATTATCGAGTAAGAAACTGGGACTGGTTAGTACATACCTCCTATTTGCCATTAAAGTAGTACCACAAGCCTTGACAGGGTTCACTCTGAGTTTTTATAAGGCAGACAGCCTTTTGGACTGTTAGATATTCCCAGAGAAACTTGAGAAGTGAAACCTTGTTTAAGTGAAACACAACACTACTAACTTACAAGATAGACAAAGTAGTAATACCCACTATACAGAACACAAAAGAAAAGCCAGGGCTACACAACAAGGAATATTTAATAGAAACACAAGGATCAGGGAATTCAAAACTGGAGACAAGTGTTAGTTTTGGTCCATTTTGCAGGAAATATATTTTGGCTAAATGATAGGGTCCAACAGGAAGCCATTGAAGCCAAAGTAGAAAGATTTTAGTCATGTTTGAATCCAGTGGAGGAGGACTGTTGGACTTTTATTTCCTGAGAAATTATTGCAGCTCTTGCTTTATGGGGCTTATGGATTATAATGAAGAAAGTACTATCCGGCAAGTATTCTGTTTTTGCTTTATTTTCTTGCCTTTATTTCCATTTGAAATGGAACAGAGAACTTTTTGATAATGCAGATATATTCCCTTCATAAGATCAACCTTTTGGTGAACTTCATATGGTCATGACCATATGATCAACTTTCACAGGTGATTACTAGGCTAATGGCATAAAAGCCCTTACAAGTCTAGCTAATATAACCTGAATTTACCCAATATATGGCCCCTAGGGACAAGAGGATGTCATGTGTTTGTGCCTTTGCCTTGAGTATCTTACAGATTGCCCATGTCCATATGGGACACAGGTGTTACCCCTGGTGTGAATTTGTGATCATCCATTGATCCAGATTCCATTTGAAGAGGGCAGGAAGGGCCCTGCTTAATGTGAATAGGAAGCCTGTTCCAAAGAAGTAGCAATCTCTGTGAAACATATCTGTCTCTCCAGCATGTTTTGTTTGAGTCACTAAGTTTCTATTCCTAGATCAGGTGACCCTTGTGCTGTTTGACTTGTGGATGTGTAGCAATTCCATCAGGGCTGGATTTGAGAGTGCCTTGTAGGTTAGGCATAGGTCACCCCTTAGTCTGTAGGAGACAGAGTAAAGGGATAGGGCTTGTAGTCTATCTGCATAGGACATGTTGTTTACACCCTGTATATTCCTTGTGAGGAACCTCTCAGGTTGCTTCCCCCTGCAAAAAAACAGATTTGGGTTTTCAACATTATGGAATGCCGACCATATGGATTCAGCCATGTACAGTTCAGTGTTGCATAATATTGATGTTACGATATACATCCATATATATATATATATACGTGTGTGTGTATCTGCCTGTGTGTGAATATCACCTAAGAATATCTAAAGTGAAAAAAGTTGACAAAAATATCAACAGCATCTCACAGCATGCAAGTAAACAGCAATATTTTGATTAGTATTGGGTGGGGTTTTGATCTTGCACTTGTACAAAATCACTATAATGCCATGGTTGGAGAATATGCCCTTTCTCTGGTACTGTGCAATCGTGTAGTTGGTATATTTAATTAATGGGTTAAGGCCCACCCCCCCCCCCCCGCCCACATGGGGATGTCCCTAGCAATAATGCTGTTTTGTATTTGCATGTGGCAAGATGAACAAAGAAATAATGCTGTTGATATTTTTTTCACAACTATTTTTACCCAATGCTCAATCATCAAAAAAAAAAATAGCACCCCCCCATCACCTTCTAAATACATATACCAACTACAAGATTACACTGTCCTCACTTCTGCGGTCTTGCTCAGTAAAAGCCAGTAATGTTTGATCAGCTGTTCTGGTTTTTCCCATTTTCGAACAAATACAGGGTAACCCATATATATATATATATATATATATATATATATATATATATATATATATATATATATATATATATATATACTCACACACAGCAACAGAGAAAACGTATTAAAAGAAGAGAATCAGTATGGGTTTTAATGGGAGATTTTGGGAGACTAATGTTTTTATAGCTAGATATTAGGGATAAGGATATGATTAAATCAGGGGATTTCTAGATATTTAATGAGGCTTTTGTCTTCCCCACATATGAGATTGGCATCATGGAACTTCTCCATCAAAGTAGGCAGAATAATGATGGGTGAATTAAAGGATGGGTGCAGGGAAGGAGTCAGTAGTATTTGGATGTGCAAACATTCTTAAAGGAGAGTTAAAGAAGTTGGAATTTAGAATAGAAGAAGATTGTATGAGTTTAATCATAAAAATAAGTGCTTATATATTTTATGTTTTAACATAAGGGACTAAATGCTGGAGCATATGTTGAAGGTTTAAAATTAGGAAAAGTATTTAGGAGTTTAGATTTCATTTTACTATAGCTAGGAACAGGGCAGGCTATATACCCCACCGCTGTTATATTGGGATGAAAATAAAAACACAAATGGCTGCAGTGATGTATGGCAAGTTGTTACTGTCAGACATATATACAGCATATTTTCTCACCCCTTATCTCACAAAAGATAGCCACCTTCTGTGTACCATTTTGATGATAGACTAGAAAGAAAATAAATAAATGCCTACAGTATTGTATTTCATCTTATTGCTGTCAAACATGATATACACAGCTTGCTTCCTTATCCCTTACTTCAAACTATGTGCATGTCTGATGTTTGTGAGGAAAGTGGAAAGAAATAGTGATCATAATAATGTATTCCAACTTGTTGCTACTAGACAGTACATTACTCCTAGAGAAGCTACAGTGACCATTTCTAAACTCAGGAGATTTGGTTTTGAGGAAAGTTGCAGAAATATTTATCTCACTGTCTCCATCCCAAATGCAAGCTATAGTGATCTTTCATGCACACCTTTGAGGTTTGATTTTTGAGGAAAGCTAAATAAATAGCCGCATTCTTCAACAAGCTTTGATCAAAGTCTGTTTTGGATAAGATAGAGCCCAGGGAAGAGGATGAGGATATGGTCCCCTACTAAGCCTGTGCCAAAATCTCCTTGTACGGTTGGGGGAGGGGGGTCTGGAGGTCACAATGCCCCCAGAATCTCTGACAGTCTATATGTTTGCATTTTTTATACACTATTTTTGAACCATAATTACTTGTTAGGCATACTAGAAGAATTGTGTATCCACAGATGAAATAGGTGATATTTTTTCACTCGTGCATATTGCACATACTGACATTATCCCTGACAAAACAAGGTCTATCAAAACTGTGTGTGTGTGTAAAACAGTGAATTTATTAAGCGACCACCATCACAAGTATCATTTGTGGTGGTATGTTATGGTAAAATTAAACATTAAAATTTCCAAAACATACAATGTACTTTTTGACACACCACAAAGACCATCTAGGACTCAAACCCCTTCCATTTAAAGATCTGTATGACTGCCACAATAGCCAAGTGTCTCATTTCAGACAACATTGAATTTAGGGAGGCTGCTGCCAAAATTTTGCTTAGCACACCAATGATGCTTTAACACAAAGTGCACATTCTCCTATTAGACTTCTAAGCAGTGAAACAAAAATACCAGGACAGGAAACTACACTCCTTCCTAAAATAGAGTATTCTCTCCATATTCTGGCTATTGGTTCAATGGGTAATACTGCTAAACTACAGATTGCTTCTAATAATAATCACAGATTTATGTTTCTGTGTCAGTACACATTGCCTTTCATTTGTCAGTAAGAAGAAAGGGCTGCACTGCTAATTGAAATCCTACTTTACTGTCTTACATTTCATAACTACTACCCTCAACTTGGGAAATAAAAAAATAAGGGAAAATATGGTGTCCTGAGAATTGTCAGGCCTTGCTTCTCTTTAAAATTTGGAGAAGAGGCTTTTTCAGACAGTGTTCCAATAGTCTTTTCTTCCTTTCCCCCTCAGACTGAATCTGATGCAAAATTCTGAACAAAAAATGTCATGAATATCTGGATTTAAGCATCTTGTTCCTGATTTTATCTAAAACCTTCTTTGTTGCAACCTTAAAATCTACCTAATTTGTAATGAACTTCCCTTATTTCAGTGTTTGTCATAATACTCGTTCACCACTAACAAAGCTTCCTACTCTGTCTTCAGTACCCACACTTTGTTTCATACCAATGTTCTAGATTCTTTGTCCTATATTTAATCTTGTAGTACATAGAATGTGCAGATTATGCTAAGAAATTGGCAAAAATATAAGCTTATTTACTTCCATAATGTCAGAATATTGCATTATATCAAGGATTATGATTAGGTCGCTGATCATAACCAAGTTGTTCCATGTACATAAAAAGGATGCCAAGAAATTCAGCTCATTTGTAGAAAGAATGTTTTTTCTGCTGAGAATGCTCATATCTCTTGATTTATAGTGCAGTTTGTTTTTATTGCAATACATTATTTAGTCCTTTTTCCTTGAATACTAAAAGTTCTGGTTAGGAACGTAAATTAAACTTGCGTCTAGTGATGATTCATAAACACTAGAAAAGGTTAATTACCTGTGAACTACAGGAGGAGCTATAGGCTGGTATTTTTATTTATAAACATTCCAAGATTTTTGCTCACTTGAATATCTCCTGATATAAAGTTGTGAGGGAAAATGTTCTGACCTTCTCACCCTGTTTTTGTTCTCTCAAACCCAGTGACTCTGGAATTGTCTTTACCTTATGTTAATTTGACTGCAACATTTCTTCCCACTCCCCTTTTATTAGCTCTTGTTGCTAAATGGAAAAAAATGCATTTTGTGAAAGCATTTCCTTTAAACATTAATTTCATGCACATTCCCATTAGGTTGTATAAACCAGGAATTCTGACTACCCACAGATTGCTACAACTGTATCCAGCTATCCTTAGACAAAATCGATCCCTCTCACTTTTGTAACCAGTCTGATTTTACATTGCATATCCTCAACCATAACATTTTTGTAGTAAATGTGGTTCTATAGTATGTTTCAGTTATGTTAGCTGTTATATGTTTTATTAATTGACCTCAGTATGCACTTCTACTCACTATGGAGATCCAGCCTACTTGTAACCTCATCCAGCCTATTGTGCCTTGGTTTTCTGAGGTAGTATGGCAACTACCTTATGTTTACTCACAGCCCATTTCTAATACATTGATTCCACCTGTGATTTATGAATTTAGTTATGTAAATTGGAGACTAGTATTTCCAATCCACTCAAGGTCAGTAAACAGTGCCATATCAACAACACTACAGTAGTAAAGCATCACTTCTGCATATGCTGATGTAACAAACCAAAGTCCTTTCCTAAACACTTTTTTAAATTTATTTATCTACATATTTACTCTAACTAGGTTAGTCCCACTAGGTCAATGGCTTTTTTTTTTTTTTTGGCGGGGGGGGGGGGGGTACCCAAGATAATATTCATAATGATTAAGGGAAATTTGGCCTGAAACTGGGGAGCTTCTATTCTTTTCAGTAAGTACTGTGAGATCATTTACATTCACCTGACCAACCACTAACTCAGACAGATGGGGCTTCAGTTTAATGACTCATCCGAAGGAACTTCCTTGGACTCCTAGGCATTGTCAGAACTTGCATCAGCAAAATAACCATGACATTATTACCACCGCACCTATACACGTATGGCTACTGGGAGTCATTTGTACTGCAAGAATGTACCCTTTAAGTTTCATGTCCACAGTACATGCAAGAAATTTCTTAGTCATTTTAAGACTCCGTTATAGGACACACAGGCACAGCAGCCAACAGATTGTCAAAGGATAGAATGACAGCTGCCTATCGGAGCTAAAAATAGGGATGTCACACAGGTTCATTTCAGACACTAAATCTCTCCAGATAAGATGACCTTGTAGTTGCTCATGTGGAGGTGAACAATCATAGGCATTCTACCTCGTGGAAGATAAGCTCTCTGCATATGTCTTTGAAAGGGGTAAGGTCCTGCCTTTGGCAACAAACTACCTTCACCAAAAACAATGCCTAAATCAAAGGATTAAAAATTAGCTTTATTGTATAATAAGCTGGTATCATAGGTTCATAGGTTCATACTAGGCTATCTGCCCTAGGGCATTTATAAGCCTAGCCCAGAGTTTTGTGGCTTTCGCCACCCCTTTAGTTTGAAGGATACTATGCCCATTATTTTGCTGTGCCTCTGTCAAGCAGTGACACTGAGGTTATCCCTGGGGTATACCTGCGATCTCCCATCCATTGGTCAAGATTTCTCTTGAACAAGGCCAGCGAGGTGCTCTGCCTCACATGAACCGGGATTTTGTTCCACAGCATAGGGAGTCTCTGGGTGATGAATCTGTCCCTCCAGCACGTCCTATTAATAGCCGTGTCGAGGTTTAAGTCTCTTGCCCTTGTAGTTCTGATGGATTTAGATTTTTTGAGGTGAAGCATGTTCATTAATTCCGGGTTGGACATGGCCTTGTATGTCAGGCACAGGTCACCTCTGAGCAGTCGGTGGCGACTGAATAGAGCTGGAGTTCCTTCAGTCGGGCAGCATAAGACATATTTTTGAGACCCTTTATCCTTTTAGTGAGGAACTTTTGGGGCCTTTCCAATTGCTGCAGGTGTCGGGTCAGATACATTCCGAATGGGGCATTGTACTCAATCATTGGTCTGATGAGTGATGAGTACAGGGGAACGATGACCTCCCTTGATCTAGATGTGAATCCCTTCATGATCAGGTGGGCAATGTAGAAGGTCTTCCTAACTACTTTGGCAATGTGAGTGTCAAACAAAAGGTTACTGTCAACCTGGGTCCCCAGATCCCTGATAACCTCTTCTGTGCTTAGTGGATTGCCACCTATATGGTAACTAGGGGTAACCTTGTTTTTCCCGAAGGGAATGACTATGCATTTTTTGGCATTTAACTTTAGGCCATGGCTCTGGCACCAGTTATCCGTTTCTATGAGACCCTTCTGAAGGATGTCTGTGTCAGATGGGTTTTCAACTATGGTGCCCAGTTTGCAGTCATCTGCAAACTTTGTCAGCCATAATCCTCCTGTGTTTGCCTGCACTTCTGAACAGTAGATGCCGAACAAGAGTGGACCCAGGACTGAGCCCTGTGGCACACCACTTGTGACAGGCTTGGAGTCTGACATGGCGCCAGCAACTCTAACCCTGTGGGTTCTGTCACTTAGCCAGTTTGCGACCCATCTTGTAACGTATGGGTTTACGTTTAAGCTGGTGAGTTTTTCAATGATACCCGAGTGGGGTATTGTGTCGAAAGCCTTTGCCAGGTCAAGGTAGACTGTGTGGACTGCCTTGCCTTCATCAATGGCCTTGGTGACTGTTTCGAAAAAGTCAACCAAGTTTAAAAGGCATGATCTGCCCTTGACAAAGCCAAACTGGGTTGGATCCAACGTCTGCAAGTCCCCTATGTCTTTATTTATGAGTTTCATTATGATCCTGTCCATAGCTTTGCAGACCAGGCTTGTCAAGCTGATGGGACAGTAGTTTCCCGGGTCGGTGGAGGCACCTCCTTTGTGAAGTGGGACCACCATTGCCGTACGCCACTCCTTGGGTACGTATCCTGAGGTGAGACTAAGATTAAACAGTTGCCCTAACTGCAGGTTTAATTCCTCATTGAGTTTGTGGAGCACACAACCAGGGACACCATCTGGTCCCATGGATGCTGTGTTTTTTGCCTTGGAGAGAGCAGTTCTCACCTGAGCATTTGAGATGTTTGGGGGACTACAGTCCTTTGGTATAGATATCTCTCCTTTTGGGGGGAGGGGGGGGAATTTGCACTGAACCTGTCAGCCAGTATGTTGGCAATGTCTGTAGGCTCCGTGGTTTTTACATCATTTTGCACTAATTCTGAGCATATCTGGGAGTTTCCTCCCAGGTTTCTAACATAGCTAAAAAAGGCCTTATGATTGTCTTTTGAGTCCTTAGCGATTTTTCTCTCAAAATTTGCCTTGGATGCTTTTATGAGAGATCTCAGTTTTTTACTTATAATGATCAAGGGTGTCTTCCCTTTTACGGATTTTGCTCTGTCTTGTAGTAGCTTTTTCCTTTTGTTGTAAAGCTTGTTTATGGCTGGGGTCCACCAGACTGGACGCTTGCCTTTGGTACAAAGAGTCTTTGTTTTGTTTGGGATTGCCTGATCCATGCAGTCCTGGAGGTGCTGGTAGAAGGCATTTGTAAGTGATTCAGCGGTTTGAGTAATGGTTTCCGCTGGCTCGGGGGCCTTGAAAGAGACCACACCAGTTTTTAGGAGTGTGAAGTCGGCTTTTGAGAAGTTCTTCACTGTGGTCTTTTTTATCTGGGGTGGGGGCGGGATGTGGACTTCCAGTGAGATTAGTTTATGATCTGATCTCACCAATGATGGGTATACCTCTGGTGTTGAACATTGTGACCCCATGTTTGTGATGATGAGATCATACCTCTCAACCTCTTGGAGAAAGAAATCTGGAGGACATAATGTGGGACAAAGTCTGAAAATAGGGACATTTGTAAATACTGATCTTATAAACTTAAAAAGTTGGAAGAATAACTGGTTTTCCATTAGCATGAAATTTCTGAAGGGTATGAAGTTTGAAACTCAACATATTATTTTCTGACTTCATCCTCAGTTATTTGCCAGAAAATCAAAAATTTGAGGAACAGACCAAAAATATGAGGCAACAATCAGTACAATTTGGAGAAATCTGAACGGTTGAGAGATATGGTTGCTATCTATCATTCTAGGAGATCCAGTGTTTATCTGCATTTGCTAAAATTGTAAACAGACATCTTTGCATAGCCAGAAAAGACCTGCAACCCTCAACCCTTAGCTATTGTATATTGGCTAAAACACTTGCTATTTCCTAGTACCTTTTTAGGCAGAGTTCACCTGATAGACCTCCTCCAAACTGAATAATATCAAGATAGCACTGGTTAATGACATATGCCTGTACAACAAAATGTCTGAACTTCAGGCCTCCTTACCATTGAAGATATCAGCATTTATGTAATTCCAGAAACCTGGTTCCATTGTAATGATAGCACTCCCTATATTCTGGGGTACAATGATTATCATGAATTCAGATCTGCCAGTGTCTCTTGGGGAGCATCTATATTTATTCATAATCCCATTGTCTCTCTCAATATTTCACATGATATAAATCTGGAGCTGGTTCAAGTCCTGGTAACACTTGGTATAATTAATTTTCACATTATAGTCAATTATAGAATCCCATCTATGACCCCCTCAAAGCAAGCAGAATACCTTAACCAATTGGAAAAGTTAATCATTGAATCAAATACCTTTGTTGTGGGTGACTCCAAGTATGCACACATAAACTGGCAAACTTATGCTACCAACAACAAATATACACACAGATTTCTGGACTTTACAAATATCTACATAATTGGTCAAATAGTTCCAGTCTACCAGAGGTGCCAGTATTCTAAATCTTGTTCTCACTAATCCCCTGTTGCACCATCTCACTTTTTATACCCTCTGTATTTAAACCTGACCATCTTGTTTTAACCGTCCCATGAAAACCTACTTCAGAACCCCCATAACTCCTGTACTTTCAGGGATTATGCTGAAACGATTACTTAATGTGTGCTAATCTTATTGATAATTTCAAATATGTCTTTTTAGCAAACCTTATGCCTGCGGCTGCTTGCCTAATCCTTTGAAGTTTCCCCCTCTGAGGTAGATATGTTGAGACATGTATACCCATCTGATGCAAGCATAATAGCAAGTTTAAAACTAAACTATGATGTAACTTCCACATCAATAAACTCTATACAACAAAAGGAAAAAAAGTTAACTATCTATAAAAGTCTCTTCCTCATTATAAAAGGGATTTCATACTGGTGTGTCCCTCAAGCTTGCCATTAGAAAATGCAAGGCTGACTGAGTTTAGTGTTGCAACCAATTCAAAAGGCAACCATAAGGCCTTATTCAGCTGTATCGGGAAGCTTAGAAGCAATCAATAGTTTTCTTCTGAAATGTTTTTAATGGTACTTTTCTGTCTGGCCCCAAAGATATTGCTGATATTCTTAGTGAGAAATTCTCTTACAGCTTCAACCTTCCAACCTCCCAGTGTGGCCCCCAATCCCACTTGCATGTACTGTCCTGAAATTACTCTTGACCAAGTTTTTTGGCACTTTCCAAAATTACAAATGCCAGTTATATGTATCCTGACAATATCCCTGGATGTCTGTTAAGAAGCATCAAGTCCTACCTAGCAAAGCCCCTTCATAACCTCCTCAACTTGTGTATTTTCATTACTTATATCCCTTGAGTTGTAGAGAAGAGCTTTTATAGTGTCTTTGCACAAAGATGGTCCTTCCATTGACCCTAAGAACTGCAGGCCTCTTAGTCTCATACATATTATTTGTAAGATTATGGAAAGTACTATAGACAAGCTAATAAAAATTATATAGATAACATCATATCCCTGTATGCATACCAATTTTTTTGTAAGTCAGACTACTAACCACAGTCAGAGTTATTTAGTTGTCTTTACATACTTTAAAATCTTGTCTGAACTTTACTAATATTGTAAACAAGAAACTATCTTAACTTGCAACATTTACTGTTATATACTGTTGATAATATCTTGTTATTGAATTAAACCCAACAACCTGTAATGTTGTTTCCTATTGCTGCAACTTTGTATCCCTATTTATCATGTAAATGATGTGGAGCTTTTCTCCCCGGGCATCTGCTGAAAAAGGACCTGTGTCCAGTCAGGAGTTCCCGGTAAACAAATGTAAATAAATAAATAATCTCTCCAAATCTTCTTTGAAAGGGTTATTGAGGCCATGGATAAAGAACATAAATGCATGCGGCCATCATGAACCTTGCCAAGGCCTACAACACTATCTCCAATGTTAATGATATTGAAAAACTCTCCCATCTCAACAATAGTCCATACTTAGTTTACTGGATAGTTAACTGGCTAACTGATGCAACTTATACTACTAAAATCAGGGGTATTTGTGCTATGGAGCAAAATGTGACCAGCTTTATTCCAAAGGGCTCTGACCTTTATCACCTCCTCTGTGGCATAAAATTTGATTTGGTATATATCAAGGGACTGTGGCTAATCAAGTTTGCTGATGATTACAGACTGGGGATAACCATCACATCTCAGTCTGACCCTCAAATTCTCAGCAATGGATGGTTCAAACAAATGATTGGTATGTTAATCATGGGCTTATCCTCAGTGCTAAGAAAGGTGGTATAGTTACCTTTGGTAAATCCACTGTCATCACCACATACCTTATAAAATTCCACACATATCTGAGTCTGTCTTCAAAGACTTGGGTTCTCATGTTAATACAATTTTCTTTGACCACTAGATCTTTGTCTGTATTTACACTTTATTACTCTCTTATTAGGCACATTATTCAATATAATGATGGCTTTGGGGGAAGCACCAAAACTAACTCAAAAGAATTCAACATTTCCTCACTGGAAAAGATCTCTGGTCTTAGTACCCTCCGCTACAATGATAAACTAAAAGCTCTGTCCCTCCATTCAACCTTGTTTAGTCTCATAAGGGGTGATCTCTCTCTAGCATTTCCTCATATGAATGACCCTGCACTCTTTCAGCACCTTCTCCTCAACAGAACTGGTGATAAAGCAAGCAGACTGCTTACAGACCTAAGCCTATGCCATGACATTAACATTATCAGCTGGTAAGAGAGGTACTTAACCTAAAATATCTCCTTTCTAGAACAGACTGCATTTACATTTCAAGAAGAATGCTTCCCTGGCAGCCTTTTAAACCAGACCGGATAGGTGATCTCATATTTTCACTTGGGATATTTGAGGATGATGTACTTAATGAGGACTGTTAAATTACCACCAACTTTAAGTGCTATGGCTTAGCTTCTTGATTGTTTGCTTGACTGTAGGCATAGTAAGGGGCTATAAACCTATGTACTGTAAAGTATTCTGAAAAAACTTTCACTGATCATAACCAAGAAGTTTTGTATTCTAAAAATGAATTTCAAGCATCACTCTTGAGATTTAATCACAAGCTGCGGTGGTACAGCGGTAGCGTTGTTGCATCACAGCACGAGGTTCTCCTGTTCAATTCTCGGCTGGAGTGCCTTCTGTGTGGAGTATGCATGTCCTACCCACGGTCGAGTGGCCTCTGAAAGACATGCGTGAATGGGCTGGCAACTCGGCACCATAAAAAATCTACTGCCAATCATTAGCGGACCGGAGTTCTGCTGTGGTGACCCCTAACTGGAAAAGCCAAAGAGACAAAACAAATTCTTGAGATTTAATCACAAGGTGACTTTCTTCACAACATCTTCTCAAGCACTTAAGCTGGTTATGATTATAGATCCAGTTATAGTTGTCTGCATTATAGACATGTTACTACTACCAATTGTTTATCTTCAGCCTTCTCCCTGTCTCGCACCTTCCACTCTTTGTTTGAAATAGGTCTTATTGCTAAATTATTGATTCAGTTGTATTCTTTATAGGTTTATAGTTGAGTACTAGGTTAGCTGCCTTTGTGGGCCATTTTAAGCCTAGACAATTTCCCTTTTTATGCTCAAAATAACCTAGCCCATTTGGTTATGGATTGGTCTTACCCATCCCATGGTCGATAATTACATATTACCCCTAATGAAAATAACTGAAATCATGCCACATATAATCTGAGGGGACTCGTGCATAGGATAAATCATTTAGAAGCTCCCTCCGTGTATTAGTAGTACAGGGAGGAGTCTTAGGATAAATGTTTTTTTCCCGTCTAAAGAGCTAAGTTGTGCTTGAAAATGGACAAGGATGAACTTTGTTTTTTTGTGGCTGGGAAGTCTTCCACAATTGCAGTATCCTGTGTGAAATATACCTGTCCCTCCAAACTGTTCTGTTGATGTTGCAGAAGGGTTGGATCTCTGAGTATTTGTGATGCCATTTGACTTGATGATGCGCAGTAAATCCATCAGTAATGGGTCTGAAGATGATTTGTATGCCAGAAACAAGTGACCTCTTAGCAATCTGTAGAATACTGAATATAGTGACAGGGCTTTGAGTTTGTACGACATGTTTAGGCCTTGCACGCATTTAGTAAGGTATCTTTGTGGGCATTTCAGTTCTTGCATGTATCTGGACAGATACATGCCAAAGGGCCATTATATTTAATTATTGACCTAATGAGGGCTGAGTAAAGGGGGTAAGCGACATCCCTAGATTTAGATACTATAGATCAGAGTGCACATGCTGTGTGTACTGTATCTTTAAGAAGCATGTCAAAGATGTAATGTGCATGTATAAAGACTGAGCACGTGCCATACCTAGTGCCATTTTGAGAGAACAGCCAGAGAGTAAGCATGTTTGAATTTTGCAGTTAGTTTGTATACAAGTTACTTAAGTTAAAGTCAGTTGTCTTCTATCAAGTGTGTTTGTATATAATCAAGCTGCTTGAACAGAACCCACAAATACTCTTCTGTTGTGTTCAAGACAGGAAAGCGACATGGTGTCAGAACTAGGATTGCAGAGAATAAAGATTTGGAGCCATGAGGTGCACAGAAGGCAGTGAAGGTAAATTAAGAGAAACGAGCACGAAAAAGTGCCAGAAAAGAATCAAAGGTAATGAGAATTTGCACAAACTACTTTTTTCATAAGTAAAAAAGGTAAAACGGAGAATTACAAGGGCACAAACTGTATTATTAAACAAGCGAGAGGCACAGAAGGTTTCTTAACAAAAGGAAATGTTTAAAATAATGACATTTAACAAAATGACCATCAAAAAAGTAAAATGAGCATATTTAAGGGCAAAACAGGGATGTTTATAGTAAAACGAGCACAAGAAAAATACAATGGGCATGAAAAGAGATTAAATGAGCACACCAAATATAAGGGCAAAAAGGGCACATTAAGCATAGATGAAGTAAGGTGACTATATGTTTTTGGCAAAGTGCTGTGTTTGGGCATAATTACAGCTTTGTATTGTATTAAGGGCATAACTAAAGTTATTCGAAGTATCTCAAAGTGCATAAAAGTGCTTACATTGTGTCCTTATTACTGTATATGTATTTCAAAGAGTTTAATTGTGTGTAAAGTGCAACTATTTTGTGGAGTACAGTCAAAGTATAGCCATTTTGAAAAGTTTCTTGTGCTGGGTGTGTCTATTCGCAAAGTGACGCCATTACGGTGCATTTCTTGCACTGTAAAGAGTTGCCTAGCCAAGGTACCACCATTTTGAGGGTAATTTCAGTGTGCTATGTACAGTTTATTCACAAAGTGCAATTACTTTGAAATGTTATTGACTGAGCTTCTCCTGCCCAGTTCATTCGCATCATGATGCTGTTTGAAATGCTTCTTAAAATGTTGATAAATTACTTTAGCAAGACAATAATTTCAAAACTTACAGTGCCCTAGAGACTTATTTTGCAAAGTTCAGTTGCACAGAGACTTGCATCGTGCAGTTGTTTGATATGTTTCTTATACTGGCAAGAGGTGATTTCTTACAATAAAGTGATTCAAAAGTGTTGCAGTGCTCGAAAAAGTTGTTTCGCAGTCAAGCTCAAAAGCATAATGTCAGAAGCACAAAGTTACAAATACTGGCATATGTGTTCATGCTTATTTGCAAAAATCTTCACTGGTACGTATTAATATGGCAGATGGATTTCGAAAGCCCTTACCACTTGTATTTCATCAGAATATTGCAGAGAATTGGAGGATATTTCAGTAAGAGTACAATATTTTTATACAAGCAGCTTATTCAGATAAAGATGCACGCACCAAGGCATTCATTTTGTTAAACCTAGCTGTATCAGAGGCCATAGGTAGAAAGCGTTCATTTGTGTATGCACCAGCAGTATGGGAGGGAGAAGGTGAAAACAGTCATATTGTTGTGCAGGCTGAATCAAGGGAAGACCCTGAATGTTTGAAGTGCAAGTTCAGAGAGATGTGTAACCCCCAGACAAATATTACACTAGAGATTCATTTGTTTTACACAAGATATCAGAAACCAGGGGAACTTTTGCAGCTTACATAACTGACCTGAGAAAAAAGGCTAAAATGTGTCTGTCTGGTGACTTAAAAGATGAGTTAATAAAGGACAGGCTTATGTGTGGTGTTAATAGTGCTGCTGTGAGAAAGATCTTGCTTCGTGGCAGTGATTTAACATTGAGCAAAGCCATTGAGATTTGTCAAAGCCATGAAGAGACAGAAAAACACACAAGTATGATTGCGGGTGACAAGCTTTTTTTCAGCAGGCTGTAGAGCAAATGTAGATAGTATGCAACATGTGGTAAACAGAAGTAGCCATAAGCACTTGGCAGCCACAATCCCTGGTAGCTCACTAGGGAAACCACCTAGCTTTCCAGCAAGTTCTAAGGCTAGTGCAGTTAAAGGAGCATCCTCAGTGCAGTATAAGCATGAATTAGCAAAACCCAAGTCCAGCTTTCTTGTTTGTCACAACTGTGGTGGAAATCATGAGTCTAAAAGAGAAATGTTTAGCATTTGGTCAGCAATGCCACAAGTGTAAAAAATGGAATCATTTTCAAAAGTTTTGCAGATCAAGTGAAACCCACACAGTTGCAAAGAAAGGTCACACAAAAAGCAAGTTGATCAAGTAGAGAGAGAACAGTCACCTTTCTATGTAGATAATGCCTCAGTGCATGGTGAAAAGTTAATGCAGTGAATTTATTAACAAAGAGCAAAGTATTTTGTACTGTCCAGATAAATGGTAAATCCACAGATCTTAAAGTAGACACTGGTTCAAAGTGTAATGTTATATCGGCAGACACATTTGCTAGAGTGAGAGCGAATGAGCAACTCAGTGTGACCAGTAGTGCAAAACTTGTTGCTTATGAAGGTGAAGAAATTCAAACCAAAGGTTCAGTGATGCTTTCATGTTATTTGGCCAAAAGCTGTTACAACTTGTTATTCTATCCAGTCCAAAGGCCAGTACAGTCTTTATTGGGTCTCAAAGATAGTTTGAAAATGAATCTGCTTGCTTTTACCAAAGAAGTTCATCACATAAGTGCATCTCCAAGTTCTAATTTTTCTGAAGCTATTTTCTCTGAGTATGCTGATGTTCTTGATGACAAGTTGGGCAACCTTCCAGTGGTGTATTCTATGAAGTTTGACCCAGAGGTCACTCCAGTTGTCAGACCAGCAAGAAAAGTTCCGATAGCTATGCAGACTAAAGTCAAGTCTCAGTTGAATAAAATAGTATAACAAGGTGTAGTTTGTCCAGTTAAAGAACCAACTGAATGGGTGTAGTCTACGGTGGCAGCTCACAAAAAAGGGCTCAGATGAAATCAGAATATGTATTGACCCAAGAGATCTGAACAAAGCATTGAAGAGACTATATCATCCAAAGTGCACAGTCAAAGAGATTGCAGCCTTAATACCAAATGCCAAAGGTTTTTCTGTCTTCGATGCAAAGAGTTCATTTTGGCAAGTGATGCTTATTGCAAATCCTCATTACTAACCACTTTTGGTACCCCGTTTGGCAGATACAGATTCCTAAGGATGTCATGTGGATTAAATTCTGCAAGTGAAGTCTTTCAGCATGCAATGAAACAAATTTTTTGGGGTTATCCTTGTGCCATAATAGTAGATAATTTATTGGTTGGAATTAATGGTGAAGCAGAGCATGACAGTAACTTAGAGAGTTCTAGATATAGCACATGAAGTAAACTTGAAGCTCAGCCCTCTGAAGTGCAGATTCAGGCTTCCAGAAGTTACATATGTAGGTCATTTGTTTACCAGTATTGGTTTGAGGCCAGATCCAACCAAGCAAGCAGCTATTTACAACGGAAAGCCGAAACAACCAGGAACTAGAGAGAAGCAATCAAACAGCAAAAGTACACTGGTGGAAACAGGTGCTCGACACAATTTTTTTAGCGTAAATTAAATTTATTAATCCGCTACTCATCCGAAGACTTCATCAGAAACAACCACATAATATTGCAGCCATATTTAAACCAAATTTGTTAAACAGTTAACCAAAAGGAAAACACTGATATTAACCCTTAATGCATCAAACAGAATAAATGACAGATTTTCTGTACTTGAAAAAACATTTGATATTTACAGCTTCATTTAAACCAGAAGGAAGGTGAGCAGCCAACCGAACCTGCCAATCAACTTCCTTCCTTTCAACTTCATTCTTAAAATCACCTCCCTTAAGTCCATATGTACCAAGTTTTAGAAGGCAGCTGTGTTTCGTAAGCAGAAGAAAACTCAAAGGGAAGTGGCAGCTTACAGTACGAATCTGGCAATGCCTTCCTGTTAGATCAGGAGAAAAGAATTTACAACAATAACAAGAAGAAAAGTTATCATAGAAATAATACTTTTTTAATGCACAGACTTCTAACATGCATAGTATGCATAGTTCTAACACATTAGGTGGTAATCAGACTGTCTCCTTAAATTAAAGAACCACTGAAAGCATAAATGAGGTGGCAGTGTCATGTGACAGACTTCATGCAGAGAGTAATGGAGGCCCAGGAACTTCTGAGCGTACTAATGCTCAAGAGTTTAAAGACTTGCCAGGTTTGGTTAACAATAATGCTAGTTCGGTACAAGAATTTGATAGAATGACCACTTGTTCAGCTAACAATAATTTTTTGAGGCAGAGGAGCTGGAGTTACAACACCAGAAGTCGAGGGAAAAGCTGCAACAGGAAGCTGAGAGAAAACAAAAAAATAAGTACAAAGACTTTTGGAAATGTTTATAATTTGTCTAATGTTTGCAAGATGTTCATTATAAAATTTTAAACTTGGGCTTGAACTTTGTTCCTAGTCAACATGCTAATGAAACTAGAACTATTATTGACTTTAAAAAGTATGTTAGGAAGCTGAATTTAAGTTTTATTTTGAATGGCATCATTTCTAAGATTAAGTTCTGTAAACCTTCCAGTTATAACCCGATTCTACATCATACTATTAAGGTATCTGAAAGAAGTTGTGAAGAAGAAATAAGGCAATGTTTTAAGAATAAAACTAAAAATGTTTTCTAATTTAAGTTAGAGTGAAATTGGAGCTCTAAATGCTTTAAAGAGTTTTAAACATCTTAGATATATGAAGGCAGACAAGAGGGGGGGATTGTCATAATGACACGCAAGTTATGTTAATGCAATTGAACAAATGCTTAGCAATGAATCAGAATGCACAGAGGTTAGTAAATGTGATGTTGAAAAATCATAGGAATGTATATGCCAACTTATATGCATTTTATTAATGAATGCTGATATTAATCTGGAATTGTTCATTTTTTTTTTGCATATTAATGAACCAAAAATAGGTGTACTGTTTGGTATCCCTAAATTACATAAAAACTTTCAGAACCCCCCCTTTTTTAGACCAATAGTTTCTGTGCCTAGATGTAGTACAGAGAATATTTCTCTGTTGATTATTTTTTTAACCCATTGGTTAAGAAATTGGAATCGCATATTACTGACTCATGGGATTACCTTAATCAAATTAGAGAATTTCAAATGAGGACAGAAATTTCTGACAGTATTTCTTCCTTTATTATGATTACAGTGGATGTTTCTTCCCTTTATATGTCGATTCCTGTAGCAGAAGGGTTAGAATTTTTAAGTAATTTTTTACAAAAATACAGGCACTACGACACACATTGTGTATCTGCATAGAACTTTAATGGATAAAGTGTTAGTGAATGATTTTATTTTTAACACTAAGTTTTACGAACAAAAGAAGGGGGAGTAGCAATGGGGGGGTGATGGTAGCCCCCCTCCTTTGCTAACTTAGTTTTAGGATGCTGGGAGAATTGTTCGTGTGAACTTTTTAGACATAAATTTAGGGTGGGATGGTGCCAAATTTTTTTCTAGAATTCACAGAAAAGAAACTTTTAGCAATAGCTATGTCCACTTCAAAAGTGGGCATCCTATGTACATTAAAAGGAACATTCCATGTGGCCAATACATTAGAGCCTCCAGGATGGTCAGTGATGACCAAGATTTTTTGAATTAAATAGAATTTATCAAGAAGTTATTCTTGGAAACAGGTTACAGCTTGGACTAATAACTGTATTATTAAATACAGCAGATGAAATTATTAGTGTTAGAACCAATACATTTCCAGTCATTATCATACATGGTTTCACTAGTAAACAGATTACCAGTGAAGCAAGAGATGAATCTTTTAACTCCCATTTTGCTTCAAGGTTTTTGTTTGGACATGACTGTGGATTCCATGACCATTAAAAATATTGTCAAAAACAACTGGAAAATTTTGCTAGGGTATGAGGACCTGGCAAAAGTAGTGGGGGATAAACGCCAGTGTGTAGAAAAGAAAAATGGAAACATTAAACAACTGTTAGAATTTTCAGGGATGAAATGAAAATTACAATACCTTGTACTAATAAGGTCTTTGGTACTTACAAATGTTTGAACTGCAGGATGTGTAGATTTATTTCAAAAGGTCCCTTCACAGACTTATCACATTGTAACAGAACTATAAAAGTGCCAGGTAGATTTGATTGTTCCTCTAATGGGGTTGTTTATGTTGCTTTATGTACGTCATGCACAGCATTTTATGTTGGCATGACTACCATAAGTCTGGGTACTAGAATTAGGGAACATGTTTATACTATTACAACACATGATGAGAATAATGCGCTGTACAAGTATTTTGTAAAATGTTCCAATTTTAAGAAATGAGGTTTGGAACAGATCATTTTGCCCAGGGACATCTTCAAGGTGGGGGGTTAGAGTTGCAGGATTTTGGAGGATAGGGTTAAATAGGAATGGATGAGGTTTTGGAGAAAGTGAGGTAGGGAGGATCTTAAAGGATGCTAGGCAAGTGTAACTGGATTAAGAGTCACATTTTGGCGTGAACTTGCTATACTGCAGATTCATGTCCTGATGACTGGTTGGTTCTTTGGTCAGGTAGGCCTTGGTTTGGTGGTGGGCATGAGGAGGTGAGTACCTAGGGTATAGGGTGCGGTCATATGTATGCTGGTTAAAGGTGATGTCTCAAGTACAGGGACTAGTGTTTCTTTTTTATATATATATATATATATATATATATATATATATATATATATATATATATCATCCTGTTTGATTAGTGGTGGGGTCTGTTGTCTCACTAGGTAATTGAAATTCTGCTTTTTATATGGTATACTGTTTAGTTGGTGGTGGGGTCTGTTGTCTCGCTGGGTAATAAAAATTCTGCTGATCTTGCTTTGGATGTCTTTCACAGGCTTTGGGCTGCGAGTTGTTGGGCAGTATGGTGGTTGGTCACTGTCAAATGGAATCATATAGTTTCACATGACAAAATTTTAGCCTGTCTGACATGTTTCAGTACTTGCCTTTTTTTTTAGACATGAATTCTATATGGGAACACTTGCGAGTGGCTAGTTATACAGGTCCAGCTAGAGCTGGTGGCTAACGGTGGACTGGCTTTCTCTCCTCTCATCAAATGGGTAACACTGGTCAGGATGAGGGAAAGTGAGGAGGACACTGTTTTTCTTTTTTCTGCGGGCTGCGGGTTTTGCAGAGGGTGCTGTTGTGCATGTGCGTTAGTGTTGTGGCTGAAGAACAAATAAAGAAAAAACTTCTTTTGTGGTTATTCGTTGTGAGGGTGTGCATGCCTTACTCACTGAGTCTTTTTTGTTTAACTGTTAAGTTTGCCTTTAAATCAATCCACTCTAGTGAAAAAGGTCTCCCTGCAACATCACACCATGAGTCCATTTGCTCATGTCAAGTGTCTCACGGGTTGTGTGAGTGATGCACAGAGGGGCGGTGTGGATTTCTTTTCCTTCTTCCTTTCAACTGATGGGTGACAGCCCACTGGTGAGTGCTGGCTGGTCTGGTTGGTTGCTGGCTTGCAGAGAGAGACGATTTTGGGATTTATGGTTGCCAGAAGCTGCGGAGATATCCGCTTTCATGCTCATGTGGGTCTTGGGTGTTTTGTGGAGGTTGGGGGCTGGAAGCAGCAGAGATCAGTGGGAGGATGAGGGGAAAAACAAAACCACATGTGTTTTTGGTATTTCATGGACTGCAAGTTCAGTGGGAGGATGAGGTTGTTGAAAAAAAACGGAAGAACGGAAGGGCAACGGCTCAATGAGTCCAGTTGATGGATCAGTGGCTTGGGTTCCCATGCTTGTAGGCTACCCCAGTGACTGTGTTGTGGCTTCTTGGGGTTTTTTGCTGCCGGAATGCTGAATGCTAGAATGTGCATTACTGAATGCTAGAGGGTACATTGGAATGATTGGGCGCATTCATGACTGAGACAGATCCTGAAGGAGTTGGTTTGCCGATCTCATTGAATAAATGCAGGAGTAGGTTGCAAAGTATTGGAAGGGATTTAGTGGATATGGTACCATAATCCATTGATAGTAAGGAGCTAAGGTGACGGTCATAGTCAGATAAAGTCTAAGTTTGTGTTGTCAGAGCCCTTTGAGTTATTTGGCTTTCACCACCTCTTAGGATGTTTAGTTTACTGTGCCTCTGTCTAGTAGTGACACAGAGATGAGAATCTGTCCCTCCAGCACATCCTATTTATTTCTGTGATGAGGTTAAGCCCTCTTGTTCGTGGGTGCTGATGGTGGGATTTTTTTTCTGGGATGTCCAAATGACCTCTCTTGATCTAGATGTGAAACCTTTCATATAAGGTGGGCAACATAGAAGGTCTTCCTAAACCACTTTGGCAATGTGAGTGTCAAAGAGGAGGTTATGTCAACCCAACTCTGACCCTGTGGGTTCTGTCCTTTGAGCCAGTTGCAACCCATCTTGTGACATATGGGTTTTACATTTAAGCTGGTGAGTTTTGTATGATGCCCCGTGGGGGGTATTGTGTCAAGGCTTTGCAAAGGTCAAGGTAGGCTGTGTGCTGTAGGTCCCCAATGTCTTTGTTTATGACTTCCATAATGATCCTCCCATACTTTTTTGGACCAGGCTCATAGTAAGGCTAAGATTAAACAGCAGCCTTATGTGTGGGTTAGTCCTCTTGAGTTCATGAACCTGTCTGCCAGAATGTTGGCAATGTCAGTGGGTTCAATGTATTTGTGTCATTTTTCTCTCAAAGTTGGCCTTGGATGATTTTATGAGTGATCGTGGTTTTTGCTAGTACTGATCAGAGATGTTTAGGATTATGCTCTGTCATGTAGTAGCTTCCTCCCTGTTGTGTTAGAGTTTTTTTATATGGGTGGTCTTGGTTTTATTTGGGATTGCATGATCCATGCATTCTGAAAGGTGCCCATAGAAGGCATTTGCAGGGATCATTCAGTGTGGTGGTTGGTTTTTTTCCACTGGCCAGGAGCCTTGAAGGGATACCACTTCAGTCTTAGAAGTGTGAAGTTTGCTTTTGAGTTCTTCTGGAGGTGTGGGTATCCTTGATGAATGGATACTGTTCGGCAAGTTTTGGGGCTGGAAAGCATGATGAGAGGTAAAACCTGAGCAGTGCTGGGGGTGCTCTCAGGAGCCTGAACCAGGTTTCAGTCACTGCACAGACATCGATGTTCTCCATACTGAGGAGGGCTTTGAGGGTGTGCATCTTGAGGTTTAGACTTCTGGCATTGAGCATTAGCCCTTTTTAGTTTTTTTTTTTTTGTGTTTTTCTAGTTTGTGGTTTTGAGCCTTTGAGCAAAAAAAACTAAAAAGGAGTGGAAATGACACCAGTAATTAAGCCAATTGTTAAAACTGATCATTTTGTCTTTGTACTGGCATCATTCTTGTGGTGAGGTAAGATGCTGCTCAGGGTCAGGTCATATACAGCCTGGGCTACATATAATCAGAGATCCTCTCTTATCTCTTTTCTTCACACCGCATGTACAATGACTGAGTCATATTTGTACTTGCTGTGGAGACCTGTTTATGTGTTTGGTTTGCAGTTGTGATAGTTCTATGTGAGACTGGTTTGTGGTGTGTGGTGGTTACCTCTCCTCTCCTGGTGGTCTTGCCAGTACTTAATTGAGGAGAGCCAGCCTCAGTTTTTGTTGGGAGGAGGAGAGGGTTGTGTGTGTGTACATGAGGCAATAACATTTTAACCTTGTTTAAATGGCGCTGCGCTATCGCATACGCGCAAACAAAGATAATGCATGCGGATTTTAAGCAGTGAACTACAAAAGAGCTAGGAATGGTCCCAAACAACCAATTACTACAGGTAGGTTGCTCAAGGCCCCACCACACTTTAGTGGGGCAGCTCCCAGTTAAATTAAACAAACAAACAAGCAAAAGCAAAGATACTTAAATCCAGAAGGTAGTCGCTTTTTCGAGTTCCTTGCTGCTAGGAACACTCTGTAAACCCATGTGAAGCTTGTTTGAGCAGTATTGACTTGAACATATTACTTTGTTTAGTAACGGTATGGTTATTTAATATTACGTTTTAAAACTACCAGGGATATTTAACATGATAATAAATTATACCTCTTAGCATAAGAAATCTGGACAGATACTAAAATAATAGGATGACATAGGCTCAAAATAGGGAAATATTTTAAATATTGCTCTTATATACTGTGATGTTATGAAGTGCCATCTGTGCCAGGGAGAGAAGTGCGGTACATGTGTACATATGCCAGAATACCTAGCTGGAATTTTGAAGAATTTTATGTTCACTGACCATCACACTGATTTGTTCAGATGTTTCAGTTAAAAATATATTTGTAAAGTTATTTGTGTTAAAAATGCATCAACAAGTAGGTCCTGCTGGATGTATACATGTATATTAGGCTGTATTTTGAAACTGATCAAACTTGTATGCTTATTTATTTTACAGTTTGTTTACCGAGATAGTCCACTGGGCCAAGAAGAACCCATTTTCAATGGAGTCCCAGGGAGAGAAGCTCCATGACAACAATACAAGACAAAGACAATACATTCACATACATCAGAGAACCCTGGAAGGGTGGAAAGTTTGAAATTGTGTTATAGCTTTCAGTGTGTGTCCCATTTGGTGATGGAAGGTTAAGAACTAAACCGATTTTTTTTCCCTCAACATAAGTTAGCTTGGAGGTGTTGGAGCTGGCGTGGTGTACATAGATGTGAGTGGCGGTGATGCATTCCTTCCTGGGTTGGCAGGATAGGTTGCTTTCATATTGCTACGATATGTCAGAACTTGTGGTTATATGCAAAAGTATTCCCTGGTAAAGAAGATGTTATTTGATTTATATTTAACATTTAAATGAGCTACCACCTGCTCTTCTGATGTCATACAGGATCTTTAACAGTCAGCATGCTACCATTAACTCAGATGCAACCTCCACATATTGCATCATTCCATGCACAGTACCCCTATATCAGAACTAAACTTTGAACCCAAACACCTGCTTTGGAAATTGAACTCTCTTCCTTCTGATCTGCAAAGAATCCTATTTGAGTGTGCTGTTTTCTGACCCACTGACACTAATAAAGCATTGTGGTAGGGCAACAAGTATGCTGTTAACTGTAACAGCTACGGTGTGCATTGTGTCCAATTGTTCTACATTATGTGTTTAGTGTGCATCATTTGGAGATGGAAGATTAAGAGCTAGGCAGATGGCTTTACAATATAAGTTAGCTTCGCTTATACAGGGCACAAATGGATGTGGTTTGGAATCGCAAGGTTACCTGGGTTGTGGATATTGCAAGATCCCTTCATGTGTGGGACTTAGTTTAACTAATATGTTAAACTATCTTGGGTATTTGCTAGAGTCATTGGAAGCATAGCTTCAATTATGGCTGCTTTGTCATAGATGTGAGTGGCGGTGGTACATTCCTTCCCGTGTTGGGATAGGTTGTCCTTGAAGATGTCTTGGAATGTGGGTTATGTATTCTGGATGATTTACATGTCTTTTCTTTCTTGCAGATGGGGTCTTGGAATGCTGAGGCTGTAATTTGGAATAGTTGGGTATAAGATGGAGCCTTTTCTTTACATATTAGAGGGGTTTACTCTTCTCCTTTTCTTTGTAGATGGTGGTGTGCCAAGTACCAGTGGTGGTGATACACAGTGAATTCACAGATGATGGAAGCAGTGGCATGCAAGGAGGTTACACATGGGGAGCACAAGTGGGCAACAGTTACTGATGGAAGTAAATGGATTTCACAGTTGTTGAGTTTTGGTAGAGGATTTACATTGCTAGTCAGAGAAGGATAGGCATTTGAGTGTTTGATCTCAGAATTAATTGGTTGTACAATTTGTTCTATTACCCATTCAGTATGTTAGATTAATGTTGGGAGATGGGCATGTGCTTGAGTGATCAGTGGTCAGCACCCTGATTAAATGCCTTTGAAAGTTAATGGATGTTTTATGTGGATTTTGATGGTTGGACTCATGTATAATGGAATTGGGGATTTTGGTGCTTGAGTGGTGCATAGGGGGTTATGTAAGGAGGTATGTTTGGGTTAAGGTGAGGTAGGACTAGGGGTGTGACGGTGCAGGTACCAGTGGCTGTTTTCATTAATGGAATGGTGCATAAATGTGCTTGATTGGGGGAGTGTAATATAAACAGTCACTGTCCTGCAGGAAATAGTTAAGGTAGCTGATGATGAGGGGCTGGACGTTCAGTTTGTTGAGTTTACAAAGGGGTCACAGGGAATTTTATTTTATTCTCTGTTTAGCAAGATATGTTAAACTTGGAGTGATTTGGGTAGTGTATCAACAACTAAAGGGGTAGGTTGGGGGCTGGGTAAGGCAGGGTTGTGTTTCTGTTATGGGGGGGCCTGGGAGTTTTATACATGTGGGGTGGATGCACAGTAATTAAAGGCATAGAAAGTCTCTAGGTTACTGGTGCTAGGGCCCTTAAAGTCAGTTTATCTATATTTGTTTTATTTATGGTTATTATGCACTTGTATTTAGAGGTATGGTATTCTGCTGGGGAAGAATGGGTTGATGTCTGGTAGATGGTACGTTAATAAGTGTTTGTTTTGTACTCATTAAGGCATTTCAAGGTTGGTGCAGCTGGGTAGTGTAAGGCAAGGGAGGATAAGGTATGTTGTAGGTAAGTTATCGCAGGGTTTGATATTTGCTTAGGGGTAGTTTTGGGTTCTTACTGGTGTGAGGAGCGGCACCAATTTCAGGAGTTGGGGTAGTTACTAGGTTAATGTCTCTAAGGTTTTAATGATCTAGACAGCCTCAGTTAAGTAAGATTCCTTAATCCAGAGTGCATTCTATGTTGCCCTTAGTCAAGAGGGACATGGGTGATTGTTGCCCATGTCCAAAAGGAATATAGGTAGACCTGTGGGGGAAATTTTACACTTCATGTTTGGTAATAGGATATAATAGCATGGCTATGGTTGTTTTTTTCTTTGCCTTAGTTATGGTTAACAATGTTGTTAGGAACTAACTGATTGGGAAAAGAGTGGTATATTATTTATAGAACAGGTCCCTTTGTAATGCAATCATTTGTTTATTTCGCACAGGTATTAGTTGTATCGTGAATCTGTCAGGTGTGGAGGAAATCTTATGGGTATTTTTGTTAATGCATCTTAAGTTTCATTGGTGTTTTGTATATGATAGTAAATCCATTTTAAGCAGTTGATGAAGGAGATATGCCAGTGGTGGTGCATACTTACATTAAGAAGTTATGATTGTGTGGATGAAGTATTTACAGTTTTTCTTTTACAGGTATGTGGAAGGAAGGTGGCTTTGACAGGCGAGAGAGGGGGTCGAGGTTGATGTCGGTTGATGGTGTGGTGTGAAAAGAGGTCACGGTCTTCCAGCAAGGCAGTCACATATGGAATTGTTATATTTTCTTCCCAAAAGTTACAATGTAATGGTTTGTTTGCTTTTTTGGGTGGGGAGCATCAGCAGTGGAAGAAGAAGAAGAAGAAATAAAAAAGAGGATATTGTACTTACTTTAAAGAGATCTCATTGGTATGATGGTATGCAATGGGGTTTAATAACGAAATAGTATGGCTTGTTTGTTGAGTTGCTAGAATGCCATGATGGCTGTTGAGCTGTTATTGCTTATAAGGGATAGTTAGTATGATGGTGGGATTGCTAGACAACTGGATATTATGATACTATTTTGGTTATTTTCAGCAGTGAAACGGGGCTGGGATTAGGCACCATTGTTTGTTCTTGTTTGCGTGTGTTTTCAGATGACGGTGGGCTTTGTGTTGCTTGTCCAGTTGAAGAGTAATGATGGGTGAGTCATTAGAATTGTTATTGCTCTGGCATTAAGGAGAGCCCATTTGGCTATTACTGGATTGGGTGGTAAATGGGGTTGCAATTTGGTATGATGGCATGTACTTGACTCTGCGTGGTTTTTAGAATGCCCTTGAAGTCTATGTGAAGCTGCCATTGGTCATGAAGTAAGGATTATTTAGTTCATGTGCAGTGGGTATGCTAGGTTATCTTAGCATAGGTGAAGGGTCAGTGTTTTGTTTTCAGCAGTTTTGATAACTGGTTATTTTTGTTATGTGATAGGGCTTTAGGAGTTAACTATATCCACCTTGGTTTGTGAGGACGGGGTACACCGAATGATGTTTGGCTGGATGCCTTAATGGTGTTTAGATTGCTGGAAGTGTGCTGCAGAGAGGGGAACAGCCTGGTCAGGCTGGTGGGCAGAGAAGGGGGCAGGCTTGCCCTCTTCTGTTCCCCCTCTGGTGCTAGATGGTCAATTCAATAAGTTGGAAAAGGAAAGTGAGCGGTTACACTGCTTGACAAGTACATAAGTAGGTGGAGGAAGCTGCTTATTTGGTTGATGGTATAATGCAATAAATGGTAATGAAAGTGTTGATGGTATAATGCAATAAATGGTAATGAAAGTGAGCAGTTACGCTGCCTGATAAGTACCGATAAATGGTAATGGAAGTGAGTGGGTACGCTGCTTCATAACTAGGTGAGTGGAGGCATGGACGCTGCTTACTGATCAGGATGAGCAGGTTTATGCTGCCCTGCCCTGTCCTAAGATAATGTTACATGGGTGTTATTTTATCTGTATCATGTTTGGTTGAAATGAATATTGAGTAACATTTATGTTCATGGAAATTTAATAAAGGTCATCAAATGTCATTCGGTGTAATATGTTTCTTGAAGGGAACCTGGGACAAATTTATTTTATGTTTTGGGCGTGGTACATAAGGACTTAAGGGGAGGTGATTTTAAGAATGAAGTTGAAAGGAAGGAAGTTGAGTGTTATAGTCGGCTGGCTGCTCACCTTCCTTCTGGTTTAAATGAAGCTGTAAATATCAAATGTTTTTTAAAGTACAGAAAATCTGTCATTCTGTTTGCATTAAGGGTTAATATCATTGTTTTCCTATTGGTTAACTGTTTAACAAATTTAGTTTAAATATGGCTGCAGTATTATGTGGTTGTTTGTTTCTGATGAGGTCTTCGGATGAATAGCTGATTAATAAATTTGGTTTACACTAAAATAATTGTGACGACCACCTGTTTCCACCAGTGTAGTTTTGCAAACAAGCAACTATTCTTGAGTTGTCAGCACCAGACCATGTTCAAGCTCTACAATGTATCCTAGGCAATGTCAACTATTTAGGCAAGTTCATACCAGACTTCAGTGAGTTGACAGCACCTTTAAGAGAGCTAACACATAAAAATGTTGCATGGTCATGGTTAGAACACCACCAGAAAGCATTTGAACACCTCAAATGGAAAATTGCCACTCAACCTATGTTAAGATATAATGATGTGAAAAAAACAGTCACTCTTTCTTGTGATGCTTCAAAATTTGGTTTAGGCACAGTTATACTACAAGAGGGCAGACCAGTAGTCTATGCTTCTAGAACACTTACCCAAGCTGAAATGCAGTATGCTCAAATTGAGAGAGAACTTTTGGCAATAGTATTTGCATGTTAGACATTTCATGATTATATTTATGATTGAAACTGATCACCAATCTCTAGTTGCTATTCTAAAAAAGCCTATGCATGCTGCTCCAGCGAGATTACAGAGAGCGATGCTCAGATTGCAAAAGTACAACTTCAAAATGGTCTACACAAAAGGTAGACAACTCTATCTGGCTGATACCTTATCTAGATTGCCCAGAAATACAACAGAAGAGCTTGATGTGGAGAATTTTGACTTTGATGTGATGACAATGCGTAAACTTTCTACCACTTGGCTTGATGAGTTGAGAGACCACACTAAGACTAATCCAATTTTGCAAAAGCTCAATCACTACATTAATGTTGGATGGCCATCAAAGCAATCTAGTGTACCACCTGAAGTGCAAATCTGTTTTCCTTACAGAGATGAATTGTTGATGGAAGATGGCAGTATTTTCAAAGGTCCAAAAATTGTTGTTCCTGCTTCCTTACAAGAATATATACAGATTTTGCATCGTGGTCACCTAGGTTCATCATCCACTAAGGGAAGAGCTAGAGAATTAGTATTTGGCTGTCATTACTGAGAGAAATTGAAAAAGTATGTTCTTCTTGTTCTGTATGCAATAGTATTAAGCTGCATCTGCAAAGAGAATCACTTCAGCTAAATAAAGTCCCTGAACTACCTTGGTCGACATTAGCCCCTGATATCTTCAAGTGGAACAATCAACACTACTTAGTATTGGTTGACTCTTATTTGAACTGGTTTGAGACTGACTTACTACCTAACCTAACATCCACTACTGTTATTACTAAGTTGAAATGTAATTTCTTAGTCCATGGCAGTCCACACAAAGTTATCTCTGACAGTGGTACTCAGTTTACTAGTCAGTTGGTTCAGAAATCTGCAAAAGAATGGGACTTTGTTCATGTTACTAGCAGTCCTGAATATCTGTAGTCAAATGGTCTAGTTGAACATGCAGTGCAGAGTGCAAAGCAATTACTTGAAAGGTCAAGGCGTGACAATACCGATGTGTTTATGAATTTACTTAATCTCAGAAACATATCCCATTTTGATATTCTTGGCTCACCCGCTAAAAGACTTCTTTCCAGGCAAACTAGAATGATGCTACCTATTTGTTCTGGTTTAATAAGACCTAAAGCTAAGAACAACAAAACTGTAAAGGTTCAATTATTCAAAAAGCATTCCATCCACAAGTCCAGTTATGACAAATAGAGCAGATTTCTTCATCCGTTAAGGGAAGGAGAAACAGTGAGAATACAAATGTTGAAAGGTTTCAACTGGATTGGTCAAGTTATAGCTATATGTGCTGAGCCGAGATCCTACCTTGTAGAATCTGAGGGTTTGGAGTACAGGAGAAACCGCAGACATTTACTCCCTGTACCAGACTCATTATCACAATATCATTTGAAGGGCACAGACTCTAAATCTCAAAGCAAATCGAATGTTGTTTCCATCCTAGAGTGTGTTGCTATCTCTGATTCCAATCCTGAAGGTGTTTCAGACTCTTCAAACACTGATCAATGTATGGAGACTGTTCCAGTTAAGTCCAATTCCCAGTTTTATATCACACGAATATCCAGGCCCAGTGTGAAATATGCAGCCACATGGACTTAACTGTGTGTGTGTATATATATATATATATATATATATATATATATATATATATATATATATCATTTGTGTAATTGCATGTCAAATAGACTCATAACATTGCATGTTTTATTTTTCAAGAGGGAGGATGTAGATCAGAGCGTACGTGCTGTGTGTACTATATCTTTAAGAAGCATGTCAAAGATGTAACATGCATGTATAAAGACTGAGTACATGCCACACTTAGTGCCATTTTGAGAGAGCAACCAGAGAGTAAGCATGTATGAATCCTGCAGTTAACTTGTATATGTTACTTAAGTTAGTCAATAGTCTTCTATCAAGATATGTTTGTATAAAATAAAGCTGCTTGAACAGAACCCACACAGACTCTTCAATTATGTCCAAGATAGGAGAGCGACAGATAGTCTGTGATTATAAGCTGTGCAATATAGAAAGACATACAACAATGGACACGTTGTTCAAAAGTTAGGTCCCTGGACACATAAGTTTCCAAATCTCAAACAACTGGGTCAACCTTTAGAGGTGCATTGTCAATGTGGCATCTTTATGCATCTTTCTTAAGCTTGTAAGGAATCAACTTAAATCTTTGTTGTTTATACTCATGTTTATAAGGAGCAGGCTGAGACTTTTTTATAATCCCGTTTTACTTCATGAAAGAATATTTAAAGTCTCCTCATGAAATGACTTGCATGTCTCTTTATTTAGTTTTACTGGTTATAAACTCGTGTCGAATTTAATACAGAACAGGCTTGAGTCTTTTTCACAAAGTGATTTCTGTATTTGCTTTGATCTAGCTTGTGGGCAAAAGTATCCTTAGACTAGTCCACTTAGTAAACAAAATAAGTTAATAAAATTAGACTGATACAGTTGAGGTTTACAAATGGGATGACTAATGGGGTCTATATTATAACACTGAACACTCAAAATTTCGAATGTTATAATATCGACCCATTTCAGTCGAGCAATCATAACATCGAACACTCAGAACAGCGACTTTTTTCCCAGGGAAAAAATTTGCTGTTCCAAGAAACATACACACACACACAAGACAAGCACACCAAAACAACTGCAATCCACAAACATACACTTAAAATCCTACATCTAACCCTACACTAAACTATACATACACTACTATCTATCCCCCAAACCCTAACCCTAAGGTCTGTAACTCTCACACACTCACCTCACCCACGTCCTAACCCTAACTCACTTAACCCGCCCCTAACCCTACAGTCTGTCACTATCGCACACTCACCTCACTCACACCCTAACCCTAAAGTCTATCACTACCGCACACTCACCTCATCCGTGCCCTAACCCTAAAGTCCCGAACTACCGCACACTCACCTTACCCCAGTCCGTTCACTCACTTACCTTAACCCGGTCCGTAACCATCGCACCACACTTACCTGAACCCAATCCGTAACCTCTGTTTATTCACTTCCCTAAATCCGGCCCGTAACCATCGCACCATAGTGCTGTAAATAGCGAAGCCATGGAACGGATCACCGAAATCTTACCCTAGGTAAAATTTCAGTGTTCCGAGGCTTCGCTATTGTCAGCTTTTGCTCTAAAGGGTTCTATATTATAACATTCGAAGTTTTAAAACTTCGATGTTATAATATAGACTCGACTAATGTGGTATGGGGCTTGAAGAGAACACATATGAGAAACTTATAAATATGCTTAATTTAGTCACAGTAATGGAAGGAAAAAAAAGTGGTGCTATGTTAAGAACATATAGCAGCACAAATAACTATAATCATCCAATCAAAGCAAATCAGTTATACAATAAAATATATTTAAAAAGACATTTATATTTCAACTCTAAAACGTTTATTAAATAGAAATATAGATATCTTTTTGAATGCATTTTATTGTATAATTGATTTGCTTTGATTAGATGATTATAGTTATTTGTGCTGCTATAAATGAGAGCTTGACATGTGCTTGTAAAGTCTGAGGAAGCGTCAATGGAATGTGAAAGCTCTTACTTTAAATAAATTAATTCTGCTCAGCCGTGTATGTACCTTACTTGTTGCCCTTTTTTTGATCTACTGTTAACTGAATTATAACAATTTGTTTTCAGTTACTGTACTTGGAACTAGTCATTTAGACTAACTGTCATTATTGTGCTCCACCTGCTGCACCTGGGTATCTGTTGCTTATTGCTGCTTCTAGTTAGGTAGAGAGCAAAGTACCTTATTTCAGGTATTGATTGCACCGGACTTAACCTTTGATTATTGCTGTTGTTACATTGCAGTTTGTACTGACTGTTCCATTGTTAAAGAAGTTAAAGTTATATCTTTGAGTTATTGCACTTGAATCTCCCGCCATTTTCTCTTGCTGGAATAATCTGGATTTCAGATTTGCTGATTTCAGGACTTTATTTTGAGTTTCTGAGTTGTCCAGACCTTGCTGTGATAGACGGGAAGTCTTTCTGCTTATCAGTGGGACTGGTAAGCACTGAGCAGCCTATCTATTGCTAGAAGGAGTGGTTTTCAGGTCTGAAATTGTACCTTATTGGCCGTTTTGGGCTGCTTTCTATTCGTTTTAACTTTCTGCCTTAAAAACCCGTGTTTGCATGGGTTTGTGCTTGTTTTAGCTCTGCGGATCCTGTTTTGGCATCCTGTAAACTACTACAGCAGCAGAAAGAAGAAAGAGAAACTTTAAGTACCTCTGTTTGCCTTTTTTTGCCTAACATTTCTTACCACACTTTAAACTAGCTGTTTTTCAATGTACTGCATTTACTGATACTGCATTTTGCTATTTCTATTAAGATTTCTTACTGCACTTTTATTTTATTTATTTTAGAAGTTATTTTTTCTGTATTTACTGTTGTAGGCTACACACTGATTGAGCTAGCCTTTTCAGTGGATTAAAAGTATTTTTACTGCTTTTTAAATTGTATTTTTGACTAAAAAACAACAACAAAAATAGAAAATGCCATATGTTTGCTTTTGTCCCACCATTTTCTCTTGCTAGAATAGTCCGAATTTCAGATTTGCTTATTTCAGGACTGTATTTTGCATTTCTTGGTTGTCCAGATCTTGCTGTGATAAAGGGAAGTCTTTCTGCTTATCAGTGGGAGTGGGAAGCGCTGAGCAGCCTGCCTGTCTGTCACTAGTAGAGTGGTTTTCAGCTCTGAAATTGTCCCTTATTGACCATTTTGGGCTGCTTTCTATCCCTTTTAACTTTCTGCCTTAAAAACTCATGTTTGCAAGGGTTTGTGCTTGTTTTAGCTCTGTTGTTCCTGTTTTGGCATCCTGCAAACTACTACAGCAGCAGAAAGGAGAAAGAGAGACTTTGATTGAATACAAATACCTCCGTTTGCCTTTTTTTGCCTAAAATTGCTTGTCACACTTTAAACTAGCCATTTTTCAAGATACTGCATTTACTGATGCTGCATTTTGCCATTTCTGTTAAGATTGCTTACTGTACTTTTATTTTATTCATTTTATAATTTATTTCTACTGTATTTACTGTTGTAGGCTACACACAGAAGTGTGCTAGCCTTTTCAGTGCTTTAAAGGTATTTTTACTGCTTTTTAAATTGTATGTCTGACTAAAAAACAAAACAAAAAACTTCTATATGTTTGCTCATTTCTCGCCATTTTTTCTTGCTAGAATAGTCTGGATTTCACATTTGTTGATTTTAGGACTGTATTTTGCATTTCTGAGTTGTCCAGACCTTGCTGTGATAGAGGGAAGTCTTTCTGCTTATCAGTGGGAGTGGAAAGCACTGAGCAGTCTGTCTATTGCTACAGGAGTGGTTTCCGGCTCTGAAATTGTACTATATTGGCCGTTTTTTGCTGCTTTCTATCCCTTTTACCTTTCTGCCTTAAATAGCCATGTGTGCGCTGGTATGCACTTGTTTTAGCTCTGCGGATCCCATTTTGGCATACAGCAAACTACTACAGCAGCAGAAAGGAGAAAGAGAGTCTTTGACTGTAAGTACCTCCGTTTTCCTCTTTTTGCCTAAAATTGTTTACTGCACTTGAGCCATTTTTCAAGATTCTGCATTTACTGATACTGCAATTTCCTATTTCTAATAAGATTGCTTACTGCATTTTTATTTTAGACATTTTATAAGTTATTTCTTCTATATTTACTGTTGTAAGCTACACACTGAAGTGCACAAGCCTTTTTTGTGCTTCAAAAGTGTTTTTACTGCTGTTTAAATTGTATTTCTGACTAAAAAGAAACACAAGAAAAAAAACAAATTTTATCTGTTTGCTCATTTCCCACCATTTTCTCTTGCTAAAATAGTCTGGATTTCAGATTTGCTGATTTGAGGACTGTATTTTGAGTTTGAGTTTTCCAGACCTTGGTGTGATAGAGGAAAGCCCTTCGGCTTATCAGTGGGAGTGGTAAGCACTGAGCAGCCTATCTATCACTAGTAGAGTGGTTTCCATCTCAGAAATTGTATCTTTTTGGCTGTTTTGGGAAGCTTTGTGTCCCTTTTAACTTTGTGCCTTAAAACTTGTGTTTGTGCAGGTTTGCACTTATTTTAGCTCTGTGGATCCTGAGTTGGTGTCCTGCAAACTACTACAGCAGCAGAAAGGAGAATAAGAGACTTTGACTATAAGTACCTCTGTTTGCTTTTTTTGTCTAAAATTTCTTACTGTAGTTTAAACTAGCCATTTTTTCAAGTTGCTGCATTTACTGATGCTTTATTTTCCTATTTCTAATAAGATTGCTTACTGCATTTTTATTTTAGTCATTTTATAAGTTATTTCTACTGTATTTACTGTTGTAGGCTACACACTCAAGTGCACACGCCTTTTCTGTGCTTCAAAAGTGTTTTTACTGCTGTTTAAATTGCATTTCTCACTAAATAACAACAACAAAAAAAATTCTGTTTGCTCATTTCCCACCATTTTCTCTTGCTGGAATACTCTGGATTTCAGATTTGCTGATTTCAGGACTGTATTTTGAGTTTCTGAGTTGTCCAGACCTTGCTGTGATAGACAGAAGTATTTCTGCATATCAGTGGGAGTAGTAAGCACTGAGCAGCCTAGCTTTTGCTAAAGGAGTGGTTTCCAGCTCTGAAATTGTACCTTATTGGCCATTTTTTTGGGTTGTTTTCTATCCCTTTTAACTTTCTGCCTTAAAAACCAATGTTTCCGCGGGATTGCACTTGTTTTAGCTCTGCGGATCCTGTTTTGGTTTCCTGCAAGCTACTACAGTAGCAAAAAGGAGAAAGAGAGACGTTGATTAACTATAAATACCCGTGTTTGCATTTTTCATCTAAAATTGCTTACAACACTTTAAACTAACCATTTTTCAAGTTACTGCATTGATACTACATTTTGCTATTTCTATTAAGATTGCTTACTCCACTTTTTATTTTAGTCATTTTGTAAGTTATCTCTACTGTATTTACTGTTGTAATCTACAACCTCAAGTGCGCTAGCCTTTTCTGTGCTTTAAAAATGTTTTTACTGCTGTTTAAATTGCATTTCTGACTAAAAAAACAAACAAAAAAAATGTTTGCTCATTTTCTACCATTTTATTTTGCTAGAATAGTCTGGATTTCAGATTTGCAGGTTTCAGGACTGTATTTTGAGTTTCTGAGTGTTCCAGACCTTTCTCTGATAGATGGAATTCTTTCTGCTTATCAATGGGAGTGGTAGGCACTGAGGAGCCTATATTACTAGAAGAATGCTTTCCAGCTCTGAAAATGTACCTTATTTGCTGTTTTAGGCTGCTTTCTATCCCTTTTAACTTTCTGCCTTAAAAACCCATGTTTGCGTGGGTTTGTTTCTTGTTTTAGCTCTGTTGATCTTGTTTTGGCATCTGACAAAGTACTACAGCAGCAGAAAGGAGAAAGAGAGACTTTGAATGTAAGTACCTCTGTTTGTCTTTTTTCCCTAAAATTGCTTACTGCTGTTTAAACTAGCCGTTTTTCAAGTTACTGCATTTACTGATTCTGCCTTTTGCTATTTCTATTAAGATTGCTTAGTGCACTTTTATTTTAGTCATTTTGTAAGTTATTTCTACTTTATTTACAGTTGTAGGCTACACACTCAAGTGTGCTAGCCTTTTCTGTGCTTTAGAAGTGTTTTTACTACTGTTTAAATTGTATTTCTCACTAAATAAAAAAACAAAAAATTCTGTTTGCTCATTTCTCACCATTTTTTCTTGCTGGAATAGTCTGGATTTCAGATTTGCTGATTTCAGGATTGTATTTTGAGTTTGAGTTGTCCAGACCTTGCTGTGATAGAGGAAAGCCCTTTGGCATATCAGTGGGAGTGGTAAGCACTGAACAGCCTATCTTTTGATAGAGCAGTGGTTTCCAGCTCTGAAATTGTACCTTATTGGCCATTTTCAGTTGCTTTCTATCCCTTTTAACTTTCTGCCTTAAAAACCTGAGTTTGTGCGGGTTTGCGCTTGTTTTTCCTCTGCAAATCCTGTTATGGCATCCTGCAAACTACTACAGCAGCAGAAAGGAGAAAGAGAGACTTTGATTGACTATAAATACCTGTGTTTGCCTTTTTTGTCTAAAATTGCTTACCACACTTGAACCATTTTTCAAGTTACTGCATTTTGCTATTTCTATTAAGATTATTTACTGCACTTTTATTTTATTCATTTTATAAGTTATTTCTACTGTATTTACTGTTGTAGGTTGCACTCTCATGTTCGTTAGCCTTTTCTGTGCTTCAGAAGTGTTTTTAATGCTGTTTAAATTGTATTTCTGACTGAAAAACAGACAAAAAAAGCAAATTCTATCTGTTTGCTCATTTCCCACCATTTTCTCTTGCTAGAATACCCTGGATTTCAGATTTGCTGATTTCAGGACTGTATTTTGAGTTGTCCAGACCTTTCTCTGATAGATGGAATTCTTTCTGCTTATCAATGGGAGTGGTAGGCACTGAGGAGCCTATATTGCTAGAAGAATGCTTTCCAGCTCTGAAAATGTACCTTATTTGCTGTTTTAGGCTGCTTTCTGTTCCTTTTAACTTTCTGTCTTAAAAACCCATGTTTGCATGAGTTTGCACTTGTTTTAGCTCTGTTGATCTTGTTTTGGTGTCTGACAAACTACTACAGAGGCAGAAAGGAGAAAGAGGGACTTTGAATGTAAGTACCTCTGTTTGTCTTTTTGCCTAAAATTGCTTACTGCTGTTTAAACTAGCCGTTTTCAAGTTACTGCATTTACTGATTCTGCCTTTCCTATTTCTATTAAGATTATTTACTGCACTTTTATTAGTCATTTTTGTTATTTCTACTTGTATTTACTGTTGTAGGCTACACACTCAAGTGTGCTAGCCTTTTCTGTGCTTTAGAAGTGTTTACTACTGTTTAAATTGTATTTCTGACTAAATAACAAAACAAAATCATTCTATTTGCTCGTTTCCCACCATTTTCTCTAGCTAGAATAGTCTGGATTTCAGATTTGCTGATTTCAGGACTGTATTTTGAGTTTTTGAGTTGTCCAGACCTTGCTGTGATAGACAGAAAGCCCTTTGGCATATCAGTGGGAGTGGTAAGCACTGAACAGCCTATCTTTTGATAGGACAGTGGTTTGCACCTCTGAAATTGTACCATACTAGCCATTTTGGGCTACTTTCTATCCCTTTTAATTTTCTGCCTTAAAACCTGAGTTTGCTTGGGTTTTGCTTGTTTTTCCTCTGCAAATCCTGTTTTGGCATTCTGCAAACTACTACAGCAGCAGAGAGGAGAAAGAGAGACTTTGATTGACTATAAATACCTGTGTTTGCCTTTTTGTCTAAAATTGCTTACCACACTTGAACCATTTTTCAAGGTACTGCATTTACTGATACTGCATTTTGCTATTTCTGTTAAGATTGCTTACTGTACTTTTATTGTATTCATTTTATATGTTTTTTCTGCTGTATTTACTGTTGTAGACTACACATTGTAGTGCACTAGCCTTTTCAGTACTTTAAAAGTATTTTTAATGCTTTTTAAATTATATTTCTGACTAAAAACAAAATAAATAAAAATGTATATGTTTGCTCATTTCCATTTTCTCTTGCTAGAATACCCTGGATTTCAGATTTGCTGATTTCAGGACTGTATTTTGAGTTGTCCAGACCTTGCTGTGATAGAGAGAAGCCTTTCTGCTTATCAGTTGGAGTGGTAAGCACTGAGCAGCCTATCTATTGCTAGAGGAGTGGTTTAGAGCTCTGAAATAGTACCTTATTGGCTGTTTTGGGCTGCTTTCTGTTCCTTTTAACTTTCTGTCTTAAAAACCCATGTTTGCATGAGTTTGCACTTGTTTTAGCTCTGTGGATCCTGTTTTGGTGTCCTCCAAACTACTACAGAGGCAGAAAGGAGAAAGAGGGACTTTGAGTGTACGTACCTCTTTGCCTTTTTTTGCCTAAAATTGCTTACCGCACGTTAAACTAGTGTTTTTCAAGTTACTACATTTACTGATGCATCTTCCTATTTCTATTAAGATTATTTACTGCACTTTTATTTTAGTCATTTTTGTTATTTCTACTGTATTTACTGTTGTAGGCTACACACTCAAGTACACAAGTCTTTTCTGTGCTTTAAAAGTGTTTACTGCTGTTTAAATTGTATTTCTGACTAAAAAACAACAACAAAAAACAAAATCATTCTATTTGCTCGTTTCCCACCATTTTCTCTAGCTAGAATAGTCTGGATTTCAGATTTGCTGATTTCAGGACTGTATTTTGAGTTTCTGAGTTGTTCAGACCTTGCTGTGATAGACAGAAGTCTTTCTGCTTATCAATTAGAGTGCTAAGCACTAAGCAGCCTATCTTTTGCTAGAGGACCAGTTTGCACCTCTGAAATTGTACCTTATTGGTTGTTTTGGGCTGTTTCTATCCCTTTTAACTTTCTGCCTTAAAAACTCATGTTTGTGCGGGTTTGCGCTTGTTTTACTCTGCGGATCCTGTTTTGGCATCCTGCAAACTACTACAGCAGTAGAAAGGAGAAAGAGATTCTTTGGTTGACTATAAGTGTCTCTGTTTGCCTTTTTTTTTTGCCTAAAATTGCTTACTGCACTTTAAACTAGCTGATTTTCAAGGTACTGCATTTACTGATACTGCATTTTGCTATTTCTGTTAAGATTGCTTACTGTACTTTTATTGTATTCATTTTATATGTTTTTTCTGCTGTATTTACTGTTGTAGACTACACATTGTAGTGCACTAGCCTTTTCAGTACTTTAAAAGTATTTTTAATGCTTTTCAAATTATATTTCTGACTAAAAAACAAAAGAAATAAAAATGTATATGTTTGCTCATTTCCCATTTTCTCTTGCTAGAATACTCTGGATTTCAGGACTTTATTTTGAGTTGTCCAGACCTTGCTGTGATAGAAGGAAGTATTTCTGCTTATCAGTGGGACTAGTAAGTACTGAGCAGCCTATCTATTGCTAAAAGGAGTGGTTCCAGCTCTGAAATTGTACCTTATTGGCTGTTTTGGGTGCTTTCTATCCCTTTTAACTCTCTGCCTTAAAAACCCGTGTTTGCACTTGTTTTAGCTCTGTGGATCCTGTTTTGGAATCCTGTAAACTACTACAGCAGCAGAAAGAAGAAAGAGAATCTTTAAGTACCTCCGTTTACCTTTTTTTTTGCCCATAATTGCTTACCACACTTTAAACTAGCTGTTTTTCAATATACTGCATTTAATGACGCTGCATTTTTCTATTTCCATTAAGATTGCTTACTGCACTTTTATTTTCTTCATTTTATAAGTTATTTTTTCTGTATTTACTGTTGTAGGCTACACACTGATTGCGCTAGCCTTTTCAGTGCATTAAAAGCATTTTTACTGCTTTTTATCTATCACTAGTAGAGTGGTGTCTAGCTCTGAAATTGTACCTTATTGGTTGTTTTGGGCTGTTTCTATCCCGTTTAACTTTCTGCCTTAAAAACTCATGTTTGTGTGGGTTTGCGCTTGTTTTACTGTGCGGATCCTGTTTTGGCATCCTGCAAACTACTACAGCATAGAAAGGAGAAAGAGAGACTTTGGTTGACTATAAGTGCCTCTGTTTGCCTAAAATTGCTTACAGCACTTTAAACTACATGTTTTTAAAGTTACTGCATTTACTGATACTGCATTTTGCTATTTCTATTAAGATTGCTTACTGCACTTTTAGTTCAATCATTTTATAAGTTATTTCTACTGTATTTACTCTTGTAGGCTACACACTCAAGTGAGATTGCCTTTTCTCTGCTTTAAATTTTTTTTACTGCTGTTTAAATTCTATTTCTGACTAAACAAACACACAAATATTTTCTCTGTTTGCTCTTTTCCCACCATTTTCTCTTGCTAGAAAAGTCCAGATTTCAGATTTGCTCATTTCAGGACTGTATTTTGAGTGTCTGAGTTGTCCAGACCTTGCTGTGATTGATGGAAGTCTTTCTGCTCATCAGTGGGAGTGGTAAGCACTAAGCAGTCTATATTTTGCTAGAGGAGGGTTTTGCAGCTCTGAAATTGTACCTTATTGGTTGTTTTGGGCTGGTTTCTATCCCTTTTCAATTTCAGCCTTAAAAACCCATGTTTGCACTTGTTTTAACTCTGCAGATCCTGTTTTGGCATCCTGTAAACTATTATAGCAGCAGAAAGGAGAAAGAGAGACTTTGATTGACTATAGGTGCCTTTGTTTGCCTTTTTCTTTGCCTAAAATTGCTTACCTCACTTTAAACTAGCCGTTTTTCAAGTTACTGCATTTTGCTATTTCTATTGATTGCTTACTGCATTTTTATTTTAGTCCTTTTATAAGTTATTTCTACTTTATTTACTGTTGTAGGCTACACACTGATTGCGCTAGCCTTTTCAGTGCATTAAAAGTATTTTTACTGCTTTTTAAATTGTATTTCTGACTAAAAAACAAACAAAAAAATCTATCTATTTGCATATTTCCCACCATTTTCTCTTGCTAGAATAGTCCATTTTTCAGATTTGCTGATTTCTGGACTGTATTTTGAGTTTCTTCGTTGTCCAGACATTGCTGTGATAGAGGGAAGTCTTTCTGCTTATCAGTGTGAGTGCTAAGCACTGAGCAGCCTGTCTATCACTAGTAGAGTGGTGTCTAGCTCTGAAATTGTACCTTATTGGTCGTTTTGGGCTGCTTTCTATCCCTTTTAAGTTTCTGCCGTAAAAACCCGTGTTTGCATGGGTTTGTTTTTGATTTACCTCTGCAGATCCTGTTTTTACATCCTGCAAACTGCTACAGCAGCAGAAAGGAGAACAAGAGACTTTGATTGACTCTGAGTATTCTGTTTGCCTTTTATTTGCCTAAAATTGCTTACCACACTATAAATTAGCCATTTTTCAAGTTACTGCATTTACTGATACTGCATTTTGCTATTTCTATTAAGATTGCTTACTGCACTTTTATTTTAGTCATTTTATAAGTTATTTCTACTGTGTTTACTGTTGTAGGCTACACACTCAAGTGCGCTAGCCTTTTCTGTGCTTTAAAAGTGTTTTTACTGCTGTTTAAATTGTATTTCTGACTATGAAACAAAAAAAATTCTATTTGTTTGCTCGTTTCCCACCATTTTCTCTTGCTAGAATAGTCTGGATTTCAGATTTGCTCATTAGTAGTACTGTATTTTGAGTTTCTGAGTTGTCCAGACCTTGCTGTGATAGAGCAAAGTCTTTCTGCTTATCAGTGGAAGTGGTAAGCACTGAGCAGCGTATGTATCAGTAGAGGAGTGGTTTCCAGCTCCGAAATTGTACCTTATTGGCCATTATGGGATTCTTTCTATCCTTTTTAACTTTCTGCCTTAAAAACTCGTGTTTGCATGGATTTGTGTGCCACAAAGCTAGGGTAAACTATTACCAGTGCCAGAAAGTCAACTCTTCAAATTTTCCCTTAGATCTTGCTAGTTTTCATCTTTTTGCTCTCAAACTCGACTATTTAAGTACGGCAATTGCTTTGAACTTTTTGCAGCTTTTACCATAGCATATATATGGCTACCTGCACTAAACTAAACTTTCAATATAGGAAAGTACAAAACATCTTCAGTATTTAATAAATTGAGCACCTATCCCGGTATGTCTAAAGGATAGTTCCCTGTGTTTTCTCCTGCTAACCTGGCGAACTTGGACCTCATTAGACAATGTAGCAACTGCTCATGTACACAGAGAACCCTCTCCTCTTACCTCCCAACACTACGACTTGTGAGAGATGCACATATATTGCCAAATTGGAAGCCAAGCACTCAACCGACCAAGACTGGATTAGCCAGTCAAGAGGAGAAGGTTAACACCTGCACGTGGAGGAGCTCTCGGATCATGTAGCCCTGGCAGGTATGATCTTAGCCCTGAGTAGCATCCTACCATCACCCAGAATGATACCACAGTACAAGCAGAAAATGATTGACTTCAACTGGGTAAGTTTCTGGTGTCATTCTAAGGGGGTCCAGTATCTGTCTGCCTGGGATGACATGATCATAGGTTTATAGGTAGGTACTAGGCTATCAGCCCAAGGGCCAAAGTAAGCCTATCCAACAAGGTTCCCTGGCTTATGCCACCCAAGATAGTTATTTTCCTGTGCTGCTGTCCAGCAGACCCACAGAAGTGATCCCTGGGGTATATTTCCTATTTCCCATCCACTCATCATGATTTTTCTTGAAGAGTGCTAATGAGGAACTTTGCTTGACATACATGGATAGCTTGTTCCACAGTATGGGAAGTCTCTGGGACAGAAATCTATTCCTCCAGCATGTCTTATTTATTGTGGTGACAAGGTTTTGGTCCCTAGAGCATGTAGCTTGGAGGAATTGGGATTTCTTTAGGTGTAGTATGTCCAACAGCTCTGGGTTTGACATAGCATTATATGTTAGGCAGAGAGCACCTCAGAGTATGCGATATGCTTTGGAATAAACCTGGAGTTTTTTGAGATGGTCAGTGTAGGGCATCTGTTTGAGGCCAGTAATCCTCTTTGTGAGGTACTTCTGTGGCCTTTGCAGCTGCTGAAGATGTCTTGTGAGGTACATTCCAAAAGGGGCGTTGTACTCTATAATGGGTCTGATAGTGTAGACTAGGGGGGAACAATGACCTCTTTTTTTTTTTTTCCTGGATGAGAACCCTTTTGTGATGGTGTGTGCCATATAAAAGAACTTCCTGACTATTGTGGTGATGTGATTATCAAAGGAGAGACTACTGTCCACCTGGGTCTCAAAGTCTCTTATCACACATTTGGTGTTAATTAGACTACTGCCTATGTGGTAGTTCATGGGTACAGAGTTTTTATCAAAGGGGATGGCAATGCACTTTTTGGCATTGAGCTTGAGGCCATGGCTCTGACACCAGGCATCTGTCTCAGTGAGGCCCTTCTGTAGGAAATCCACATCATTTGGGGACTCAACTATGCCTCCTAATTTGCAGTCATCTGCATACTTCGTTAGCCAGAGGCCTTCTGTGTTGGCCTGTACTTCAGAGAAGTAGATACCAAACAGGAGAGGTCCCAGGACTGAACCCTGTGGTACTTCACTTGTCACTGGTTTGAAGTCAGATTTGGAGTCTGCAACTTTTGCATGTGGGTTCTGTCAGTGAGCCAGTTGGCAACCCATCTTGTGACGTAGGGATTTATACTAGTGTGTTTAGTGAGTTTAGCTATAATTCCAGAATGAGGGATGGTGTCGAAAGCCTTGGCGAGGTCAAGATAGGCTGTGTTTACCACATTACCCTCATCTATGGCTTTGGTGACTGCCTCAAAGAAGTCGATCAGATTCAGGAGTCCATGCTCTTCCTTTTACAAATCTGAACTGGGTGAGGTCCAGAGTTTGGAGGTTGCCAATATCATTGTTTAGGAGTTCCATGATGATACGTCCCATGGCCTTGTAGACCAGGCTCGTCAGGCTAAGGCGATAGTTCCCGGGATCAGTGGTGGCTTCCCCTTTGTGGAGTGGGATAACTGTTGCTGTACGCCATTCAGTGGGCACAAAACCTTATGTGAGGCTATGGTTGAACATGGTCTTTAGGTGGGGGAGCCAGTTCATTCTGAAGTTTGTGTAAAATGCAGCCTGGGATGTTGTCCAGTCCCATGGATGCTGTGTTTTTGGCTTTAAAGAGTGCAGCTTTTACATGCGTAGTTGTGATTACAGGGACTCTGCATTCATCCTGTATAGATATGGGCCCTTTAGGGGTGAGAGGGGGGTAAAGTTAGCACTGAACCTATCTGCCAGGATGCTGGCAATATCAGCTGGTTCTGTAATTTTCGTGCTGTTGTGCTGTAACTCTGAGCAGATCTGAGTGTTGCCATTGAGATTCTTGACATAGCTATAGAATGCTTTGTGGTTGTCCTTAGAATCAGTGGTGATTTTTTTTTCATAGCTAGCTTTGGAGGATCTTATAAGGAATCTCAGCTTCTTACTGAGGCTGATCAGGGAGCTCCTCCTCTCATGGGATTTTACTCTCTCTTGCAGCCAGAGATGGCCTGCACCTTTCACCCCTGGGATTCTGGATACTGGCCAAGGCTCTTATCACCCCTATAATGCCTTTTTAGGAAATGTCCTGAAGACAAAATTACCACCGTAACAGATACAAGCAAACGTAATCTGAGGGTTATGCTACTCAATGCTAGAAGTCTAAATCTCAAAATGCACTCGCTCGAAGCACTCCTTAAAATGGAGAACATTGACATCTGTACAGTAACAAAGAGCTGGTTCAAGGCTCCGGTGAGCACCCCAGCACTACCAGGATATAATTCATACCACACCTTTTGCCCCCTAAACCTGGACCGAAGCCCTAAAGGTAGTGGTGTCTCCATATTCATAAAGTATATGCGCACCTCCAGACTAGTAGCCCAACATAACACATCAAAAATGCCTCAGGTATAACTAACACTGGGTAAAAGTGCAATCCAGGTTGTAACCTGCTAAGAATCCCCCACCATGTCCCAAGACTCCCACTCCACATTCCTAAACACACTGGAAAATATTAAGGTATAACCCAATACCCTTATACTGGGAGACTTTAACTACCTCTCCATTAACTGGGAAAATTACTCATGTATCAACGCACTTGCTCAATGTTTTCTGGAATTCATTAATTCCAATGCCCTGGATCAACCCATTCTTACCCCCACCATGGGAGACCATTGCTCTACACCAGAATTCAACTCCTCCCTGGTAAGATCTGACCACAAGCTAATAACCATGGATATCCACATCCCACCCTCATCTCCTGTAAAGGAAACCACCATAAAAACTTCTCCAAAGCCAGTTTTGGGCTTCTAAAAACCAGAGGTGGCAAACTTCATGTCGCCCATGCAAATGGAAAATAGGTGCATGACTGCTGAATCATACATCAGTGCACTGTATGAGCACATACACAAGTGCATGGAGTGGGTCATACCAAACAGAACCAAGATGCTCTCCTCCAAAAAAGGAAGCCAATCTGGTGGACCCCTGCCATAAACAGGCTCTACAACAGAAGGAAGAAACTGTTGCAGAAAAGGGTGAAGTCACAAGACTGGAAAAACTCCCTTGCTAACCTCAGCAAAAAAAACTGAGATCCCTCCTCAAATCATCTAAAGCTAGCTACAAAAAACAAAATTGCTGCAGATACTAAGCACAACCACAAGGCATTCTATAGTTATGTCAAGAATTTACAGGGCAATACTCAGATCTACTCTGAGCTACAGCACAATGGCAACACGTATACCGAGCCAACTGATATTGCCAATATATTGGCTGACAGGTTCAGTGCAAACTTTACTCCACTTTCACCCCCTAAAGGGTGAATCACAATACTTGAGGAATGCCAAGTCCCTATTATCACGGCTGCACAGGTAAAAAATGCACTGTCCAAAGCCAAGAATACTGCTTCCATGGGACCTGATAATATCCCTTGCTGTGTTCTCCATGAATTACAAAGTGAACTGGCACCATACCTGAGTCCCCTATTCAATCGTAGCCTCACTTCAGGCTTTATCCCTTCAGAATGGCACACTGCTGCAATCATCCCACTCCACAAAGGTGACTACTGACCCCGGAAACTACCGCCCCATTAGCCTGATGAGTCTGATATGTAAGACTATGGAATGCATCATCACAGACCTTATAAATGGGGACGTAGGGAATCTCCAAACTCTGGACCCCACACAGTTTGGGTTTGTGAAAGGTAGAGCATGTCTGCTCAACCTGATAGACTTCTTTGAGTCTGTCACCAAAGGTGTGGATGAAGGCAAGGTAGTTCACAAAGCCTCTCTCGATCTTGCCAAGGCCTTCGACACCATCCCTCACTCAGAAATCCTGGATAGACTCACTAAACTAGGCATAAACCCCTATGTCATAAGATAGGTTGCCAACTGGCTCACTGATAAAACCCACACTGTCAAAGTAGCAGACTCCAAATCTGACTACCGACCAGTTACAAGTGGATTCCCACAGGGATCAATCCTAAGTCCTCTCCTGTTTGGCATCTACTTCTCTGAAGTTCAAGCCAATACAAATGGACTATGGCTGACCAAGTTTGCCAATGATTGGAAACTGGGAGCCATTATTGATTCACCAACTGATTTAGACATTCTACAAAAAGGCCTCACCCAGACCAATGACTGGTGCCAGAACCATTGCCTAAAGCTCAATGCCAAAAAGTGCAGTCATTCCCTTTGAGAAAAACTCAGTACCAATGAGCTTCCAGATAGGCAGTAGTCCACTAAACACCGAAGCAGGTTGACCGCAACCTCTCCTTTGATAACCACATTGCCACTGTGGTCAGAAAGTTCTTCTGTGTGGCACATCTCATTACAAAAGGTTTTTCCTCTAGAAAAAAAGAGGTCATAATCTCTCTCTACTCGTTCCTCATTAGACCTATTATAGTATACAATGTCCCATTTGGCATGTATGCCACTAGACACCTACAACAACTGGAATGGCCACAAAAATACCTCACCAAGAGGATCTTAGGCCTTGAACACAATGCCCTATATGGACAGACTCAGAAAACTCCAGCTATACTCCGTCTCATATCGCTTGCTTAGAGGCGATCTCTGCTTGACCTACAAAGCCATGCCTGACCCAGAGCTGTTAGATATGCTACATCTAAAGAAATCCCAATCCATTCATGCCACACACTCAAGGGACTTCAACCTCATTACCACAATAAACAGAACATGCTGGAGGGACAGGTTCCTAACCCAGAGACTCTCCATACTCTGGAACAAACTTCCCATCCACATCAAGCTGAGCACTTGACCGGCCCTCTTCAAGAGAAATCTTGATGAGTGGATGGGCAATAGAAAGTTTACCCCGGGGATCACTCCAGTGGCCTTGCTTGATAAGGGGCACTGTGAACTAATGTTGGGAAGCACGATGACAGGGAATCTTCTTGGACTAGGCTTATATAGGCTCCAGGGCTGTTAGCCTAGTACACACCTATGAACCTCTGTTATTAAATACTTCATCATATCATATACCCATAAATATGGTATTGCTAAACCAATTTGCATGTGGGTGAAAAATTTATGTCCATAGCCTTTGTATATTATCTTTATTAATTGTATATCACAAAAAAAACGTGAAACTGTCTCAAAATGTTACACAAAACTGAAATGGTCTTTTCTGGATTTATTCAGTACAAAATAATAATTGCAAATAAAGCCAACTTTTCTTGATTGCTATACCAATTATATCTTTGTATTTCTAAGTCCCTTGTTTTCTTTGCCAATGGCTCTAAATTTAAAGCAAATAAAGGGGGAAGAGGACAACCCTGTCTGGTTCCTCTGTTCAAACACAGCTTATCTGTGATAAACCCTCCCACTTGAATTCTTGTCTGATATCTGAAATATATCCTTCTAATTAACATTATTTATCAGGGAATGCAAATGCTTCCAATGCCCTACTCACAAAATCTCAGCTTACTTGATCAAATGTTTCTCTGGATTAATGGAGTACAGAGTCTATGTCCATCTTTATAGAAAAGTATTTTAGACCACTTGTCAATATCAAGTCACATATCCTAAGTGACCCTCGACAATTTCTGTTTGATCTTTATGAGTTTACACAGGCTACATTTGATGTGGAGGGATGTTACTTGGTAACCTTGGATGTAAGTTCCCTCTTCACAGTTATACCAAATATGTTAGGTATTGAATGGGTGGTACAATATCTGATGGAACAACATATATTTAGTGACAGGTTGAATTACTTCATTATTTACTTGAGTTGGTCTTATATAACAATGTATTTGTTTTTGATGGTAATTATTTTTTGCAAAGAGATGGCGTAGCAATGGGCATGTGCTAACAGGCATTCCAATCTCATTATGCCCATATGGGAACTTAAGCACATATTGGTTGATACATACGTAGAACACATTTTATTTTACAAACGTTTTGTGGATGATTTATTTTTGATTTGGAAGGGTACACATGATGAGTTGGTTAAGTTTATAGAAGATATTAATGCTAGTACTACATTTTTGAGATTTATAGCAGAGTATAGGCTAGCATATGAATGCATTCAAGCAGAGCAAGGCATACTTACCTAACACATATCTTGTATGATGTGCACCTTCCTTTCAAAATTGATGCTATTACTGCAGTGGGACCTGACTGCCTATCCCCTCTGAGTAATGATATGTCGATATCAAACTCTAATTTGCACCTACATTTATCCCAGTATCTGGATAATTAGTTGATCCTAGCTTCTTGATTGCTACAGCCAATTAGGTCCCTTGCTTCACTGAAGCGGACCTGATTGAGAGCAGCTAACAAGTAAAGCAAGGGATGTGATTGGCTGCAGCCATCAAGGAAGCAAGTTTTTTCGGGGGGAAAAAAAAGTGGAATCGCGCGACGGCGCTGCCGAATGAACAAGCGATTTTGAAACCCGTGACTGCTTCATATGGGGGTCCTCGTACATGGGGAGATAATCGGGGGCTCCCTGCGGCCACGGGTTTGGCGGGTGCCTAACGCCAGCTATGTACACAGCACAGGTTGGTCATTTTTTTTCCTTTTACTTTATCAAATGTTTCTCTGCATTAAGACCCACTAACATAGGTATTTTCTTACATTCTGTTTCCCCCTGGATCATCATTGTTTTATTAATGTTGTCAAATGGTTGCCTCCACTCCACAAAATGACACTGATCCATATTGATCAATTTTGGCAATGCCTTTGTCATTCTTTTAGCTAGTATATAATTGTGGTTTAAAATTGAAATGGCTATATATGACCCTGTGTCTGAAGAGTCTTTACCATCTTTAGGTAACACTGCCACCACTGTGTTCTTCCAAGATTGTTGGTGCTTCTCCCTTTCAAATACTGTTAAATACAATCTTCCAAATCTTTATCAGTTTCTTCCCTCCTAATTTCCAAACTTCCACAGGAATACCATCTATTCCTGGAGCCTTTCCTGAAGATTGATTATACATCACTGTTTTTATGCCATCATCTCCTCTCTTAACTGTTAGTTGTTGAGCCTCATCTACCTCTAACCTTGGCATAATTAAGTCTTCCATAAATATTTCCATTTGTACTCTTTCTTCATTTCCGTATTTCTCTGTTTTGTACAAATTTTCATTAAATTTCTGGAACATCTCTAAAAACCTCCTCATGTTATCTGGGTATGTTTATAGGTTCCCTAAGTTCGGTGACAGTCCTTTCAACATTCTGTTGCCCGAGTTGTGATAACCGCAATAGCTGTGTTAATGTCCCATTAATTCTAACACCTTTCTATATAGGGGACTTCAAGTCACTAATCTGAGATGACAATGGTTGGTATGAGCAGCACTTCCTGGACATTATAAATACTAACTCTCTTGTTCAAACGTTAACCATCCTGTTAAGGGCCAGGTATCCTTGATCCTATCCTCATATATATAGCTTTTCTTGCCCACCTCAGTATGTACCATCTTCCTTCATTAAATTAACCATAAGTCAGCAACCTTTTCCTTTAAAACTGGTGGTACTTCCCCTGAAAAATAAGGCACTCCTCAAAAGCAAACTTTCTTCAATTATTTGATGACCTAAATAAATTTCACTGTAACCCTCCTCCAACAAATCCCATTGCTAAAGTCACTGTTCATGCCTCTGACTTCTGCTACCACTTAAACAGTTGCATTAATAAGACAGTCTCTCTCCAGCCCAAATATAATGTGAAATTTAAAAACAATCCCCAATGCTGAAATACCAGTATAAATAAACAGTCTATACTTCCATGTTGACAGGGCTGTTCATCGAACGCCCTTACATTGAGACATACAGAACGAAATGCCAAAATCTTGAACAGCCACAATAGCAATTTTTTTCCCAGGGGGGAAAAAATGCTGGGCCATTGGGAATTTGCCATTTCCTCCACTGTAGTGCAATCTCAGAGTTGTTATATTTAAGTAGGGGGGTGTGGGGAGTGAAGCCCCCACTTTATTTTGTCTGTCGGTTTGTTTGTTGTTGGCCCAGCAATTGTTTGCCCTGGGAAACAAAATTGCTATTGTGGCCGTTCGAGATTTTGGCATTTCGTTCTATATGTGTCGATGTAAGGGCGTTCCATGAACAGCCCTGTCGACATGGAAATATACACCTTAAATAAACCACGTGACAAGAGAAAGACATGACTTAATGCTGTGAAGAAGTCTCATTATATCCACCTTAAGTGTAGGCTTTAGCAAAGAGCTTAAAAGGACTATTAGGAAAATCAAAGCTAAATATAAACTTAAAATAGCCATTGAAATAAAAAATAACTACAAATTGCATTTGACTTCACCTTTGATCTTTGCTTTAGTTATAGTAACATTGCAGTCTGTACCAAGTGTTCCATTGTTACCAGAAAGTTGAGAACTAACACCATGTAATGTCTGGAGCTAATCCACAATAATAATGCACCCTCTGAGCCAAAGGAAATAGCTGATATCCTAGATGACAAATTTAGTGCAAATTTTACTTCAGCTACAGCTGTAAGTATTCCACAGTCCTAGCTACCTCCCATAATTACTGTCCTTTCAGCCCTCTCAAAAGTTAAGAACTCCACATCCACAGATTCTTATAACATATCAGGTTGCCTGATTATCAGTACCAAATATGGCCTACCTTAACCCCCTGTTTAATATTTTTAATTTAAGCCTCACCACGGGTGTCGCGCTCCTATTTTGGACACAATAGAAGAGTCTTTGTGGGTTCTGTTCAAGCAGCTTTATTTTATACAAATACATCTTTAAAGAAGTTTATTAACTTTAACTTAAGTAACTTGTATACAAACTAACAACTGCAGTTATACATGCTCTCACTCTGGCTGTTCTTACAAAATAGCACTAGGGATTGCACTTGTCTGGAATTTATGTGTGTACGTACAGCCTTGACATGCTTTTTAAAGATACCGCACGCATCACTTGCACTGTGATCTACATCCTCCCTCTGAGAAATGGATCTTACAAAGCTGTGAGTCTGTTTGGCATGCAGAAATCACAGGCAGTTCTTTGTCATGCATTATACAGTACTAATTACACATATACACTCAAGTCCACATTGCTGCACATTTCACACTAGGCTTTGATACTCATCCATATTGTGTGACATAAGACTGGGAATTCGATTTAGCAACTGGAACCGTCTCTGCAAAATGTTTGACCTGTGGAATGTTTGGAACATTTTCTGGAATGGAATCAGAATTTTGAACACATTCTGGTATGGGAACAGTGTCTGATTCACTCTTAGAGTTGAAGTACGCATCACAGAAACAATGTTGTGATGATGATTCTGCGGTTCCTCCTATACGCCACACACTTGGAGTCTACCAGGTAGGATCTTGGCTCAACACAAATGCCTGTAATCAGTCCTTATTAATCAAAACCTTTCATTGTCTGGATTCGTACCATCTCTCCTTCCCTCAACGGACAAAGTAATCTGCTTGATTGGCCATAACTAGATTTCTGGATATTACGCTTCTTAAACAATTGAGCTTTGATGGTTTTATTGTTCTTAGGTTTGGGCTTCAATAAACTGGAAGTAATGGGTTGCGTAGTTCTAGTTTGCATGGAAAGTAGTCTTTGAGCAGGTGAGCCAAGAATATCGTCACTGGGTATGTTTCTGAGATTAAGCAAACTCAATAACATATCAGTATCATCACGCTTTGACCTTTCAAGTAATTGCTTTGCATTCTGCACTGCACATTCAGCTAGACCATTGGACTGAGGATATTCAGAGCTACTAGTGACATGTACAAAGTAACCAGATATCCAAAGAAACAAAAACAGCATGTAGGTAAACCAGGTAGGGTACAAAATGCAAAATAATAATAAAAAAATCCAAAGCCTGGAAACGAGGTAAAATGCAGTGTTTATTCCAAACAGAAAAAAATCACAAAGCTTTCGGGATCAACCCTTCATCATTGTGTTTTCTGTTTGGAATAAACACTGCATTTTACATTGTTTCCATGCTTTGAATTGTTTTATTATTGACATATACAAAGTCCAATTCTTTTGCAAATTTCTGAAACAACTGGCTAGTAAATTGAGTACCATTGTCAGAAAGAACTTTGTGTGGACTACCATGAACTGAGAAATGATATTTCAACTTAGTAATAACAGCAGTGGATGTTAGGTTAGGTAGTAAATCAGTCTCAAACCAATTCGAATAAGAGTCTACCAAAATCAAGTAGTGTTGATTGTTGTACTCAAAGATATCAGTTGCAATGGTAGACCAAGGTAGTTCAGGAACTGGACTTAATTGAAGTGGTTCTCTTTGCAAATGCGGTCTAGTACTATTGCATACTGAACAAAAATAAAGTACTTTATCAATGTCTTGTGGTAATGAAGCCCAAAATATTAATTTTCTAGCTCTTCTCTTAGTGGGTGTGGATCCTGGGTGACCACGATGCAAAGTCTGGATATACTTTTGTTGTAAGGAAGCAGGAATAACAATTTTAGGACCTTTAAAAATAATGCCATGTTCCATCAACAATTCATCTCTGTAAGGAAAATAGGTTTGCATTTCAGGTGGTGCGCTAGATTGCTTTGACGGCCAGTCAACATTAATGTAGTGATTGAGCTTCTGTAAAACTGGATAAGTCTGAATGTGATCTCTTAACTCATCAAGTCGATTGGTAGAACAATTATGCAGTGACATCACATCAAAGTCAAAATTCTCTGCATCAAGCTGTTCTGTGGTATTTCTGGGTGATCTGGATAAGGTGTCAGCCAGATAGAGCAATTTGCCTTTCGTGTAGACCATTTTGAAATTGTACTTTTGCAATTTGAGCATCATTCTTTGTAATCTTGCTGGAGTGGAATGCATAGGCTTCTTTAGAATAGTAACTAGAGGTTAGTGGTCAGTTTCAATCTGAATAGCTCGACCATAAATATAATCACAGAACTTGGAACATGCAAAAATACTATTGCCAAAATGCTCCTTCTCAAATGGAGCATAATGCATCTCAGTTTAGGTAATGTTTTAGAAGTTTAGGCTACTGGTCTGCCCTCTTGAAGTATAACTGCACCAAGATCAAATTTTGAAGCATCACAGGAAAGAGTAATTGGTTTGTTCATATCATAGTATAGGTGGGGATGGCAATTTTCTGCTTAAGGTATTCAAATGCCTTCTGGTGCTGTTCCACCCATGACCATGCAACATTTTTCCACATTAGCTCTCTTAAAGGTGCTGTCAGCACACTGAAGTCTGGTATAAACTTGCCTAAATAGTTGACCATGCCCAGAAAACATTGTAGAACTTGTACATCATCTGGTGCTGACATCTCAAGAATAGCTGTTTGCTTTGTCAGGTCTGGTCTCAGTCCTGTACTTGTGAACAAATGACCTACATTGGTAACTTCTGGAAGACTGAATTTGCACTTCAGAGTATTGAGCTTTGAGTTCACTTCATGTGCTCTGTCTAGAACTTTCTTTAGGTTCCAGTCATGCTCTGCTTCACCGTTGCCTCCAACCAATAAATCATCTACTATTATGGCACAAGGATAACCTGAAAAAATTAGCTCCATTGCACGCTGAAAAACTTCACTTGCAGAATTTATTCCAAATGGCATCCTTGGGAATCTGTATCTGCCAAATAGAGTACCAAAAGTAGTTAGAAATGAAGATTTGTGATCAAGCATCACTTGCCAAAATGAACACTCTGCATCCAAGACACAGAAAACTGTGGCATTCGGTATTAGAGCTGCAACTTCTTCGACTGTGTGCATTGGATGATATGGTCTCTTTAATGCTTTGTTCAAATCTCTTGGGTCAATACATATTCTGATTTCATCTGAGCCTTTTTTATGCACCCATTCAGTTGGTTGTGTGACTGGACAAATCACACCTTGCTGCACCATTTCATTCACCTGAGCCTTAACTTTATCCTGCATAGCTATTGGAACTCTTGTTGCTGGTCTGACTACTGGAGTGACCTCTGGGTTTAACTTCATAGAATATACAACTGAAGTTTGCTTAACTAGTCATCGAAGACATCAGCATACTCTGAGAAAATGGCTTCTGAGAAATTAGAACTTGAAAATCCTGTTAAGGGCCAGGTATCATTGATCTTATCCTCATATATATATAGCTTTTCTTGCACACCTCAGTATGTACCATCTTCCTTCATTAAATTAACCATAAGTCAGCAACCTTTTTCTTTAAAACTGGTGGTACTTCCCCTGAAAAATAAGGCACTCCTCAAAAGCAAACTTTCTTCAATTATTTGATGACCTAAATAAATTCCACTGTAACCCTCTTCCAACAAATCCCATTGCTAAAGCCACTGCTCATGCCTCTGACTTCTGCTATCACTTAAACAGTTGCATTAATAAGGCAGTCTCTCTCCAGCCCAAATATAATGTGAAATTTACAAACAATCCGCAATGCTGGAATACGAGTATAAATAAATGGATCTATACTTCCATGTTGACAGGGCTGTTCATCGAACGCCCTTACGTCGACACATACAGAACGAAATGCCAAAATCTCGAACAGCCACAATAGCGATTTTTTTCCCAGGGGGAAAAATGCTGGGCCATTGGGAATTTGCCATTTCCTCCACTGTAGTGCAATCTCGGAATTGTTATATTTAAGTAGGGGGGTGTGGGGAGCGAAGCCCCCACTTTATTTTGTCTGTTGGTTTGTTTGTTGTTGGCCCAGCAATTGTTTGCCCTGGGAAACAAAATTGCTATTGTGGCCGTTCGAGATTTTGGCATTTCGTTCTATATGTGTCGATGTAAGGGCGTTCTATGAACAGCCCTGTTGACATGGAAATATACACCTTAAATAAACCACGTGACAAGAGAAAGACATGACTTAATGCTGTGAAGAAGTCTAATTATATCCACCTTAAGTGTAGGCTTTAGCAAAGAGCTTAAATGGACTATTAGGAAAATCAAAGCTGAATATAAACTTAAAATAGCCATTGAAATAAAAAATAACTACAAATTGCACCTGACTTCACCTTTGATCATTGCTTTTGTTACAGTAACATTGCAGTCTGTACCAAGTGTTCCATTGTTACCAGAAACTTGAGAACTAACACTATGTAATGTCTGGAGCTTGTTTGTCTTTTCGACTTTTCCCGGTTAGGGGTCGCCACAGCGGAACTCTGGTCCACTAATGATTGGCAGTCGATTTTTATGGTGCCGAGTTGCCAGCCTGATGCCCAACCTTCAGCGAAGGCACACCCATTCACACATGTCTTTTTGAGGCCACTCGACCGCGGGGGAGGACATGCAGCTGTAAGTATTCCACAGTTCTAGCTACCTCCTACAATTACTGTCCTTTCAGCCCTCTCAAAAGCTAAGAACTCCACATCCACAGACTCTTATAACATATCAGGTTGCCTAATTATCAGTGCCAAATATGGCCTACCCTCTTCCATCAACAATTCATCTCTGTAAGGAAAATATGTTTGCACTTCAGGTGGTGCACTAGATTGCTTTGACGGCCAGTCAGCATTAATGTAGTGATTGAGCTTCTGTAAAACTGGATCAGTCTGAGTGTGATCTCTTAACTCATCAAGTCAATTGGTAGAACAATTATGCACTGACATCACAAACAAATTGTCACATCTTGGAAACTGTAACAAACTTTTTGTGCCTTCCACTTACTTAATAATGCAGTGTGTGCCCTTGTAATGCCCTGTTTTGTCTTTTCTATCAAATAACCAGTTCATGCTACTCATTACCTTTGATTCTTTTCTGGCTCTTTTTCTGCTTGTTTCTCTTAGTTTTACCTTCACCGTCGCCTCATGCCTCTGGATTTTATTCTCTGCGATCCCGGTTCTGACAGCATGTCGCTCTCCTATTTTGGACACAATAGAAATGTCTTTGTGGGTTCTGTTCAAGCTGCTTTGTTTTATACAAACACATCTCTATAAAAGTTTACTGACTTTAACTTAAGTAACTTATATATAAACTAACAATTGCGACCATGCAGGCTCTCACTCTGGCTGCTCTTACAAAATGGCACTAGGTATTGCACTTGTGTGGAATTTATATGTGCGCGTACAGCCTTGACATGCTTCTTAAAGATACAGCATGCATCACTTGCACTCTGATCTGGAAAACATGCTTTGTAATGCTGTTACATAAGAGTGGACAACTATAGACCCACTGGTCTGACTAGCATCATTATAAAGATATGGAACATATTATCTCAGACCTCAACAATTGCTGACCCTCATTAATTTGGCTCTGTCAAAAGCAGATCCTGTCTCTTTAAGCATGATAATTTCTTTGAAAAAGTCACCTAAGCAAGTGGGTAGTGGTTATGGAATACAAACAGCATATATGGACTTAGCAAAGGCCTCATATGGTGCTTGATAGACTATTAACTGGTTGTCTAACAGGATCCTATGGTGATAGAATTGTAGTGATCACTTATGAACACAACAAAAAAAATACAACTGGGTACACCACAAGCTCAGTACTGGGGCCTCTTTTATTTGGCATCTGTTTCCCAGTAGGGTTATGTAAGTTTGCAGCTGACTGTAAATTGGGTGCTGTTATTCAGTCTACCTCTTATGCAAAAGTTTCAACACAGTTTAAACTACATTAACAGCTGGTGTCAGGAAGGCAGAAACAGTTATGGACAGGGACAAATGGATAAGAAAGAAAGTGGCTGCATAGGACATAGAGGAGGAACTCTGCTGGCTGGGTGTGACTTCATAAAAGTAAATCACAAGCTTAAGATGTTCTGTCTAACCTGGTATTGAAGCAGATGAAAGCTTTGCTTGGTGAACAATTGACAGACTTGCAGAAGTTTCTCCTCGGAAATTGGAGTGATGCCACAGGACTGCAGATTGGTTACATGCACTTTTCTTGAAAATAGAAGAATCTAGGAAGCGCCATGGAAATTAGACTGTTTCCTGAATCTGAAGATGTTATAGAGTTATATGAGACAGGCTAGTGGATTTTCTGAATACTAATTTTTGTGTATGACCAATATCCTAGCATATAGATCTCAAAGAATTAGGCTGTGAGAAAAACCCAGCTGCTTTAGCGGTCACAGTTGTTTTTTTCCAGCAGTTATGAAAAGCGACAATAATGTCATGTATGTATTGTTAGAAGACAATGGCATAACTAACAGGTCAATCGGTCATGTCAGGTGAAAGCCAAGGGGACCATAAGTAATAAAAATACAACCGCAGTGCTATGACTTGCCAGAGTTAGAAAGACAGTGGCATTTCTGCCAGTAGTATTTTTCATATTTTATGTCATATGACAGACAGTATGGAATAGTTAAGGGTCAGGTGGGTTAAGTACTGTCATAATGGTTAAGGTATTTACCTGAAAGACACAAAGTACAGGGTTTGATTCTCACCTTTGAAAGAGCAATTGGCTAGACTTAAAAATAGCCCACAGGACAACTAGCTTAGTACTTACCTATGAACCTATGACTGTGATTACCTGCAAGCTAATCAGTGCTGTATTTTTATGAATACCATCATATTAAAATTAATATCTCAAGAATGTTAGTCTGCATTGCAGAACAGAGAGTCCTCTACAAGCTGACCTGAACAAGTAGCTATATGCAATGAACCCGTCAGTGTGAGATAATACTTCATGAGTTACTGACAAGTAAGTTGTGGTAAAATATAAAATATTTTTCACATTTGGTTTAGTAATGCTGTAACAGTCTTGTAAGGAACAGTATAAGTAAGCCCCCATGCAAGCACAGAGTAGAATTAAAAATAGGCAGTCAAGAGATTGGTAACATAAAAAGATCCAGAGATAAAAATGTTTGTTCCAGCAGTCATGAGTACGGGTAATAATTTAATGTTGAATGAAGAGCATCAACTCCATGTGAGCTAGTTGTAAATTAACAATGTCATGTGAAGCACATTAAGACAAACAAATCTGTCACTCCTACTTGTATCTAACATGCACATTTTTTTTAGATTTTGAGTGTTCTGAAATATTATTTAAAATATACATATAATTTACACATTTTAACAAAAATCTCTAAACTAAGTATACAGTGGTACCTTGTCACACATCACTGTAAACCTTGCAAAGAAATTAAATTTGCTACTGATTCGATGGATCTATTATGTACAATTACACAGATGTAACTGGATAAAAACCGCGGTGGTGCAGCGGTAGAGTTGTTGCCTCACAGCAAAAGGTTCTCCCGTTCGATTCTCGGCTGGAGTGTGGGGAGTGCCTTCTGTGTGGAGTCTGCATGTCCTCCACACGGTTGGGTGGGCGTTTGAAAGACATGTGCAAATGGGCGTGCCTTTGTTGAAGGTTGGACATCGTGCTGGCACCTCGGCGTTCGTAAAAATCTACTGCCAATCATTAGCGGACCGGAGTTCCGCTGTGGTGACCCCTAACCGGGAAAAGCCGAAAGACAAACAACAACACAGATATAACTGGATATAGTCACAATAGTTTTTAGCAAGGAATAAGTAGATAATTATAATATCAATAATAAACATTTTCTTTAAAAAACACTCCATAAATAAAATTATTTCACTTATTTCACTCTTTTTTAATCTTGTGATTTTTTTGGAGATATAAGATTTTATTTGAAGCATGCTTTTTTAACATGATTTATGGAAGACCCTTTCACGATTTAACATCCATTTTCTCATCAAAGTCTCCATGAATCAAAAGTATTAAAGGAAAATGTCACCATCCAATGTTCGTAACTTTATTCCATAGTTACTGCATACTTATTTTTTTACAAAATATAACCTAGATGTAGAGTAGTTTACTGCCCAGAAACCCTTTAGTATCTTTCAGTTTTCCTGCCACAGTGTTCTGTGAAAGTTTGAAACTCTGCAGTGAGTCCTGAAACTGTGAAAAAATGAGGGTCAGTAGCAAGATATATTTGCAATCCGAGAAAGTCATTGTTACACATTAAACACATTTTTTATTTTTTTGCATTGGACAAGCCCCAGTGAGCCCCCACATCTCTACTACTTATCTCATTCAAGCCTATAACACCTTTTTTATATTCTTCCATTTAACACCCATAGCTCCTTGTGGTGTTCACACATTTTTGGGGTCTGTGTTTCTTAGCTAAATGAGTCACCAATAAATTATAGGCAGTATTAGAAAGTGCAAGATGCATTTAAATAAATACAAAGATTGCTAATTTCAGATGTCGTGCAGTAGAGAAATTAACCTCAGATTTTCCTTTTATTATTCATATTTTCATAAGTGACAGATGTGCATTTTATTGAGGGACATAGATCAAAATGTCCTGGTGGGAAAATGAAAAGTATGTTGTCAATGTGCAATTACAGTATATTATACTGGAGATATTGATATTTATTTGCTAGTAATTATGAAAATATGAAATATTTCCATTTGTACTTAATATTTCTATAAGTGGGTGACTTACAAACTATTTAATGCCATCAGATGAAACCTTAGATGATGTCAAAGAAAACTGTCATTGATAGCTGCACTCTAAGCTACACATCTTGAGATATATTCAGTGATATTAATCTTGTTAATTATACAAATAAAAATTATTCTTCATATTTCTGTAAATATCTCAGTAAGCATGTACACAGAAGGGAACTTTTTGCTGTCATAGTACAGCTGAAATGAAACTCTTTTTCCAAAGAGTTAGTTTGTGGATATATTTTTTGTGAAGAACAAGGATGAGTTCTACTGCAGTACTACATAAATAGATTGATAAGTATTCTAATTTTTGGCCAGTAAGGTGTTGATAATTAGTTTATTTTTAAGAGCACTTAAATGTACCTTGAATAATGTTGTAGCTGGTTTTGTTAACATATATCAGGACAGTTTACTGAAATAGAAAAATTGACATGGCTTCCTGAGGCAGTGTTAAGAAGTAGTGGTGCACATTGCTGTCACTGTATCTCCATGGAAAAAAAACACTCCTTTTTTTGTGACCAGGATATGGGAAGAAGACCAAAAAGACCATGAAAAATAAAATGATATTAGTATAAAAGTGTCCATTTTGAAGTATTTTAAATGTTTGCACTTTAGGCTTAGAATAATGGATGGAGAATGTGATTCATTTAGTGTTTTGTTTGTGTACTGTGTGCGTGAAGGTATTGTAGTGTATGTGTGTGTGGGTGTGTATGTGCATGAATGTATCTGGGTTAGGGTCAGAGTAAAGAAAAAGGTTTAGCATTATGTTTGTGTGATTATGTATGGGATGAATGTGCATACAAGTGTCTTTTCTATAGTGGTACTGTTAAGAAAAGGGTTTTTGTGACGGTAATGTGAAGGGTTGGAGTTATGGGCAGAACAAGGGTTAAGATTAGCACACGAGTAGGGTAGTACAGTGGGCAAAAGCCACTTTAGTCATGTTTTAAGCCCAACCCTAACCCTTTTGATTACAACCTAGTGTTAAATAAGTGTTCATATTTTATAAAGCAGCTGGGCTAAAATACAAGCCAAGCAAATCCAGAGAGTACTCTGAACTATTGTTTCATTAGAGGCACAACAAACTAATGGGCACAGTATTTTTTCATATAAGGGGTGGCGTAAGCCACAAAACTTTGGGCTAGGCTTATAAATGCCTTAGGGCAGATAGCCTAGTATAAACCTATGAACCTATTAGAAATTAGACCTAATAGCAAACTGCACAAAGAGGGGACAGGGCTCTCTTATAGGGAGCTTTCAACGTTTCTGAAGAGAGATTAACAACTTGATGGATAGAAACTAAAATGTCATACTGTAAACAATTCTTCAAAGCAAAATAAAAAATATAAATGAGCCCGCTTTGTTTTTCATGTCACTCCTTCTTTAAAAAGCACTTTCCACTCTGAAGGAAAGTCAGCTGAATATTTTAGGTTTCTACAGGTATTTCCTTTAGAGATGTACCCTTTTTAAGCATAATAAAAAGCTTATAATAATAAAAAGCTAATAAAAAGCACTCAACTTTCCTCACTTGTCTAGAGGAAAGCAGTTTTTAGTACTTAATAAATAAGCACCTATCCTGTACACAGACAACCCTCCTACCACCCAACACTACAACCTGTGAGAGATGCACTTATATAGCCAAATTGGAAGCAAAGCTCTCTTCACCCAAGACTGGACTAGATAGTCAAAAGGAGAAGGTAAACACTTGCACCACACCACACTCATCACATAGTCCCTCAAAACCTACACCAACAAAACACACACATAGAAACACAAAACACATACCTACATTCGCGGAGGCTCTCAATAAAAACCTGCCCAAGCATCAGGGACTTCCAAAGCAGAAATGCAAGCAAACTCCACCTCCCCAACACAACGCAAATGACCCACAGCCCACAAACTCAGTGTGTCACTCGACCACAGCCCATAAGGCATAACAACGTACCCAATACTCTAGTCATGGGTGACTCTATAGTCAGACACACTGATGTTCCACTCACCAGGCTAAACAAGGAGAAAGTTACTGTCAGCTGCCAGGATCCGCCACATAACACACGCACTCAGGTCACTCCAACAAGTACAAATATGACACTGTCATTGTCCATGTTGGTGTGAATGACCTCAGACGTACCTCCCTGGACTACATGAAAAGAGACATGGAGGAGCTCTCCAATCTTGTAGCCCAGGCAGGTATGACCCTAGACCTGAGTAGCATCCTGCCATCACCCAGAATGATACCACAGTACAAGGACAAAATGATTGACTTCAATTGGCTAAGCTTCTGGTGTCATTCTAAGGGGATCCAGTATTTGTCTGCCTGGGATGACATGATCAACAGACCACGATGCTTTGCCAGAGATGGCCTGCACCTGTCACCCTTGGGATTCCGGATACTGGCTAAGGCTCTTGCCACCCCTATAGTGCGTTTTTTAGGCAAGGTTCAAATGACAACTTCACCACCGTAACAGGTACAAGCAAGCAAAATCTGAGGGTAATGCTACTCTGTGCTAGAAGTCTAAACCTCAAAATGCACTCACTCAAGGCACTCCTTAACATGGAGAACATCGACATCTGTGCAGTGACAGAGACCTGGTTCAAAGCTCCAAAGAGCACCCCTGCATTACCAGGCTATAATTCATACCACACCTTTCGGCCACCTAACCCAGAACAAAGCACTAAAGGTGGAGGCGTGTCCATATACATTAAGGATATCCACACCTCCAGGCTAGTTGCACAGCATAATGCATCTGAGATTATCCAAGTGCAACTAACTTTGGGCAAGACCGCAATCCAAATTGTAGCTTGCTACAGACCCCCCACCATGCCCCAGGATTCTCACTCCTCATTTCTTGATACACTGGAAAGTATTAGGGTACAACCCAACACCCTAATAATGGGCGATTTCAACTACCCCACCATTAACTGGGAAAACTACTCATGTACTCTCTCTTGCTCAACATTTTCTGGAATTCATAAATTCCAACGCCTTGGATCAACTTATTCACACCCCCACCAGGGGCAGCAATATCCTAGACATGGTCATTACCAACATGGGCAACTGGTGTTCCACACCAGAGGTCAATTCCTCGTTGGTCAGATCTGACCACAAGCTAATCACCATAGACATCCAGATTCCGCCCCCACCCCCAATTAAGGAAACCACCGTAAAAAAATTCTCCAAAAATTGGAGACAGCAGAGTGTTTGTGGAAAATGATTATTCACTATACACTAGGCAGAAAAGAAGCAATTTTATCCTAGCAATCAGGAAAATCAGTGGGCAGGTATGAGATTCAAGCTGCTATAGCCATCTATCTTCAGAATATTTTTTTCCTGAAAGATCAGACATTTTTTGATGCAGAACAGATTAAGGAGGAAATAAAAATGTTTATCCAACAAGAAGTTAGCCAGCAAACAGAAATGGAGTCTGCTTCTCATTGTTCTGACAATAAAGCTCATAGACAGACTTTGCCAGTGAAAACATTTCCAATGTTCCAAAGGAAAATGCTTGAGAGACTAAAAAAAAAACACGAGTTAACTAAAAAAATAGGGAGTACCTTGAAATTGAACCAGAGTCTGGTGTTAGCAGATAGAGATGAACAGAAAGATGACCAGCAACATTAAAATAAGTGAATAAATGGGAAACTATAAAGCATCAATCACATTTGTGAAATATGTGGCTTTGCAAGAAAAAAGTGGCTGAGAAAGATTGAACTTTTGTTGACTTTGTGAAAATTGTGGGTGGGCTGTAAAGTATATGTCAAACTCAGGGACATTGAGTAAGACATGCATTATTATTTGAAATCTCTGTGGTTTACTGTCACCATACTGCCTTACCCCTCAGTTGAAAATCTTGACTTTTTTTCAAAATAAAGTTATCAGTTGCTAGCAGCAAACTCATTTCTGTTTCAGGTTTTTCCATTTCTCTGCAAATTCAGTTACCTGAAGCCTATAGTAGAAGTAAGAAAACAAAAAGAACCAGAAGCTTTGAGATGCTTGAAGAACTTGGTTGAGACTCCTGCTTATTCTGCATGCTGAGGTCACGTAAAGTTTTTTTTTTTTGAGTTTGAGTAACTGAAGTTATTTATGTCAAAAGAATAAATCTTTTGAATGTGAAGGTTTTGATATTTTTGAATGATGGTAGAAGAAACAGAACCCTAGATTGGTTGTGGAGGAAGAAATTTGCAGTGACAAGAGTCAGCAGGGCTAATGGCCACTGCAATACCATTTTTGCAGATGGTAAATAATTGACTCAAATGTATGGAAAAGGGGTAATGAGGTTTGGAAAAGATGAAATTTCTATAGAATATTTCAAAATTGTTGGAAGGATATACAAGACGACTACAAACAAGTAGTTGGAGTAGATATTGAGTTTCTACATGCTTGCCAGGTCCTTGATGATTGAAACACAAAATAGAATGGATTAATTAAGTGGTCAAGCAGAAAATGTGGTTTAGCGATTGGTTGGGATGGAGAGAAAGGCTTTTAAAAAGAATATGAGTCTGGCTGGAGAGTTGGAAGAACAGGAATGGCTGTATTTACTGGATATGGTGAAAACTACAATGGCACAGTGGAGAAGCTTCAAGAAATCATCTTTGGGAATTGAAAAAGGGTGTTAGTTACCATTGGCTATATCAGAACCGACATACAGCAAATTATTTTAGTACAGTTGGTGATAACATACGAGAAACAGCAAATGCGATAGGAATTGCAGAAACCAGGGAGAAATGCACTGTAGCAACTTTTTGGTGGAGAATTTAGTTCATGAATTCTGTTAAGAAAAATAGTTGACACGAGCTGAAATATGATTTGATTTTCCCACAGTCTTAAAAGGGATTTTCTGTGGAAAGAGTACTTGACTTTTACAAGTGCAGAAGAGGTTTTATTGGATTGTGTATCCATTTCTTCAAGTAAGGGTTTGGTGGAAGTGGAAGGGGCATAATAGGGCAAACAGAAATGGAAGACCATTTCTGTTTAATGCAACAGGAGGAGATGGTAGAATAGCTTTCATAGCTCAATTTGCTTGTTAACTATTACAAATAGATGTATAAAATCTGAAACCTAATGTATGCCTTAGAAGATTGATCATTGTAGAGCTGTAATTCACCCTCTGGTAAGATGTAACCTAAAAATTCCATTGTGGAAGCAAGAATGTGGTCTGCCTATTTGAATCATGGTAACTGAAGTAAAGAGTAATTATGACTATGTCTAATACGTGATGCACATATCTTAAGACTCCTGTCAATTATTGTGGAAGCCTACAGACTGAATAGAGTTAGAAAATGTTTCTTATTGTTAAAGGAAGTTTTTGCTGTTGATATTGAACACTATAGAAAGGGATGCAAACGGGGATGTTTCCCTTCTGTTTTGAGACAAAGTCATAGGAACAACCATGAAGATTAAAATGGTGGAAAATATAGGGTCCTATATGTCTTACTACTATTTCTAATAATAATAATAATAGAAACAATTATTTATTTGCTCTCAAGTACGACTGCAGCCCCCATGTCACAAAAGGGTTAATCTGCTATAGTATTTCAGTATAATGTAGAAAACACAATGTCATTTATGTATTCAAATTTTGGAAGCCTTGACTTCTGACAGATAAATTTGTAAAATTGTTTTAATGAAAGTTTTTATATCCAAATAGAAAAGCACAATGAACCACTCCAGAACAAATGAAGAGAAGTTTATCGAAAGGCAAGGTTTTCAAGCAAAATGCTCTTTCTCAGTGTAAATCTGAAAAACATTACAGATACTGGCACTTAAATACTAAGCTATTAGCTTAACTGCAAATCAATGAACCATTCAATAAATATCTTGTCAGCCAGAATTAAGTATAAATTATATTTTTGTATGTTTAGTATATGTTATAATGAATATAATTGTAATTAATTGAATTAGGACTGCTTGGATATTTTGTTTTGGATTTTATAGGTTTTATGGAGGCTACATTTTTGCTTGCATACCTGTTTTTTGGTTTCTAAGTTTTTATAACCAGATGTTCAGTAATATAATGTTAAATACTGAGGTGGTGCTATTGCAATGTCAGCTGTACATCTATTATTTGGGGTAATATTGAAGCATGAGCAGTGTTACTTAATTCTTTAGCCAAGTGGTTAGTCTGAAAGGGAGGAAAGGTGAAAAAATGTAAAGGGTTGGAATTTGGCATCATGATGATAATCCTGTAGCTCAATGGATGATCATAAATATTGGGGATGTTTGTGGCATGGAAATGGGTGCATTTGGCATAATACATACTAGTAAGAATGACAATAAGGGAGTCTAGACATAATTTCAAAATGCCTCATATGGGTCATTATAACTACTTGGAAAGCCACTAAGAATGAAGAAATATAGGATCTGCAAACGCAGAGGGTAATGCTTTGTATGATGGTGTCGGAAGATAGTTATGTTAATTAATAGGCAATTGAAGAGTGGTCAGTGCCAGTTGTGCTGGATTTGTTTTAACCTGTCAAGATCAGAAAGAAAAGACATCTTATACGTTGGAAATCTGTCTTGATATCAACAGCCTTTCTAAAAAAAAAAAAAAAAAAAAGAGTATGAAGAAAGATAAGTAGGGCCTGGCTCTCCTGGCAACTTAAATATATTGCTATGATTTGAGAGTGAAGATGTGTGGGGAAGTAATGGTATGTCAGTGTTGCACTCTGGTATTCATCTCATGAAAGTATTATTTATTGGGTCTAAGGGTAGACTGCATACATCTAGACGAAAGATGATGTTAGGGAATTTGGAAGAAGTAATAGAATCTAATGAAGGGGAGTGAGTGGAGAGACAAATTAAGTGTTTGCAGCATTATATTGCATGAAGAAAATAGCCCAGGCAGGTTTGTATGCTGATAGAGGGATTTGTGGATGTTGGGCGGAATCAACTGTCACATATAAGTATCACAGTATGATGAGTATTGTTGTTGGGAGGGAAATACTATTGGAATAAGTAAAACAAGGGTAATAGCATATTTAGCATGCATGTGTATACAACAAAATAAACAGGGAATAGTGAAGATACAAGGTAGATTAAAGTACTCTTTTATTTGTCTTAGCAAGTTGCAGCTATTCGTTTGTGCAGTAATAGGAAAGGTAAATAAAATATAGTATAAAATACAACTGTATATCTATATTTATATCCATATGTATATATATATATAAAAATTATAGTTTGTTACAGCAAATGATCAAAAGAGAGAATCTTCTTTTTTCTTTGTTTTGCAGGATGCCAGATGCTCTATCTGCTAGATCATGATACAGCAGGGGCTGGGAATTTACCATTTCCCACTGTTGTGTGATCTCAGAATCAGTATAATAAATTAGCAGGAGGTGTGATTTTTCTGTTATTTTCTGATTTGATCTGTAAAGATCGATCTTTTTTGTTTGCTGTTTTTAGTGTTCATTGTTTTTTGACGTAATCATGCATGCAGATATACATACATATAGATGAACGTATGCTGTGGTTATAAAGGAGGTTGCCATGCTAAGGAGATGTGCAAGAATTAATATCCTAACAGCACTAAAAGATGAAGGCTGGGTCAAGGAGGAGGACTGTGAAACAAATTGCTTAACTGATGACTTGAAAAGAAATGTGAAATTGGTAGTAGATGTGGATTATGTACAGTAATTTAATGTATGCTTTTGTATTGGTATATTGTGATGTTTCAAGATCAATAAAGAAGAGTAAAAAAAAATACATTAATCTCATGCATGAATTACCATAAAGCCATGGTTCTTAATATTTTACCCCATTTAACTTGAAACAACTTTATCTTTACATATGTGGGACACTGGTATGCATAGTTTCCACAGATTTAGCTTTGAAGGAAAGCATAGTGTAATCATCAAGGTAATAATGTCAGGAAAGTACTCTTATGGTGCATTTACTTTTATGGAATAATTCTTAACATTTTTAACCTTCTGACATTGATTTTTACAGCATCTAAGGGATGAATTTTAAAGCAGGCACAACTGGACAATGCACAAGCCTGGATGTATGTGTTCAAATCTTGGTTGTGTATCACTTCATGTTCAGACTCAGTTGTCTGCTAGAAAGCACTGAGGTATAGAGAGAGTAAGTCCTAGCTACATTGCAGGTGACCCCCAAGTTTGACTAATGGCTCTGTTACTTGTATAAGCTGGTTGGCAGTAGCATAGCAATAGTGGGATAAAGGTGGCAGCTGCCCCAGATGCAGGGTGTTGGGGCCGTGATTAGGAGATGCTAATCTGCTAGCAGTATGCTACTGGTATGAATGTCAGTAGTGCTTTTGTGATCAAGGCTGAGGTGTTTTAGAGCTTCATTAGTGATATAAGGTGCTTCCTATAATTTTTTTGTAATGCGCAGACTGTGGAGATTTATTGGAGGATGGACCTTGTTCTTTAAGGATTACCAGTCTCAAAACAGACAACAGACCTTTTAAGATGAGGAGTACAGACTATGCAGAACTAGAGAACAGTCCTCCTTTCTTAATGAGCGCTAGTCGGGAAAGACACCATGGATTTTTTTCTTTGATTTTTCAATTTATAGGTACCTAACTTGGATGGTGGTACTGGGGGAAGGGAGGTGTCTTTCTCTCACCTCATGAAGGACACCTAGCAAGAGTACTGATTGTCTACTCAGTGGAATTATGAGCCAGATGAGCTGGCGTTACCAAGTAGAATTGCAGAGTAGCCAAGGGAAAGACTATGCAGAGACATATTTCTCCTCATGGTGAGTAGCAAATTCAGTCTTGAAGAAGCTAGTAAGGAGGGAGGGAGTGCTCCCAGAGTGAGTGGGAAAGGTGCCTTTCAGGACCAGCAAGCTGGCCCACTCCCTACAGCCACCCTGACTCTTACCAGGAAGTGGAGAAATTATGCAAATGGGCCATAGGATTTTCACTCAGCCTGTTCTGCTGGAACAAATGGCCAGTTAGGTTGTTGTAGAGGAGTGAGCTATCAGACAAGGTCATAGGGATTATTGACACTTCTAGTACAAAACTTTTTTTTTTAATCAGCAAGCACAAGTTCAACATCAGAATGTGTTTCAGTAAAACAAATGCTCAGAAATATTTAGCGTTTTTATCTGTTTTCTGAATTTATGATAATTCTTTACTTTTTTTAAGTTTAGGGGCAAGAGAGTTTTAAATAAAACCCAAGTAATTCGCTTAAATCTAGTTACTTTTGTTATTTTCCCAGCTTTTAAACTGCATTTTTTTAGTATTTTGTTACCTACTGAAGTATTCTTTTAAATATGCAGTCCATTCTTTCCAAAATATTATTAAAAATTCTAATTTACTGTGTAAAACATCATTTTCCTTTTTCTGTGCATTCCAGTGACCATCCTTTTTACTACATTTGCAAATAATTGTTGACTCTTCCTGTTTCCGGTTACACCAGCTTGACCTTTCTACTTGGATTCTATTTTCATGCAGTGCTGTTCCATATTGTTCCATGATCAGCTATTAAGTTACTCTTCATATGTAGTTTGGGAAGATAGGTCCAGAGCTGAACTGACCTGCTAAGGAAAATAGCCATTTGGTTAATTAAACATTTAACATTTATTGTACCAACAAAATGTTTATAACAGAACAGGTTACTTCATACAACTAGCACAGTCCTTTTATTGTGACTTCATAGTTTAATATTTTTTTTATTTAGTAGTAGGAGGAGGTAAGTCCTAGTGTTTACTGACATAATCACACAATAGTGAGGTAGTTGACTTGCTGTTGCATTGATTGCTTAGGGTTTGAATTCCCCGTGTTTTGACTTTGGAAATGAAATCGTATTGCTTTGTCCATTCACTAGAAAGAAGACCAAGTGTAATCCTCATCTGTGGGGATAACAGGGTGTACAGTAATACTGATTCATGAATGAAACGCCATAAATCTGATAATCTTTGGGTGCTCTGAAGCAGACCACAATTATTTGTAACAATTTCATACAGTAGGTCCATATGCCACTGGGGAGTCAGCATCACTGAAGAACAAGAGATAAAAAGGAAAAGGTTAACAGCCAACAGGTCCTTGCTAAACTCCAATCTCTCCAGGGCAGTCAAAAATAGAAGGTAAGAAGTGTTTTGGTCCTTCATTTCCTACAAAATAGTGCTAATGGAATCTGTAGAGGCACAAAGCACAGGCAGAACCATTTGCTGTCTGGTTTGTGTGTGAGATGAGAAGTATTAAAAGTGGAGAATACTAAACAAATGTTTAACATTGTTTTACTGAATTTATGCGATGATCAAGGGACCGTTTTCTGTCATTACTCTGTACAGAAGAGACCAAGACATAATTTCATGGTATCAGAAAGAAAGAAAAAAATAATACAAAGAAAAGTGAATAATGCACCAGACTTGCAGATTATTGTTCCATTGATAACAGATGAAAAACAGTTCAAATGATGTAATCCTAGAGAAAATTGTATGTCTTAGGTGTCCCTTTTTTGCTCCAGTCAGCAGAGGATAGCATT
>NC_056747.1:260588828-260653828 GCF_019279795.1 Protopterus annectens
CAAATGGGAGTCCCCCGAGGGTCCATACTTGGACCACTACTCTTTAATATTTTCACCAACTTGCTCTACTCCTCTTGTCCCCAGTCATCTCTTGTGCAATATGCTGATGACTCAACTGTTATAACCATTGCTGACAACTCAACTGTCCTCCACTCAACTACCCAGGCATCCTTCCACACCATTGAGACTTGGCAGTTAATTGAAGAAGGCTACCTCCCTGCTGAATGGTTCTCTCACCAAAGCACCAGAAATAAAGATAAAAAATGTGAGATACCAGCCACGAAGTGAAAATGCAAAGAGCTCTCTGAGTGGAAATGCGATACACACACTGATAAATCCAAACTGCAGTTGAATATCCAATACGATTTATTAGTAAAACAAAGATGAGCGCTTTCCCGTGGTACATCCACGCTTCATCAGATAACAATTAATAAACTGCTATGCATTTAAATACCCACTTGCGCGGGAAAATCTTTCAATTAAAATACTTAATTCATTTAATTAAAACATTGATAAAATATATGTTCATTATATATCTCATATTTTTATTTAAAACCTTATATTAAATATAAAGATCTTTTGCAGGCAATGAAAAGCTGACGAATACATTATTATTTCATTTATCGTCAATTTATCATATTGTATTGCTCCGTACATGGTAAATTCCTGAAACAAAATCTCTAAACAGATCTATCTAAATATATTGTATTCTTTAGCAGTATATCTGCTTGATTTAATATATTTTGCCTCATTTGTGTGTATATATATGAAAGCTAAACTAATATTTTCAACGTTCACATTTCAAATATATATTTATATGTATTCCTATATATTTTTATATATGCTAATAAGCAATATACGCCTATTATTTCATATGTATACTTATAAATATAGGAATATAACTAAATCTTTATATGTCATGAGTATATCTTATGTATTGTGAATATTACTATATACATAGATAGTTTGCCAAATAAAATTAAAATATCTATCAGTCATATATTAATGTGTACATGACTGAATATCAAGTACTGAAAATAATAAAATTATATGTATTATAAATGTGTATAATAAATAAATAAATGATCATTCATTTAAGTCAAAATGAATTATTAAATTCATATATATAATATATTGCTTACCAATCAATTTGTACATGTATAATAAATAAATATTATTCAAATACTTGTCTCAAAATAATAATAACAAGCATAATGTTATACATAGGTATATCACAATTTTCTGTATGAATATATAAGGTATATATAAAAGATATTAAAAAAATATATATAGAAAAACTATATGTAAAAAATATATATATGTACACTTTTTATATATTATTTCCTACCAGCAATACTGGCTTGATAGATAAATAATTATTAATGCCAGGAGTGAGATGTGCACCAAGTTTTAGTATCCAATTTAGTTCAGCTAATGCCAAATCATTTTCCAGATCACCTCCTCTAATATTGTGTGGTACTATTTGTAACACTCTAAAACTAAACTTGTGTGTGGGATAGTCTATAATATCCCTAGCTAACGCATTGGTTTCTATGGCCTTGCGGATGTCATACAGGTGATTGTAGATCCTGTCCTGTAATCTTCTTTTTGTTAAGCCTACGTAAAAGGCTTGACAGGCTGTACATGTTGCAAGATAGATAAGATTGCGTGTATTGCAATCAGCATGAAACCTAGGGGTAAAAGTGAAGTCAGCAGTAGGATGTTTGTATATCTGAGTATCAGTGATGTAACTACATCTGTTGCACTGCTGGCATGCAAATGTACCCATATTCAATGATGTAGAAATATCTATGCTATTCTTATTTATGCTTGTACAGTGGTCATTACATAGCATCCTTTTTAGATTCCTACTATTTTTATATAGGAATCTAGGTCTTATACCTATTATTTGTTTGGTATGTGCATCCATAGTAAGGATATTCCAATTTTTTTGAATTATTTGTTGAACCTTATTGATGTCACTAGTATATGTAATAATATAATCATTCATGTTATTTATACTATTTAACCCCTTGTAGCTTCTGTAGGTATTATTATTGTTTTTAAACGGAACTACATATTCCTTCCTAATGGGATCTTTATCTCCCAGGACATCATGTCTAATGGTCCTTACCATTTCTGGTTCATAACCTCTACTAATAAATAGAGTTTCCATAAGGTTAGCTTCTTTCAACAAATCATCAAGTTTAGTACAGAGTCTAGAAATTCTTGTAAATTGGCTCTTAACTATGCCATAAAAGGTATGTCTCGGATGCATGCTATCAAATGTTAAGATAGCATTCTTCCATACCGGTTTTCTATATAAAGATGAAGTAATGGTACCTCCTGCTGTTATATTGAGAGTGACATCAAGAAAATGTATTTCTTTGGGTGAGCTTTCCTTAGTGAACCTAAGAAATGTAGTGGTGGTTTCAAGATGTTCCAAAAATAAGTCAAAAGAATGCAAAGTACCTTCCCAAATGATCAGTATATCATCTACAAAACGTTTGTAGAATCTGACAGATTTGAACATGTCATTGCTGAATAGATATAATTTCTCCCACCAAAATACCACAAGGTTGGCATAGGTGTTTGCACAGGGGGTGCCCATAGCCACCCCCCATTGCTGTAAATAATGTGTATCACCAAATAGGAATACATTATTGGTGAGTACTAATTCAAGCAACTGGCATATTAGGATGACTCTGTCATTTGTAAATGTTGTCTCATTAGTCAAAAGTTCCCTTATGAATTGTATACCAGTATCATTTGGTATTGATGTAAATAGGTTTTTTACATCAAGTGTTATAAGTAAGTATTCTTGTTGTGCATTACTTAATTTTAAAGTACTTAAACTATCTAATAAGTCATAGGTGTCCTTTAGAATAGATGAAAACTGGTTCACAATAGGCCTCAAAGTGTCTTCCAAGAAGGCTGAGATATGGGCAGTAGCCCAATTGTCTCCTGATACAATAGGTCTTAGAGGAATGGGAAATGTATCTTTATGTATTTTCGGTATACCTTTAATTAATGGTATAGTGGGATGCTGTATGGAAAAATACTCAAAAGTCTCTAGACTAATTTGACAACACATGAGAAGGTCATAAAGAACATCTTTTACTGTTTGTATAATCTTAATTACCTCCCCAGAGGTTATCTGGATATAAGTGTCATCATCTGACAACATATTAGACATATTAGTTACATATTCTGATGTATCTAATACTACCACTCCTCCCCCCTTGTCTGCTGGTTTCACAACTATGTCCTGATTATGTATAAGATTAGACAAGGAAAGTGACTCTGATTGTGTTAAGTTGTAAAATCTTCCCTTCTTTTCAGCTTTAAAGAAAAGTCTATAATATTCATCTTCACATACTTTTAGGAAACATTCTACATGTGATGGCATAACTGGTGTAAAAGTACTCTTACATTTGTAACGTACAGCTTGTGTCTGTACATTAGCGACTTCAGTATCAGTAAAAAAGAACAATTTTAAGCTCAGCCTTCTACAAAAAAGTCTTAGATCAATCAAAGTTGCATTTAATGTAGCTGGTGTGGCTGGAATAAAATTAAGTCCCCGGTTTAAAATGCTAACACTTGAATCATCCAGCACGCAACTAGAGTAGTTAAACAGCAAGCAAGAAGTCAATATCTCTTTCTCCTGTTCTGCGTGAATTTCTCTGCTGAGTACTTCCTTTTGCGAGAGACCCTGCTGTGGGATCGCCATCTTGTTTATTGTGCAAACTGTTTCTTTTGGTATGGTAAAAAAGGTAAGGAAGATGCAAGTGTTGTCAAAGTGTTCTTAGGTATCGCTCCTGTTACACAAGCTGACTGATTAGTAAAGAGTGCTTCTTGATTTGGAGGGGGTGTGTCGGCAATTGATTGTTCATTGCCGTTAGCACCAGAAGTACTTGCAAGTAATGCATCATTGTTAATTAAAGATGCTGGAACATAAGGCAACAGTTGTATAGTTACTGGAGCTGTAGGTGTTTCCCTATATTTATTTGATGTTGTTGGTAATTCCGATAGTTGGTTTGAGGCTGTAGATTGAGGGGCTTGATGTCTGGGCCAAACGAACACTTGACCCTTTAGGAAATCATTATGATCACGTATAAGTTTTCTTTGCTTAGTAATTCTAAGCCTGTCACTAAATGCATTGACCTGCGTAAATACATTGCTTATCTTATTCAGACAGTGGTCGGAAACAAAACGTTCAGTTATCTCTTTATAAATAAGATCTGTTTTACTTCGCAGATCCGTTTCCAAAGGTAGAAAATATTTGAGCATAAGTTTGGCATAACTGAAGCCTAGTTCAATGTTCAGGTCTTGCCATTGTTTAAGTAATATAGGATGTGAGTCCCCATATGTAGGCATGCAGAAAACCCGCATGCCTCTGGGGACTATTTTGAAGTGTATACATGCCTCCAAATGTAGCCTTTGCCAAGCATATCTTTGCAGTTGGTATGAGTTATCTTCTAGAGTTTTTAACAATGAGTAAAAATCAGAGAGGTTCTCACCAGTTTCGTTGGAGTGAATGTGTCCAGGTTCATAGTTGAAATCCAGAGACAATAAAGGGTTGATATCTTGATGTATTAAGCCATTCCATAATGTAGATGTATCCCTCGGCTCCAGACTCTTGTTAGACAAATTAGTTGCAGGTTCCATCGTGTGCAGAGATAGCCAACAAAAGTAGAGAAAGGCAATGAATTGAAGAAGGCTACCTCCCTGCTGAATGGTTCTCTCACCAAAGCACCAGAAATAAAGATAAGAAATGTGAGATACCAGCCACGAAGTGAAGATGCAAACAACTCTCTGAGTGGAAATGCGATACACACACTGATAAATCCAAACTGCAGTAGAATATCCAAAACAATTTATTAATAAAACAAAGATGAGCGCTTTCGCGTGGTACATCCACGCTTCATCAGATAACAATTAATAAACTGCTATGCATTTAAATACCCACTTGCGCGGGAAAATCTTTCAATTAAAATACTTGATTCATTTGATTAAAACATTAATAGAATATATGTTCATTGTATATCTCATATTTTTATTTAAAACCTTATATTAAATATAAAGATCCTGTACAGGCAATGAGAAGCTGACGAATACATTATTATTTCGTTTATCGTCAATTTATCATATTGTATTGCTCCGTGCATGTTAAATTCCTGAAACAAAATCTCTAAACAAATCTATCTAGATATTATGTTCTTTTGCAGTATGTCTGCTTAATCTAATATATTGCGCCTCATATGTGTGTGTATATATGAGCTAAACTAATATTTTCAACATTCGCATTTCAAATATATATTTATATTTATTCCCATATATTTTTATATATGCTAATAAGCAATATACACCTATTATTTCATATGTATACTTAGAAATATAAAAATATAAAAATATGACTAAATTTGTTATGTCATGGGTATAGTGCGTTTCGGTGCTGTATGTGTTATGAAGGTAAGCTCGATATGTGTTCGTGGGGTTGTATGTCGCTGTTGAGTGTGTGTACTTTTGGTCGCTTATGCATCGTGCGGCTATTTATAGGTAAACCTATATATATATATATATATATATATATATATATATATACACTCCTAACATAGTTACCCTAACTGAAACATGGTTAAAACCACACCATCTGGACAGTGAAATCATCCCTCCTGGCTATAATATCCTTAGATTAGATCGACCTAAAAGAAAAGGAGGAGGAGTCTCCATACTCTTCTCCAATTGTCTCTCTCCCATATCAGTCCCACACTAGACTTACCCTCCTTCTCACCAGCTGAACTCCTACTGACCAACTTCAAACATATCAGTTTCAACCCCATAACTGTTGCAGCAATCTATATTACCCCTGGTGAAAATATTAACATACTTGAGAACATCCCATCTTACCTCTCACATACCATCCAGAATGAAATAATTATACTGGGAGATGTTAATATTGATTGGCTTACAATACAAGCTCCCAACACTACTTCCTGTATAAACCTACATGGGTTTGTGCAGCTAATTACAACCCCAACCTACATTAATAAATCTCGCCTACCTAGCTCTCTTCTTGACTTGGATATTGGTCTCCCACTCTCAAAACTATCATAACTCCCAAACCCTTCTAAATGCCCTCAGCGACCACTGCCCTATAACAGTTACCAGACATACTCCACACCTTACCCTACCAAACCTAACAAATTTATTACCACCCGCTCGCTTTCTCATTTCTGTCCTAACTCCTTTATTCACCAAGTCTCCAAAATTAACTGGTCTTACCTCACCACTTTTCCTTTAGATGAAGCTGTCCAGTCCTTCAACACTACATTCCTAAATATTCTTAACTCCCTTGCTCCTCTTCGCACGATTAGAATCAAATCTAATACTGCTCCCTGGCTCACTAAATCTACCAGAACCCTCATGAAAGACCGGGACAGGATTTGGAAAATGTGGACTAAAACTAGGACCCCTTCTCTTCTTCAGAAATATAAAGAACTCAGAAAAAAAATCATCCATTATGACAAAAGAAGCTTCTATGCCAATCCTCCCTCTACTCTTAAATCAGACCCAAAGAAATTCTGGAGCTCTATTAAACAGACTCTTCATCCAGGAAACCCTTCCTCTCTTAACCCATGTCCCAATGCAACACCTGAAGACATAGCCAACAAATTTAACAATCATTTTATAAACTCAATAACCTCCATAATAAATTCTGTCCCCCCCCAGAAACAACACTAGCACCCCCACAAACTCTATACCACTTCCAGACCCTCCTAACTCCTTCTCTCTAAAAGCAGTATCAACTAACTATGAAAAGTCATTACTCTCTAAACTTAAACCTTGCTCCCCATCTGTTGACAGATTCCTGCAGATTGCCTCTGAATCTCTTGCCTATCCTGTATTCATCTTAATCAACCGATCCATTTCTGAATCCTATGCCCCCACTGTGTGGAAGAATTTCTTTACTCTACCCATTCACAAAGGGGGCAACTCCTCAGACATATTCAACTTTAGACAAATTGCCATACTCTCTCCGCTCTCAAAAATCCTAGAGAAATGCATTCACAAGCAGGTAATGCATTACCTTCACCAGGAAAACATTCTCACACCCACACAGCATCGTTTCCATCCCAAGCATAGTACTACTACTGCACTCATATCAATCATTAACATAGTCTCCCTAGCTCGTGATAACAATAAACTTGTCTCATGCCTATTCCTTGACCTTTCTAAAGCCTTTGACACTGTCTCTCACCCACTCCTTCTAGATAAACTCACTAACTTACATTTCTCTCCCCTACTATCTCCTGGTTCTCCAGCTATCTCTCTACCTGCCAGCAATCAGTTAAATGGCTCTCTGCACTATCCTCCCCTCTCACTGTACAAATGGGAGTCCCCCGAGGGTCCATACTTGGACCACTACTCTTTAATATTTTCACCAACTTGCTCTACTCCTCTTGTCCCCAGTCATCTCTTGTGCAATATGCTGATGACTCAACTGTTATAACCATTGCTGACAACCCAACTGTCCTCCACTCAACTACCCAGGCATCCTTCCACACCATTGAGACTTGGCTTAGTGATAAACTAATACTTAATCCAAAAAAACTAAGCGCCTACTCTTCCTCCCTAAAAACATCACCACACTCAAAGGTACATGTACCATCTTATCCTGCAACAACACTATCATCTCAGCTGACTCTAGTACTAAATTGCTAGGTGTTACAATAGATGATCAGCTTAAGTTTGATCTCCATATTACTAACTCGGTAAAAAGAACTCATCAGAAACTTGGACACCTTTTCCGTAGCAAGAAATACTTAACTAACACTGCCCGAATAACTCTCTCCCAGGCTTTATTACTCCCAACACTCCTGTACAGCTGACACATATTCACAAACCTAAATTCTACACTTATTTCCAAGCTTGAAACTACCTATAATAAGACCGCCAGATTTGCAGCTAACCAAACCTACAAGTCACACCACTGCTTAGCAATACAGCAACTAGACTGACTAGGATTCCCTCAGCTGCTCCAACTATACCAAATACAAATCATCCACTCTGTCCTCTATCTACCCTCCTTCTCCCCAGCCTCTCTACTATCATATCCAAATATTCCCCTGCTAGGACGCTACGCAGCTCAAATCAAGAATTATTAGACATCTACAAACCCAAAACCAAAATAGGCTGCCTTCTCTATAACTATAACCCAGCTATATCCTGGAACCAACTTCCCTTGGAAATAAAATCCTTCCAGCATAGCAAAAGTTTCAAATTAGCCACAAGGAATTACCTAAAAACAAAGGTGGCAGGGCGGCACAGTGGTGCAGTGGTTAACATTGTCGCCTCACAGCAAGAGGTTCTCCGGTTCGATTCTCGGCTGGGGTGCCTTCTGTGTGGAGTTTGCATGTTCTCCCTGTGTTCGCGTGGGTTTCCTCCGGGTACTCCGGTCCATTCCTCCCACATTCCAAAGACATGCATCTGGAGCATTTCTCCCGGGCCTCCGCTGAAAACAGGCTCTGTGGAACCTAGTCGGACATTCCCGGTCAACAAATGTTAAATAAATAAATAAAATAAATAAATAAAATGGTCTTGCCACTGTAGCCAACCACCCTAAAACCACCATCCTTTCTCCTATTTCACCACCTCACTCTTAATGTATCTCTAACACTATTCCCCTGCCTCTTCTACCTCCTCCCTTCCTCTATCTCCACCCACTCTTAATTCTTACAGTCTCAAAACAACCTACCTGTCTAGTGTGTCTCCTATACTCTACCTCCCCTACATCTCCTACTAGCCATTCTTACTTTCCTTTCTTGTTTCCAAACTCCTAAACAACTAGATCCTGCCCATTTTAAATAAGCATCTGCCTAACTATTAACTCATTTTGCTCTAAGCAGCTAAAATAATATTGTAACTAGTCACATTTTCTTCTGCTAATTGTTTAAAACCTTGTTTGTAACGACTCACATACTTGTCTGCCAATTGTTAATACTCTGTATAATTGAATTGCCTGAGGAGCTTTTTTTCTCTCCAGGTCTCTGCTTGTAAGATCCTATAGCTGATTGTTACTACTATGTTACTAAAATTTAATAAATTGTTTTCTAGTCCAGAGGAGCTTTTCTCCCCGGGTCTCTGCTGAAAATGAGCCAAAAGCTCAGCCAGACTAACTCGGTTAACAAATGTAAAATAAAATAAAATAAATATACACACACACACACAGCACTGTGTTGTGGTTCTCGTCATTTAAAAAAGTACAAGTGACCTGAAAATGTGCAAATGGCTGTGTAAAATAATGTTTATAGTACTGAGTCAGTTCTAAACAGAGTGACATTTCTTTAAATGAAGTAACCATTTCTATTATGTTCTACCTTTGACTTTCAGATCAAAATTATACTTGGCTGTATTAGTTACAGCAGGTTTGTTTAATGAGCTATGGAATGCAATATAAATAGAAGGCTGGCAGAAGTCCAGCCAGAAAGAATTTGTCCTTTCTGAAAGAGGACTTGGTGTCTAGAACACTGTGTCTGGGAGGAGTATTATCCACAGTGAAAGAAGGTCTTAAAAAGAAGCTGGATATTGTTCTTGCCTGTAGAATCCAGGGACAGAGCTGCCAACACACACTGCTTCCCAGCAGTATAAATCTAAGTTTAATGTACTTGTTATGCATATTGTTAAACCAAAAGACTTTACTTTTGCTTGGAGGAATCTGACTTGCATTCATTTGTATATTATCAAACTGCATCATTTTTATAAAGACTTTTGATTTCAGCTGCTTTAATCTTTCACAGTGTCTATATTAATCTCTCTCTCTGTCTCTCTAAATATATGGATCTAGGACTATTGAACGAAAGTTCAATAGTCCGAATCCACAATAACTGAATGCACTTTAACGAAAGCGCTTTCACCGAAAAAGTGCTTTCGTTAAAGTGCGTTCGGAAAAAAAAAACAAAAAAAAACAATAAATCTTTTATGCAGAGGGGCAAGCCCCCTGCACCCCCCTTGTGGGGGGGCTGTGCCCCCACCCCCTCCGTTTATAGTCTCATTCCGAGGTTGCACTACAGTGGGGAAAAGGGAATTCTCCCTTAACCGCACCATAGTGCGACCGGCACAACCAGCATACATAACCAAAAGTGCTGCTTCGGTGAACAGCACTTTCGGTTATGTATGTTCGGTGATTTCTGCTTCAGCAGAAAGTGCCGTTGGGGATCTATACAGAACCCATATATATATATATATATATATATATATATATATATATATATATATATATATATATATATACATACACACACACACACACACACACACACACACACACACACACACACACACACAGGTACTTGTTTTGGGCATGCATATGTTTGTGTGTATCTCTGAAAATGTGCACATGTAGATATGGCTGTAATAGCCAATATGTGTATGTAATAAGTTGCCATGCTTTTTTTCTAAGTTGCCACACTTTTTTAACCAAAAACATCTTTATTGAATTATCACTTATGACAGAGGACCAGTGCCTTTTTATGTAAATGAAAACAAACTATACTGACATATTTTCAGTTGCAAATATTATACATCTCATATAATCTCTGTGCAGTCATTGTCAACTGAATATTACATAACCCATTCAGTTCCTGCCTTCCCCTCAATCTAATTCCTCTTCCAAATCATTATTCGGCATGCATTGTTCACACAGTTCCCATTTTTTTTTCTGTGTAATTTGCTCCTATCCATTTCTAAAGATCCCACTTCCAGTTCTTTTACCTCTGTTACTATATTCACTACTTCTAATATGGTTGGTTTAGATTTTGATTTCCATTTTCTAGTAATTTTTTTGGCCGCCACCAAAATTAAACTCATCAATGCCTGACTATGTCTAGACAATTCAGATCTTGTATCACAGCTCAGAAAATAATTTCCTTAGTTATATCAATTTGCTCACTCAGTATTTCTAACAGAGTAGTCTGCAAGGCATTTTTAGTGTCTGCCAACCCATTACACTCTCAGAAATATGCCCCAATTACCTCTTTCTTCCCCATCATACCTCAAATATTTGCAAGTTACATGAGGAAAATTTCTTTGGAGTCTGCTTGGGGATATAAAAATACCTATGCAAACACCTTTAAACAAAAATCCTAAAGCTTTTAGACTTTGTTGCATATTGGGGAGCCAAACATGTATCCCCGCATTGTTTACTTGTGAATTGCTTATATCATTTGTCTTCCCAATCCTTTCTCACCTTCACTGATTGATTCTGTGATGCCCGTGCCCTGGCCCAGCAATCAAGGAGCCTCAATCCTCACCACTAACACCAGTGAGGTGCTTCAGGATGAGGATAACAAATAACAAAAATACACAGTAAAGTTGAGATTCCTTAAAAGAACAAAGTCAGACAGTCATTCTTGCTTCTTGGCCTCCCCACCTTCCCCAGGACTCCCAGACTCCCCACCAGGCACAGCTAGAGTGGGGGATCTCAGCCCTGTGAAACCCTCTTGAAACCTCAGCACCCTTCCATCCCTGCCTGCTGCTCAAGCCCTGCACACACTTTGACACACACACACACTTTGAGAGTTTGTACAACCACAGCTGGCACAGGGGAAAGGCTGGCACAGGTTCTCCAGCTGTGCTCCCCTTTCCATTCTTTAGTAAGCTCACACCAGGTCAGGAAGCAAAGCCATAAAGGACATTTATGCATGCAAATTCTGGCCATTAACTCAGGCCTTAAAACAATGGCAAGAATTCCTTCACCTAGACAGGCCGGAGCCAACTTTAAAGAAGAAAGACAGTCATAAAATGCTTGACTTAGTTTCCTTACAGTAGAGTGCACTGTTGTTACATTTTTTCCAGTTCCACATGTAACACTATTTTTACCATTTAAGACAACAAGCCTATGGCTTACATCAATATTTACAAATGACAGAATTATCTATAAAATTCTATCTGGCTAGGCTGGCAGCCTTCACATATCTCCACTAGCCTTCCCCTATCATCACACATCTCCCCCCTTGGAGACCTCAAGCTAGGTTTTCAAGTGACCCTTGAGAAATGCTGCTTGAGAGGGTTAGGTCTATCTGAGTATACCTTATCCCATTCCCTGTCTTGAGAGCCCATCTGCATTGGCATTGCTAATCCCACTGCGGTGCTGCCCTGACATATCATATGCTTGCAACCCTAGGCTCCATCTTAGCAACTTGGCCTTTTGCTGGCTGGCTCTGTTCTTCTTTGTCAGGTCTGTGAGGGGAGCAGCTATAGTACTATAACTGGGGATGAACTTTCTGTAGTACCCTGCTGTCCCTAAAAATGCCCTCACCTGCTTTTTAGTAACAGGTGCAGGCCATGCCTGAATAGCTTCCACTTTGGCAGGTTTTGGCCTTATCTTACTACTCTCCACTCTTTGTCCTAGGTAGGAGACCTCTGCCATACCCACCTGACATTTGCTCAGCTTAATGGTCAACCCTGCCCTCTGTAGTCTGCCCAGCACCTCCCTGACATGCTGAAAGTGCTCTGGCCAGGAATGGCTGTAGATGGCAATATCATCTAGGTAAGCAAGGGCAAACCCTCCTGCCCCTGCCAGGATATGATCTACCAGACTCTGGAAAGTTGCTGGGGCATGCTTCATCCCAAAGGGCATCTTTGTGAACTCATACAAGCCAAAAGGAGTCACAAAGGCTGACTTCTCTCTAGCACTGGGAGCCAAGGGCACTTGCCAGTAACCCTTGGTAAGATCAGTGGTAAGCTACTTAGCCCCACCCAGCTGCTCTAGGGCTTCATCTGTCCTAGGCATGGGGTAAGCATGTGACTCAGTGTGACTATTTAATTTCCTGTAGTCCACACAGAACCTGGTGCTGCCATCCTTCTTTGGCACCAGCACCACTGGGGAGGCCCGGGGAATGTTGTACTCTTGAATCACCCCTAGTTCCAACATCTCCTATACCTCCTCCCTCAGAGTCTGTTTGACTCTCTCAGGCACTCTATAAGGGGCCTGCCTAATAGCCCTTTGGGGTCCTATAGCCACCTGGTGCTGCCCCAGATGGGTGCACCCTGGTTTCCCAAATTCCTGCAACACTGCTTGAATTTCTTGAACCTGGGTAGGAGATAGCTGCTGGGACATTGCTACGTCTTCCACTGAAGTGTCAGCCTGAGCTTCACTGAGGAGCTCAGTCCCCAGATCTCCCTCAGACTCCTCCTGCAATCCACTGCAAATGCTCAGCACAAGGGTCTCCCTATCATGGTAAGGTTTCATCATGTTAACATGGTACAATATGTGCCTCTGCCTTCTGCCTAGCAGTTCCACCATGTAATTAACATCACTTACCTTTCTTACCACCTTGTAGCTTCCCTCCCAAGCTGCTTGCAGCTTGTTGTGTGACAGGAATGAGAACCATTACCTGCTGCCCCACAGCATACTCTCTAGCTCGAACATTCCTGTCATACCACGCCTTTTTCTGGTGTTGGGCTTCTGCCAGGTTCTTCTAGGCTAAGCCCAATGAGTTCCCTGAGCCTTGTCCTGAGGTTTAGGATGTATGCCACAACAAACTCCTTGTGAGACTTGCACTCACCTTCCCACTCCTCTTGAATTAAATCTAGAGGTCCCCTCACCCTATGCCCATACAGCAACTCAAAGGGGGAAAAACCTGTGGATTCCTGGGGAACCTCTCTGTAAACAAACAGATGGGGCAAATATTTGTCTCACTCCCTCTTAAACTGATCTGCAAATGCCCATAGCATGGACTTGATTGTAGAGTTTAACCTCTCAACAAGACCATTAATCTTGGGATGGTAGGGGTGGTCTTCATGTGCTTCACCCCACAGGACTTCCACAGACAAGCCAGCAGGTCTGACATGAAATTGGAACCTCTGTCAGTCAACATTTCTTTTGGGAAACCTACCCTGCTGAAAATCTCTAACAAAGCATTTGCCACCTTCTCTGCCTCAATGGAGGACAAAGCCACTTCCTCAGGGTATCGTGTAGCATAATCCACTACCACTAGGATATACTTTTTCCCTGTGGAACTTGGGGTACTCAGAGGACCCACAATATTCATAGCTATCCTCTGAAATGGCTCCTCAATCACAGGCAAAGGCATCAAAGGACCTCTTACCTTGTCTCCTGCCTTGCCTACCTTTTGGCACTGCTCACAGGTCCTGCAGTACCCTGTTAAATCTCTGGAAATTCCAGGCCAATAGAAGTTCTGCATAATATGCCTCTTTGTATGTTTTATGCCCATATCACCTGCAAAGGGAATATCATGGGCTATAGCTAGAAGTGCCAGATGGTACTCTCTCACTTTCTAGCCCTCCCTCAGGGGTCCACTCTCTGTATAGTAACCCTTTGCCCCAGTATACAGATTCCCCTTTCCTTGAAAATCAGGTGCCTCCCTAGCTACCTGCCTCAGGCCTTGTAGTGCAAGGTCTGAGAGCTGAGCCTGTCTCAACTCTCTCCTTGTAACCCTTCCCAGCTCCCCCTTCCACAGGATGTCTGGCATCCTCTAACAGTGGTGCCTCACTGTCAGCCTGGGTACTACTCTCCCCTACCTTTGTAGTCACTCTGTCCAAGGGGTCATCAGTACCCACAAGCAGCTGTGGCTCACATTCAGAGCTCCCTCCCTGAAGTAACCACCTCACCAGTCCTGACTGTAAGTATGCCATCTGTCTGAGTCTCCCCCAGGCTACCAGACCCACATGCTTGTCTCCTAGCCTGACTGCACGCAACTGCATAAGCATATGGTACTGCCTCATCCAAATCCTCCCCTATCAGGACATCTGCAGGATGGTAGTTTGGTACCTCTGTTGTCTCAAGACAACCTACTATTGGCATTTTGTCTTTCCCACTTACTGGCTCCCTCACCTTTTGTTCCCCACCTTGCCTCCATGGACACCTGTATGCCACATGGCCCCACTGGTTGCATTCAAAACATTTAACCCTAGCTCCTGGCCATGTACCTGGACTAGTGGCTTCCCCTGCTACTGGCAGATTCTGTTGGGACAGCCTGTGCTGCCCACCATGGGTTCCTTTAGACCCACGAGCAGTACTGGGGTTCCCTTTCCTGTGCAGGGCTGCCCTGCTTGCCAGGTATAGGTCTCCCTTCTCCCCCAACTCATCTGAAGTAGCACATTGTCTTTCAGCTAACCAGATCCTCATGTCCTCCGTCAAAGCGCTAAGGGCTTGTTCCCTCACCAAAAGGTCTGCCAGCCCTTCAAACATGGTGACCTGAACTCCACTCACCCACCTATGGAAATAAGTGCTCAGTTCAGCAACGTATTCACACACACTTTCAGCTGTCTTGCGTCTATGCTCACAAAGCTTTTCCCTATATGTTTCAGGTGTTAGCTTAAACAATTCTAACAAGTGATTTTTAACAGCAGTATAATCAAAACATGTAGCGTCAGACATTTTTGACAAAACAGTTACAGCTTTACCATGGAGTAAGGGGCTCAGGAACTGTACCCAGAGCCTTTGGTGAACACTATACTGTTTGCATACCCTCTCAAACATATGAATAAAACTATCAACATTATCCCCCTCTTTAAACTGCGGAAGAAATTTACTGACCTTTTGTGCTGCTGAGGTCCAGTTACTCCCTTCCCCATTACCTCCATGACTCTGGCAAAGGGTCAGCATTTCCCTCTCATGCTTCCTCTGCCACTCCTTTTCCTTGGCTTCTATCTCTAAATGCCTGGCTTCCAACTCAAGTCTCTCTAGCTCCAGATGGATTTTTAAGTCCTCTGCAGATAGGTTGAGCTGTCCATTCTCCGAGGGTATTATATCTCCACTGCCAGTCTGATTGTCCTCCTGGTTGCTGTTTTCTGATGCACCTGTAACCAAGGCTGCAATCAGGTCTGCCTTAGTCACGTTTCCATGTACCAGTCCCCTAGCCTGGCACTTCTCTGCTAGCTGGCTCCTTGTCAGCTTTCCATACTCCTCTCCTGACATGCTGCCTTCTTACCCTGACTAACTAAGCTAACAAAAGAAATAAAACATTTGTGATCTGAACTCTGAGTATTCACTCCGTGGCTGATTTAGAGTACAAAACACCTTCAAATCTTACTGTACACAAGCTACAGGAATTCACTCTACCCACACCACTACAAGCCAATTAGAATTTGCCAACCAATTAATATGTGATGTGGATATCCCACCACTGCCAGACAATTAATATGTGATGCCCATGCCCTGGCCCAGCAATCAAAGAGCCTCAATCCTCACCACTAACACCAGGGAGGGGCATCTCATATAGGAGGAAAGGATAACAAATACACACAGTAAAGTGCAATTTCCCTTAAGAGCACACAGAGATCACAGTCAGTCCAGGGCTGGTCGCTCCGTTGCTCTCCAGGTCTCCAATAAGACTCCCCACTGCACAGCTATAGGGTCCAGATCTCAGCCTAGTGGGCAAGCTAAAACCTCCAGCACCCTCTCTGTCCAACCAGTGCTTCGTGTCCCTGAACAAGTAGCTGACACACACACTCATACACACGCACTTTGAGATAAGAGTTTATACAACCACACAGACACTCCTGGGGAAGTCTGGCACAGGTTCTCCAGCTGTGCCCCTTTTCCCCCAGACTATATGGTAGAAATCACTGCCACCACCCAGCTAATAATTATCAGCTACTCAAAGACCCTTAAAAGGGTGTCCAATTATTACTGTGCAATATTATTAGCCAACTGGTAAGTGCGACTAAACAGTCAAGGCTTATTAGAGTGACTTGGTACAGGATCACTATAAATATGCAATGTACTCTATAGCTTAAATTACCTCTACACAAAACAGCCACAGTTAAAAGGGTTTAGAAATATTTAATAATAAATTAAAAACACAAGACAATACTTTTTACTACACAGTGCTAGTCAATAGTTCAGAGATCACAGAGAAATACTTAAAATAATTCAGTAGTACAGTTCTGACATCACAGAAAAACACTTAGTCTAATCTTTCTAGTTTCTAGCTATTTCTAAGAGAAAACACAAGTCTAAGATAAACCTACATATAGAGCAAGACAGTGCTGATGAGTTGGCTAGTCAAGACAAAAATGCTTAATGCTCTCTGAATCTCTCTGTTTTTAAAATCACATTCCTGGTTCACATTACATCATTTTTCACACTTCCCTGGCTAACAGAAACTACATTTACATTCCTTAAGCTCACACCAGGTCAGGAAGCAAAGCCACAAAGGATATTTATGCATGCAAATTATGTCCATTAACTTGGGACTTAAAACAATAGCAAGAATTCCTTCACCTAGACAGGCTGGAGCCAACTTTAAAGATCAAAGACAGTCATAAAATGCTTGACTTAGCTTCCTTACAGCAGAGTGCACTGTTACATTTTTTCCAATTCCACATGTAACATTGTTTTTACCATTTAAGACAACAAGCCTGTGGCTTACATTGATATTTACAAATGACAGAATTATCTATAAAATTCTATCTGGCTAAGCTGGCAGCCTTCACATATCTCCACTAGCCTTCCCCTATTGTCACAGATTCCTCTAGTTATCATGCAATATTTTATATGCCCTACTAATTATCCATTTTTTAACAGCAGCTTCTGTTCTAGAATAAATTAAAAACTCAACCAGTACCGGTCTTTCAGTTAGGATGCCCCCCCCATACCATTCTCTTTGCTTATACTCTGACATCAATCCTTGATAGACAGTCTCTAGCCTGCAGTCAAATTTATTTTTGGTCTCTTCCCATTTTATAAACTTTCCATCACTAATTATTTGTTCCTAGTACCTTGGTTTCTATTGCCTATTCTCTGTATTGCTAATCACAGTAATTGCTATTGGTAGAATCTCCTTTCTCCATTCCCGTGTTGGGTTAGTTTTTAGAATGCTTTCTGCTACTTTATGAATGTAATATTCGTTATGGCTATAGTTGTTCTCCTTAAGAGTCTGCATCCAAAATCCCAGGCTTTCCTTATTTGTTGGGCTTCCCCCTGTTTCATCATTGTTTTTTCCATTTTGAATGATACCTTTCTGCTTGTCTTGTGTGTAGAAGCTTTAACTCTGTAGCTCTGAAATATCCCTTCAAATCATGTAATCCCAAACCACCTTGCTCTGTTGGAAGGATCGACTTGCCTCTTCCCCTCTCAGATAAAATCCTTCAACTCTTTACTAGTTGCTGTCCACTGCTTCTCTTTTGTTTGATAAAAATATGCCTGACCAGCGTATAAAACTAAAAGGACTCAAACCATTTTCCCTGCTTGTATCTTGCAAATATACATAAAACAGAGCTTCCAGTTTCTCACTTTTTGTAATATCTTTTGTTTAGTCATCTTCTCACATATCCTTAGCTGCCATGACAGAATCCTTTTTAACCCATACTCGTAAGTACTTAATTTTGCCATGTTCCCATAAATATGGATAGTGCTGAGCTAACTTGTATGTGGGTACATAGTTTACAACTATTTTGTTTTATCTTCACTAATTTCATTTCCCAAAAAGACATGGAACTCTGAAATGCACTTTTCTGGTTTTATCTATTACAAAATAATATAATTTGCAAATAAAGCCAACTTTTCTTGATACCAATTATATCCTTGAATTTCTTTGCCAGTAGTTCTAAATATAATGCAAAAAAACAAAGGGAAATGAGAGCAACCCTGCCTGGCTCCTCTGTTCACGCAGAACTTATAATTGAGGACCCCCCCCACACACACACACACACACACACACACTTTCATTTTTACCTCCTAATTAACCATGTTATTGTGTAACAGAATGCAATGCTTACTCTGTCAGATGCTTTTTCTAAATTCACACCCGCCAGCAATAATGGAATTTTCTTACATTCTGCCTCTATGTGGATCAGCATTGTTCTATTAATGTTGTCAAATGTTCACCTCCCCTCCAGAGGACCACATTGATCCATATCTACCAATTTTAGCAACACCTTTGCTATTCTTTTAGCCATTATAGACATAAACATTGTGTATAATCATGGTTTAGAATTGAAATGGGCCTATATGAAGCTGGCTGTGATGGGTCTTTACCAGCTGTTATGTATTACAGCCACCACAGCTTTCTTTCAGGATGTTGGTGCATCCCCTCCTTTTAAAATATAGTTAAAATCTTTATCACTTTCTTCCCTCCTAGCTTCCAAACTTCCACAGAAATAACATTTATTCATGGAGGTTTTCCTGCAAATTGGTTGTACATCACCATTTTTATCTCATCTCCTCCTATCCTGTTAATAATTGAGACTCATCTCTTCTAACCATGACATATTTAATTCTATAAATATTTCTGTTTGCACTTTTTCTTGATTTCCAAATTTATCTGCTTTATACAGATTTTCATAACATTTCTGTAGTATTTCTAGTACCGTTAAAGGATCTCTGGTTATTTTCCTTATTATAGGCCCCCTAAGTTGGCAACAACCCTTTCTACTTTATGTTGCCTGAGCCATTGTGCAAAATGTTTTTGTGCTCTAAAGCTATTATCAAAAACAGTTGCTTAACAGCAATCTTTCTAAACTAATGCATATTATACAGGTAGCCCCTTATTTTCTCTTCAGCGCTATACTTGTGGCTTTTCTTGCACTGTGAAATTCCCCTTATTTTTGCAATATTTTAGCTTTTGTCAGTCTGCCTTAATAATTCTTGCTGCTTCTTAACCACATCTCTTTTTCTTTTATTTATATCCTATTTTTAATACTTTGATTCTATCCCACTCCCTAGCTATATTTTCTGAAGAATGTTGCATCTTCCCTAATAACTCCTGAATATTTTTCACTGCTAATTCCTTAAATTCTTCTCTGTTTAACAGAGAGGCAGGGAAGCACCAGTGTCTCATTTTTATTTAATTAACCTGCATTTTTATTTAATTAACCTGCATTTTTATTTTATTATTGGCAAATGATCTGAAATAGTTATTGGATGTGTATCAAAACTTGAAATTAAATGCACATCCCTGTGAAATATAATTTCTGAGCCTAGCCCTGTACCTTGAGGAATAATATATAAATTCTCCTCGATCTCCTGCTACTGAATTCACATCTTCCATACCAAATATTTTCATAAATGTAATCAAAAATTTACCCCCTTTTGTTGCATTTTCCCTTCAAGGCCTCCCAGATATAGCCTCACTGTTGCAAGTCAAGTTACAGTCTTCACCTAATAGTAATATTCCCCGCTGAAAGCTAATTATTTCTCCCAGAATTGTCTTAATCTTCAAGTTTTAGGTGGAATATAAATACATGCCAAAAAAACATAATCTTCCTCCTTGCCAGTAGCCCTTTGCTACTACAAATCTACCATTATTTTTCCTCTTCTATCATTATTGGAGCTCCCCTAGCAATTAATATAAGTAATCCCTTTTTCCTTTGTCCCAGATATTCTGCTGAATAACTATCCTGAAATCCTTCCTTTATCATAGTTATTTGCACTCTGGATTTCTTAATAAAGTTCACTACTCATTCTTTTTTGTATATACTTTAAGACCACAAAACAGAAAGAAAACAAAATAACTAGTTCCAAAGGACAAACCATGAGAGTCCTTCTAAGATTAAGCACTTTCATTCTTTAATATATTCACCATAGAACATCTTCAGAAATTTTTCTTTTTTGAGATTTTTGAAACTAATTTAAATATTGTATTTCATTGGGTGTATGTGCTTTGAATGGTAGTTGGTTGGTTGTATGTGTTTTTTTGTGCAATGCCTGGAGAATACTTAAATGGTATGGAAACATTTTGTAAAAAGATTCTGAGAAAGTTCTGTGGTGAATACATTATGATAAGACATTATTCCCACCTATTACCTATAACAGCTTTTTTAATGTCTAGTTTCTGCTTTTGTGTTACATGCATATACTAATGTTTGGCAGATTGATCTTTTATACAGTGGTTTCATGCCATATCCATTTGAACCTACATTACATCTTACAAGACTTTTTGTTTTAATAAAAACTTTCAAAAAAAAACCCACCCCCCAGAACACCCACATAATCTATTAACATAATGCAAATGCACAAAACTATGTACATCTTCAAATAATACAGTTTAACCCTCCTGATTTGAACAATTCTCCCCTATTGACAGCTACATTTACATACTTTAATTGACATATAATTAAGGTTATCCATGCTAAGAAGCATGGTACAGGCTGTGGCTTTGCTTACACTCAGTGCTGTCAGTTTTTGTCTTATCTTTATTCCTCTCCCAGATGTAGAAAACAACTTGAATGCTTTCAGAAAACATTATCTTTTAGCCATTGAAATAAAAAAATAGATTTTTTTGCTCTTATTAGCTTGTTTCCATAGAAACATGAGATCCAGATGCACAGTTGCTTTCAGCTACAAGTTTCTCATGTTGCATTGTGAACATTTGTTTGCTAAGGGAAAACTTTTTCTTACATTCAGTATTCTCTTATTTACTTGCTTCTACTTAAAACTTGTTAAATCAAGCCAAGAGCCTTAGGTTCATAGGTGTGTACTAGGCTAATGGCCCTGGGGCCTTTACAAGCCTAGCCCATAGGATTACCCTGACATCGTGTCACCCGACCTTACTTCCCAGTGCATCTGTTGAGTAAAGCCACTGGAGTGATCCCTGGGGTGAATTTTCTATTTCCAATCCACTCATCAAGATTTCTCTTGAAGAGGGCCAGTGAGGTGCTCTGCTTGACATGTATGGGAAGTCTGTTCCATAGCATGGGCAGTTTCTGGGTTATGAACCTATCCCTCCAGCATGTTCTGTTGATTGCTTTGTATGTCAATCAGAGATTGCCTCTAAGTAGGCGATATGAGACAGAGAATATTTGGAGTTCTTTTAGTCTGTCCATATAGGACAAATGTTTAAGTCCTAGGATCCTCTTTGTGAGGTACTTTTGCAGCCTCTCCAGTTGTTGCCGGTGTTTAGTGAGGTATATGCCAAATGGGGCATTGTACTCAATGACTGGTCTAATGAGGGAAGAGTAGAGGGACACAATGTCCTTCTTCTTCCTGGATGCAAAACCCATAGTAATGAGATGTGCCACATAGAAGGACTTTCTGACCACAGTGGCAATGTGGTGGTCAGAAGAGAGGTTGCTGTCAACCTGTGTTCCCAGATCTCTTCTAACACCTTCTGTGTTCAGTGGACAACCATCAATGTGGTAATTCATGGATGATGACACATTTTTTGGCATTGAGCCTAAGGCCATGGTTCTAACACCAGTTGTTTGTCTCAGTGACGCCTTTCTGTAGGATGTCAACATGACTTGGGGAGTTAATAGCTCCCAACTTGCAATTGTCTGTGAACGTTGTCAGCCAGAGTCCCTTTGTGTTGGCCTGGACTTCAGAGAAGTAGATACCGAACAGGGGAGGAGCCAGGAGCAATCCCTGTGGGACTCCACTCATGACTGGTTTGCAGTCTGACTTGGAGTCAGCTACTTTCACACTGGGTTCTACCTGTGAACCAGTTTGCAACCTACCTAGTGATATAGGGGTTGATGCCCAGCTTAGTGACTCAGAGAAGTTGACCAAGTTGAGCAGGCATGATCTACCCTTCACAAAACCAAACTGTGTGGGATCCAGAGTTTGGAGATTCCCTATATCCTTATTTATTAGGTCCATGATGATGCATTCAATAGCTTTGCATATCAGACTTGTCACGCTAATAGGGTGATAGTTCCCAGGGTCTGTAGTCCCTCCTCCTTTGTGGAGTGGTATGACTGTAGCAGTGCACCATTTGGTAGGGACAAAGCCTGAGTTGAGGCTGTGATTGAACAGAGCACACAGGTGTGGTACCAGTTCAATCTGCAGTTCATGTAGAACACAGCCAGGGATATTGTCAGGTCCTACAGAAGCTGTATTCTTGGCCTTGGACAGTGCTATTTTAACCTGTGCAGAAGTAACACTGGGTGCCTGGCAATCTACTGGTATTGTGACTGGTCCCTTGGGGGGGGGGGTAAAGTTGGCACTGAATCTGTTGGCCAGTATATTGGCAATATCTGTTGGCTTGGTATAGGAAGTACCATTGTGCAGTAGCTCAGAGCAAATCTGAGTATTACCATGGAGATTCTTTACATAACTATATAAAGCCTTGTGGTTGTCCTTACTATCTGCTGCAATTCTGCTTTTATAGCTAGCTTTAGAGGATTTGATGAGGGATCTCAACTTTTTGTTGAGGCTGATAAGGGAATTTTTCGAGTCTTGGGACTTCACCTTATTCCACATCAGTTTCCTCCTTCTGTTGTAGAGTTTGTTTATGGCAGGGGACCACCATATTGGCTTCCTTTTTTTGGAGGAGAGCATCTTGGTTCTGTTGGGTATGGCGAGATCCATGCATTTGTGTACGTGTTCGTACAGTACATTGGTGAATGATTCAGTGGCCATGCAACTGATCTCCATTTGCATGGGTGCCATGAAGTTATCCACCTGTGTTGCTAGGAGCCCAAAGTTAGCTTTGGAGAAGTTTTTCACGGTGGGTACCTTTGGGGGGGGTGTGGATTTCCAAGGTGATTAGTTTGTGATCGGATCTAACCAGGGAGGAGATGATTATTGGTGTAGAGCAACAGTCGCCCATGTTAGTAATGACCAGGTCAAGGATGTTGCTATCTGTAGTGGGGGTAAGAATGAGCTGGTCCAGGGCATTGGAATTAATGAATTCCAGGAAATGTTGGTCAAGTGTATTGGTACATGAGTAGTTTTCCCAGTTAATATAGGGATAGTTGAAGTCACCCAGTATGAGAGTGTTAGGTTGGATCCTAATATTCCCTAGGGTGCTTAGGAATGTGCAGTGTGAGTCTTGGGACATAGCTGGGGACCTATAGCAGGCTACGACCTGAATCGCTGTCTTATCCAATGTTAGCTGCACCTGAAGTATCTCTGATGTGTTATGTTGGGCTACTAGTTTGGAGGTTTGTGCATCCTTTATGAATGTGGAAACACCACCACCTTTGGAGCTTCGGTCCAAGTTCTGGGGCCGAAAGGTGTGGCATAAGTTATAGCCTGGTAGTGCAGGGGTGCTTTCTGCTGCCTTGAACCAGGTCTCTGTTACTGCACAAATGTGTATGTTGTCCATTTTAAGGAGTGTTTCTAGCGAGTGCATTTTGAGATTTAGACTTCTAGCGTTGAGCAGCCTGACCCTCAGATTGCATTTCTTTGTAGCTGTTAAGGTAGTAATTTGGTCTTTGGAACACCACCTAAAAAAGGCACTCAAGGGGTGGCAAGAGCCTTGGCTAGTATCCGGAAGCCCAGGGGTGACAGATGCAGGCCACCTCTGGCAAAGCATCAAGGTCTGTCAATCATGTCACCCTAGGCAGACAGATGCTGGATTCCCTTACAATGACACCAGAAACTTTGCCAGTTGTTGAAATCAATCATTTTCTGCTTGTACTGTGGTATAATTCTGGGTGATGGTAGGATGCTGCTCAGGGCTAGGGTCATACCCACCTTGGTACATAATCCAAGAGCTCCTCCATGTCTTTTTTCACATAGTCCAGGGAGGTACGTCTCAGGTTATTCACACCCACGTGTATAATGATAAAGTCATATTTGTACCTGTTGTTGAGGGACATGAGTGCGTGTGTTATGTGGCAGATCCTAGCACCTGACAGGCACCTGTTACTTTCTCCTTATTCAACTTAGTGAGTGGGACATCAGTGTACCTCACTATTGAGTCTCCTATGACTAGTGGGTTGGGCATGCTGTTTTGCCTTAGGGGCTTTCGTTGAGTGGCATGCTGTTTAGGAGAGTTGTGTGTCTCGTAACTAGTGTTGTGTTGTGTTGTGGTGGTCGAGTGCATTTCTGCCTTGGAGGTCTCTGCTGTTTGGATAGATTTTTATTGAAAGCCTCCATGAAGGCGGGTGTGTGGTTTGTGTTTTTCTGTGAAGGCAGTGCTGGTATGTGTTCTGGAGGACTATGTGTTCCATGTGGTGTGGTGCAAGTGTTGACCTCTTGACCAGCTATTCCGGTCTTGGCTGGAGAGTGTGTGGCTTCCAGTTTGGATATATAAGTGCATCTCTCACAAGTCTGAGTGTTGGGAGGTAAGAGGAGAGGGCTGTCAGTGTACATGATGCAGTTCCTACATTGCCTCAGGATGCCCAAGTTCACCAGGTTAATAGGAGAATGCACAGGGAACTAACCTTTAGACATGCCTGGAGGGGTGGGGATTAATAAGTATTGGAGCTGTTTTCTTATAGAATGTTAAGTGCAGGTAGCACTTTTGTGTGCTACAGTAATTGCTACAAGAAGTCTGGTAAAGTGCTAGATTAATAATCAAGTCATCCGATATGCAAAAGTAAGAAAATGTATATCAGTTTTCCTTGTATCATAATCTGTATACCTTTACAACCTGTTCCTCACCCCAACAACCCAAGATTACAACCTACTGTCTTAAACATTTTTGTCCAAATGTTGTTTTCTACATTGCAGTGCCTACATTTCTTAAAGCTAAACAAGAAGAAAGAAGAAGAATACATGGAAACCTGTATATTTTAGTATCCCTATAACCCACAGAGTTACTGAAAATGGTTTACTATATAACATGCATATGTCATGTTTTATAAAATAAAAAAAAATTACTTAGTTACCTCTTTCCTTCCTCCTCCCATCTCCTTAATATTCTTCCAAACAGTAATGACACAAAGTAAGGCATATGCTTTGGAATCCCCTAAAAATTTAGCAAAAGTCAAAAAAGCCCAATATTTCCTGTTTTTCTTGTTCAGCCATATTTCACAAATATGATTGATGCTTTGTAATTAATTTCCAAGTTGCTGGAATAAATTTACTCCTCTTCTGCCTGGTGTACAGTGAGTAATCATTTTCCAGAAACAATCTGCTGTCTCCAACTTTTAATACTTTTTCCTTCTGCTACACTTTTGTCAGAACCAACTCTTTCCAGTGGTAGGATTGCATCTTTCCTATTAGAGGTTTCTCATGGCCAGGTGTGGAGCATAAACACAATGTGCCCTTTGAATTAACAACTCCTTCTGCGGAATACCAGTCCAGTTGTTTATCTGTGTTTCATTAAATTAATAGTCTGTCCCTTCCAATTTCTCTGATACAGCAGAAAATCTCAGGTTCCATTATGTGCTCTGTCCTCTAATTCTACCATTTTTCAAGCATCCCTTCTTGAGCACTGCCATACTCAGCCAGTCTTTTCTTCATTTTGACCTCTGATTTTTGCAGTTTTATCAGCTCAACTGAATATTTTTTTAAAGCTTCTTTCATTTTTTCCAGCCTGTTGTTATTTGAGCTGATATACTCCAGTGTTTTATCTTAATCACCTCTGAGCACATCTGACTTATTTTTCCTCAGGATTACTGTAAATCATGTCTTATACCAAAGCTGGGGCTTAAACTGTTTTTTTGCTGAACAGCTGCAGGACTCTTCCTAGCCAGTGTTTTCTCCTGTCCTTTTGTGGTTGATTTTGTTTCAAGTTCTCAAAATTTCTTCTTTGGTGGCATCCAGGCATGCACTTACTAGTCAGTAACTGAAAAAAAACCCAAAACAAATTCACTGTCTTTCTTCTTTGAGTTTCTGTTTTAACACCAGGAGAGACGAAATTAAGATATTACTCAGTGCGCAGCCATCTTGGAAGGTAATTTGCCGCACTTTTTTTGATCATTTGTTAAAAAAACTTAATTGGCCAAGTTGCCTTTTTTCCAAAATATCCAAGATGTTTCTCTCTTTTAATAACATGCATAGTCACATATTACACAGACAGAAACTGAAGGAATCATACCCAAGACTACAACATGAACTTTGATAGCATTTTATAGCTTTAATCATCCGATTTTTACCACTGTTTCATTAATTAAGGGAAATGTTACTGTTTAATTCATCCAGAGTAGAGACAGTATCATAATTTCCTACGATTGCTGTGTTTTGAAAATAGGTGATTAGTTTAGATCATTTCTGAAAAGGCGCAGATTTTTTTAAAAATAATTTTGGAAACATGTTTAGCAATGATGATCTTTGTATAGGCTCTGTCCTTGAGAGACATTTTAAGTTTAGCCAATTTCTCTTTTTGTTTTCAAAATAACCTATCCCATTTGGTTATGTATTGATCTTATCCATCCCATAGTCGATAATTATATGGTATCCCTAATAAGAATAACTAGAATCATACCAGGCATGGGATAAAGCATTTAGGAGCTTCCTCTGTCCATTAGTAGTACAGGGGCATTCCTGGAGTAAAGTTTCTGTTTTCTATCCACAGATCTAAGCTGCACTTGAAAATGGACAGGGATGAACTTTGTTTTATATGGATCCCAAAAAAACAAAAGCCAGCATAAGGTATGTAGAGTATAACTTTATTATAAAGTTATCACAGACCGGTTTCGGCATACATTTCAAGCCTTCCTCAGTGCGCTTTAATTTCACCTGGGCTAAATGAAGTTTTGTGAGCAGCCAATGGGCATTTCTTTCTTATGGATGGGAGGGTATATAAGGAGTGTGGATGCTTTGTTTTGGTTACACCGAGGAAGGCTTGAAATGTATGCTGAAACCGGTCTGTGATAACTTTATAATAAAGTGATACTCTACACACCTTGTGCTGGCTTTTGTTTTTTTGGGAGACTGTCTCTTTAAGCCATGCACTGCTGTACTTGCAGGGGACTTTTTCTGGATTTATCTGTTTGCTTTTCCCCTGCCGTTGTGTGGGTGAGGATATTTCTGGTGCTTATTATGCACTCTTTGCCTTGACCCGTATTTTCCTACAGTTTACTATAATTTATTTTTGTTTTTTCCCCCACATTTATTCTATGAATAGTCGCCTTATTTGCAGTCCGCTTAGTTTACCTTTGGCGATTTTATAGTGGACTGGATGACTGCAGGTCATATTTATCTTTTTTGTTTTTCATCTTGTGTACTCAAGTGTTGACACTTTATAACAGCAGAATTTGGGCATTCCCTCTTCATATTTTTGTTAATGCGACGTCTGATACTGGACTTTATGCTTGTGTTATTTCAAGATTCCTGATTAACGTGTGGGATACCAACAGCTGGCATCAGCTTCAGTGCCACTTGGGATCTTTTCCTGAATACTTCAGGCATTAGCAAGGGAACTTTTATCGACGGATATTGTGAACAATTATGCAATTCCTCTCTTGAGAGAAAAGACATACTGGGGCATGGAACATTGATAGGGTAATTCTGGCTGGTGGATTCATTTGTTTAAACCTGATGTACTGTGTTCGCCATTGTTTAAGTGGTTTCCTGGTCATTGGCTGTTTTTGGAACTTTGTTTGGGGCCTAAGCAAGTGATTATTTGACGACAAATGTGGGAAACTACCACGGACTCTCTTTATGAGGGAAAGGCCATACTGGGGCATGAAATATCGATGTGGTGGATGTATATCCGTTGGAAGACCTTTGGGGTTTGGACTTGATGTACTGTGGTTTAATTGTGTCTAAATGACTTCCTGCCCATTGGCTGTTTTTTGAACCGGGCTTGGGGAACGCAAACAATCAGATTGTTGAACTTATGTTGCCATTTGTTTTTTTTTTACCAGTTGTATTATTATAACTAAGGGATTTCTATTTATCATTTTCATTCCAATATATTATACTTTTGGGATTTATGTATGTTTAGGGGCCAAATTAGAGAATAACAATTGTGTTGTTTGATATTTATTTAAACAGGGAACTTGGCCGATGATGTTTTTTCTAAGAACAGGGACACTTATGTGTATTTTCACCAAAACTTTACGGTGTGTCCTATACCGATGTCTTGTACACATTCTATGGAGCGTAATTTTGGTTTTAAGTTTAAACCAGCCACTGCCTATAATACAGGCAACGGGGAATATTAACAAGACATTGGGACTTATATTTTTTGTACTTAGGAAACCAACCTATTGTGAACCATAATATGAGGTTTCAGTTATGATATTGAATATTGTGGTTGTTGTATTTAGGGCCGTTTTTTGGTTATTATAGGTTCATAGGTTCATACTAGGCTATCTGCCCTAGGGCATTTATAAGCCTAGCCAGAATGTGTTTGGCTTTCGCCACCCATTTTAAATTAATTTTGCTATGCCCTTTTTCGAGGTTAGTATACTGTGCCTCTGTCTAACAGTGACACAGAAGTGATACCCAGGTTAAACCTACGATCTCCCATCCACTCATCAAGATTCTTCTTGAAGAGAGTCAATGAGGGACTCTGCCTAACCTGGACTGGGATTTTATTCCAGAGTGAAGGGAGCCTCTGGGTTATGAATCTGTCCCTCCAGCATGTCCTATTTATTTCAGTGCTGAGGTTCAAGTCTCTTGAGCGCGTAGCTCGATGAGATTTGGATTTTCTGAGGTGCAGCATGTCGATTATATTCCGGGTTGGACATGGCTTTATACATCAGGCACAGATCGCCCCTGAACAGGTGGTATGCCACTGAGTAGAGCTGGAGTTTGTTTAACCAGGCAGCATATGGCATCTGTTTGAGCCCTTTGATCCTCTTGGTGAGGTACTTTTGGGGTCTTTCCAGTTGCTGCAGGTGTCTGGTAAGGTACATCCCAAAAGGGGCATTGTACTCAATTATGGGCCTGATGAGGGATGAATAAAGAGGCACGATGACCTCCCCTGATCTAGATGTGAATCCCTTCATGATTAGGTGGGCTATATAAAATGTTTTTCTAACCACTTTGGCCACGTGGTTGTCAAATGAGAGACTGCTATCAACTTGGGTCCCCAGGTCCCTAATTACTTCTTCTGTACTTAATGGATTACCACCTATGTGGTAATTTGTGGGCAATTTGTTTTTGCCAAAGGGATGACTATACACTTTAAGCATTTAGCTTGAGGCCATGGCTCTGGCACCAGTTGTCTGTTTCTATGAGGCCCTTTTGGAGGATGCTTGTGTCGGCTGGAGAGTCAATTATGGCACCCAGTTTGCAGTCATCTGTGAACTTGGTCAGCCACAGTCCTTCCATGTTGGCCTGTACCTCCGAGAAATATATACGGAACAAGAGAGGTCCCAGGACTGAGCCTTGTGGGACGCCACTTGTAACTGGTTTGGAGTCTGACATGGCTCCAGCAATTCTAACCATGTGGGTTCTGTCCTTGAGCCAGTTTGCAACCCATCTAGTGACATAGGGGTTTATATTTAAGTTGGTGAGCTTATCTATAATGCCCGAGTAGGGTATTGTATCGAAGGCTTTTGCGAGGTCCAGGTAGGCTGTGTGGACCACCTTCCCCTCATCAATGGCCTTGGTGACTGTTTCAAAGAAATTAACCAGGTTTAAGAGGCAGGATCTGCCCTTAAAGCCGAACTGGGTAGGATCCAGTGTCTGTAGGTCCCAATATCTTTATTTATGAGGTCCATGATGATCCTTTCCATAGCTTTGCAGACCAAGCTAGTCAGGCTTATGTTTCCAGGATCTGTTGAGGCACCACCTTTGTGGAGAGGGACCACTGTTGCTGTACGCCACTCTTTGGGTACATATCCTGTAGTAAGGCTAAGATTGAACAGTAGTTTTATGTTTGGGTTTAGCTCTTCTTGGAGTTCATGTAGGACGCAGCCCAGGACACCGTCTGGTCCCATTGATGCTGTGTTTTTTGCTTTGGAGAGGGCGGCTCTTACCTGAGCATCTGAGATGTCAGGGGGGCAGCACTCTGCTGGGATAGATTTGCCCTTTTGGTGGGAAGTTTGCGCTGAACCTGTCAGCTAGGATGTTGGCAATGTCTGTGGGTTTGGTGTATTTTTTGTCGTTTTGGACTAATTCTGAGCATATCTGGGAATTCCCACCCAGGTTCCTAACATAACTAAAGAAAGCCTTGTGATTATCCTTAGTGTCCTGTGCAATTTTTCTCTCAAAGCTGGCCTTAGTCGATTTTATGAGTGCCCGTAGTTTTTTGCTAATACTGATCAGAGATGCCTTCCCTTTTTGGGATTTTGCTCTATCATTTAGTAGCTTCCTCCTTCTATTGTATAGTTTGTTTATGGCTGGGGTCCACCAGACAGGACGTCTGCCTTTGGAGGATTGGGTCTTGGTTTTATTTGGGATCGCATGATCCATGCATTCCTGAAGTTGTTCATAGAATGCATTTATAAAGGATTTTGCGGTCTGGGCCGTATTTTCCACAGGCCCGGGGGCTTTGAAGGATTCCACCTCGGTTTTGAGGAGTGTGAAATTTGCTTTAAAGAAGTTTTTCACTGTGGTTTTCTGGGCAGGAGGTGGGGTCGGGATATGAATATCCAGTGAGATTAGTTTATGGTCTGATCTTACCAGTGAGGGATACACTTCTGGTCTGGAGCATAGAGTCCCCATGTTGGTGATGATCAGGTCCAGTATGTTTTCCCCTCTTGTAGGAGTGGTAACAAGTTGTTCCATAGCATTTGAGTTTATAAATTCTAGGAACCTTTGGGCTAGGGTGTTGGAGCTAGAGTAATGCTCCCAGTCTATGTTTGGGTAGTTAAAGTCACCCAATATAATGGTGTTTGGAGAGATCTTCATATTTACCAATGTTCTCAGGAAGGCCGAGTGGGGTTCCTGGGTTTGGGAGGGTGTTGACTGGTATAGTCGGTCACACCTTGGTGGTTGACACAGTTTTTTAACCATAACATCTGTATTAACATATGAAGGTTGCTTTATTTGAATGGATAGGTTGCACTAATAACATACATACAGGGAACAGATTACAGCTTTGGTCTATAAGACTGAGTCTAGCATGTTTCATGCCTTTATGTATAATATAGGCCTTATTTGTCTGTTTCTTGAGTCTAATTTTCTAATTGATTGGGTCCACTATCCCTTCAGCATGATAATTTTGGTCAAGCATTAGGATGGTGCTATATTTTTCATATAGACATCACACTGTTTTTTTATGCAAATTAGGTCAAGACTATACTTTATAACTGTTTTATATATATTTTTTCTCTCCATGCGTTCTTTGATATATGGGCAGTTAACTAGTTTTCAAATCCTGATATATTGACTCTCATGTATATATTATATCTTTCCTTTCCTGTAATTTGAAGCCTATATATACATATATATATATATATATATATATATATATATATATATATATATATACATATATATATATATATTTTTTTTTTATGGGGCATTATACTTCTATGGGTAGTCGTGGTTTCAGGTTCACCCAATTATTGTATGAAATTATAATCTGATGATATGCAGGTTGGTTTTGAGTATTTTGAATGAGAATACCCTGGGATATTGTATCCCTGACGTAGCACTACCACATGGATATTTTTTATTTATAGATGGTAGGGGCTATTTTTGTTGAGGGATCTGACATATGAGTATGTAGCACTACCTTATATGGAAGATCTAATTTGGTGGGAGCTATTATAGTACTCTAGTTTCCGGATTGATTTCCAAAGTTGGTCTATTATCATTATTGGTGGAATATCAACCTCATTTTCCCAGGGGGTTGCTACTCTGGGTTTGGTTACTTTTATTATTATATATAAGATCAGATTTGTTTGTCAGGATGGACCTTAATCAACTACTCAGGGGTATATCCTCTGATTTAGGCATTTTTGGTGTTGGGCCACCCACTACGGGTTTGGAAGGGAATGAGCATGTACCATTGGAGTTCGATTGTCAGGACTTGTTTAATCAGTTGTCTAGAAGTATGAAAAACTTAAGAGCCAATGTTTGGCATTTACGTTTATGTAAAGCCTATTTGTCTAAGAACATCAGTCCCAGGGGATTACGGGTGAGGATCCACAACTGGTTAAGAACATTGATGAGGAATTGCAGAAAGAATGGGAAGGTATACAACAACAAGCATCAATGGGATTTGTACAGGCCCTAGCCTCATACCATGACCGGTGTATAGATGCAGGTATATTGGAAGTGACCAAGCTGTGTGAACAATCTAAACAATTTGAGGGACACAGGAATTATTCCACATGTTTACAACAATTAGCACAGGATTTATCAGCCCTAGAAAAACAGCTTAAAGAATGCAAGGTACATAAATTCAACAGGGACCTTATGGATTATGAAAAAGGGAGACCATTTGACCCATTTAAAAGTGTAAAATTTTCGAATGTTGGGTCAAGGTCCAATAAAAGGAAACTCCCAAGACCTATATTAAGGAAAACCAGTTTTACATCCATGGGTACATCAGGGGACGAGTCCTCCTTTTATACGGACTCAGAAACAGCACCAGGGACAACCTCACCCACACCAAAATGTAACAATACTAGCATGGATTTCCCTTTAGGAAACCTAAACATAGGGGGGATGTAAACACAAGAAACATAACAAATGTGGAGACTCTGCTCCAAATCATGAGCAACAAATAGGATCTAACAATGTCCTTAACATTTCCTCTCAACCACTCACTCCTGAACAATTGGATTTACTCAATAAAGGCCTAACTTTTGTACCAGCTTTTTTGTGGCAGAAAATGATTTTGTGTCAGATTTATATTCATTTGGAAGAACATTGAATTTGAAATTATTTTTTGATGCTAATAATGAAACTTGCACTACTGATCATGTTTTTTATTTTCAGAGATCTAATTTTGTGCCACCTATGCATCTGGTGGTACAATTATTTCTACACAACGTTCTCAAAGATTTACACACTTACCATGGGGAAACCCGGATTAAATCACATAATCTCTCAAAGACTCAGCAAAGGGCGCTCATGGAACTTAAATCCAATACTAATATTGTGATTGCACCAGCTGATAAAGGGGGTGCTATTGTGGTGATGGATTTTGATACTCATAAGAATGAAGTCTTCAGACAACTGGACAATTGCATGTTTTATATGGTTATGCCATTGGATCCCACCAGTATGTTTAAACATCAGATTGATGACTTTCTTAGGTTAGCTGTGGATGACGGGATCATATCTAAGAATACTGCTAAACATCTTACGGTTGCCAATCCTAAAAGGCAAAATTTATACTTGCTTCCCAAAATCCACAAATCATTAACTAACCCCCTGGGAAGACCCATTGTTTCGGGAAGGGGATCATTAACAGAACCCTTGGCAGTCTTCCTTACACAATATTTAAAACCATTGTTGCCCTTAGTGAGATCGAGAATACGGGATACCACTGAATTTTTAAAAATATTAACAGATGCCCAGGTTGAACCCCATTGGTATTTTTGTACTTTGGATGTGACCTCCCTATATACAAGCATTCCACATTGGGCTGGCCTATTGGTTGGGTGTGGCTGAAATATATCCTCTTGGCTTTAACACCTTGTTACTTCTCATGACGGAACAAGTCTTGACCAAAAATGTTTTTTACTACCAGGACAGATGTGTTTGGCAAACTAGGGGTATGGCCATGGGGGCATCCTTTGCCCCCATTTATGCTGATTTATTCATGGCCTGTGTAGAACAACATATTATATATGACCCCTAACACAATCTGTTTTTGCCAGAAATAGACATCTGGCGACATTATCTGGATGATTGTTGGCTCATTTGGAAGGCAGATTTAGCATATCTTCGAGAATTTGTGGAATACCTGAATGAAAACAAATGGGGGATTGAATTCACTCGTACGAATGATTTAAATCAAATCATGTTTTTGGATGTTTTAATTACGAAATGGTACCTTGGAAACACAGGTATTCTGCAAATTTTCTGAATACAATTCCCTCCTACATGCGTCTAGTCATCATCCGCCACATGTCATTCAGAATATACCCAAGTCTCAGTTTATGAGAATTAAATGCATCTGTTCTGGCAGTGACAGATATGAACATCATAAAATGGGCATTGTCCAGAGATTTAAAGAATGGGGATACAAGCCAGGTGTTATTACAATGGCCTGCAGGGAGATCACTGGTATGGCCACACAGGAATTGTTAGAATATAAATGTAAGGGTAATGAGACTTCCCCCATTAGATTAATTACCACATACGGGTGTAACACAGGCTTTTTCTGTGATGTTGTACAACAAAATTGGAATATCTTACAGGCAGATGAAAAAGTTAGGGCTTTGATTCAGGACAGATGCAGATTTGTATTTATGAGGGGTAGGACATTATCATCTCACTTTAATCATTACAAGTCGGCAACCCGGGCGGCTGCTCCCAATATGCAGTCAACTCTTATGGGTAATGTACTTCAGGGTTGTTACAGTTGTGGTAATTGTGTTCACTGTAACAGATTAAATCAGACCAAAATGTTTACCAGTCAGGTTTATTACATCAAATTTTTTGCCAATTGTTCATCTGACTGGGTAATATATTTAGCTACTTATTCATGCTCGGCCTTTTATGTGGGGCAAATGTCCAGGCCTGTAATGTTCAGGATCATTCAGCATTTGAGTGACATCAAATTGAAAAAGTACACAAATGCACTGTATAAACATGTGATTAATCATCCTTCAGCATCTTTCAGATTCACTATTATTGATATTATTAAGGGGGACAGAACAAACAAAATTGGCTGGCACAACATATTAAATAATAAAGAAAAAAGATGGGTGCTTTAATTTCACCTGGGCTAAATGAAGTTTTGTGAGCAGCCAATGGGCATTTCTTTCTTATGGATGGGAGGGTATATAAGGAGTGTGGATGCTTTGTTTTGGTTACACTGAGGAAGGCTTGAAATGTATGCCGAAACCGGTCTGTGATAACTTTATAATAAAGTTATACTCTACACACCTTGTGCTGGCTTTTGTTTTTTTGGGAGACTGTCTCTTTAAGCCATGCACTGCTGTACTTGCAGGGGACTTTTTCTGGATTTATCTGTTTTATATGGATGGGAAGTTTGTTCCACAGCAGTGGTATCCTCTATGAAATATACCTGTCCCTCCAAACTATTCTGTTAATGTTGAAGAAGACGATTAGATCCCTAGACCAAGTATTTTTGATGTAATTTCACTTGCTGATGTGCATAAATCAATCAGTAATGGGTCAGAGGATGCCTTGTATGCTAGGCACTGGTCACCTCCTAGCAGCCTGTAAGATACCGAGTATAGTGACAAAACTTGGAGTTGGTCCTGTAGGACATGTTGTTTAGGCCTTGTATCCTCTTAGTAAGGTATTTCTGTGGGCATTCCAGTTATTGCAAGTGTTGGGACAGATACATGCCAAAGGGACATTATATTCAATGGCCTAGTGCAGGCTGATTAATGGGGGACGATGCCATCTCTAGAGCTAAACACAATCCCTTTGTTTATAAGCTGTGCCATATAGAAAGACTTTCTTACAATAGACACATATTGTTCAAAAGTTAGGTCACTGTCCACATAAGTTACCAAATCTCAAACAGGGTCAACTCTTAGGGGTGTATTGCCAATGTGGTAGTTCCATGGGAGAGATGACTTCCCAAATGATACAATACTGCATTTTTGGCATTTAATTTCAGACCATGATTTTGACACCAGCCATTTATTTGAGACAAACCTTCCTGCAGGATGGCTAAGTCATTTGGGGATTCAACGACTAGTTTCATATCTACCTTGAACACACAGTCTCAGAGTTGCATCATGTATTTCTTCATATAATCCAGGAAGATACACTTCAAGTCATTGACAGTGACATGAATTATGACAGAGTCATACTGATGCTTTTTGTTCGAGGACTTGAGTGCATGTGTGAGCTGATGGATGCTGGCACCACACAAGCAATCTGGTAAGAGGCACATATGTAGGTCTTGTCTGGCTGAGTCGATGCCTGCCTTATGGGTTCAGCATCTGTGACTTTAGGACTCTTGTGCTATGCGAGGAAGTAGGCTTAATATGCTGAGTGTGCTTTGTGCCTGTGTTGTGTTTTGGAGGTCTTTGAGCTGTAGGCAAATTGATATTTAGAAGCTCAATATATGATGGATTGTGTATTGTGATGGCCTTGAAGAGGTGTGATGTTCAGTGTACTGCTGACAATTTTGATGTCCGAGTTTACTGTGCATGAGATTTTTGCCTCCAAGAATACTATATATATGTACATCTTTCACATGCTGTGTTATGCTGTTTAAAATAGATGATCACCAGGTTGAATAAGCATGATCTACCCTTGACAAATCCAAACTGGGGCAGGTCCAGTAGTTCCTTATGTCCTGGTTGATTAATTCCATTCTAAGTCTTATACAAGGCTTTGCATATGAGGATGGTCACACTTATGGTCACATGTATGGGTCCGTAATTGCCTGGATCTGGGGAAGTACTGTATCAGTTTCCATTCACTTGGTACAAAACCATTATGGAGGCTGTGATTGAACAGTGTTGTTAGGGGTGTGGCTAAATTATCCTTCATGCTATTTAAGATGCATCCAGGGATAATTTCTTGACCCATCCATGCAGTATTTATAGCTTTTAATAGCACTTTTAGGAGTTGGTCTTGTGTGATAGCTGTAGGTGAGCCAATTTCAGGTATATCTTGAGGGACAGTCTGAGAGGAGAGAGGGGTAAACTTAGAGTAAATTTATTGGTCAGTAGGTTTGCTATGTCTTTGGCCTCAGTGTAGATAACATCATTCACAATCAGCTGAGCATATTGCTGCATTGTGCTTTTGAGATTACGAATATAATTAAAAAATCCTTATGATTGTCTTGGGCTTGGGTAGCTTTTATAGCCTTAAACCTGACTTTGGTGGATTGTAAGTTCCTGAGTTGTTTGTTTATTTTGGTGACAAGGGTTTTAACATTCTAGGAATTCTTCTTCTTACTTTTGGTCAAAATACTTTTCTTTCCATTATAAAGCTTATTGTTGTTGTTACAGTTCCACCATGTAGGTTTGTTTCCGGGGTTTACCCTGCACTTGTTCCTATGGGGTACAGCTGCATCTGTGTAGCTCTTTACATGCTAGTATAGTTTAGTGGTATACATTTTTATGTATTCAGTGGAGTTAACTGGGTTTGGTGGGGATTTGAAACTTGACAATGTATCACGTAGGAGTAGGTGGTTTCTTAAAGAAATTTCTAAAGGTACCTTGAGTGGAAGGGATCTCTGGTTTCAGTTTTATTTTGAAGGAGACTGCTTTATGGTCAGACCTAACAAGTGATAAAGATATGGTGCAAGATGCTTCTGTATTAGTAAAGACAAGATTCAAGATGTTTCCCTAGTAGGCATTCTGACTAATTGCTCCAGGACATTTTTATTGACAAAGTCCAGGAATCCCTCTGCTTTTGCACTAGTGATTATGTAGGTTTCCCAATCTATAGTTGGATAGTTTAGATCACTTAGGAAAATGGTAATTGGGTTTAATACTGAGTGACTGTAGTTCTTGTAGACAGGCATTGTGGCTTTCTTTTGTCATAGAGAGAGCTATAGCTAGTCAATACATGGTATGGGGTATGGAACCTTTCTGATGGTTGTTTGGACATGAAGCTCTAGTGCATCATGTTGCTTTATCAGCCTTGAAGTGAGTCTCTTCTAGATGTAGATTGATATACATCCACCTTTTCCCCCTCCTGAGTAGTAGCTGATCTAAGTTTGTGGAAGACATTATATCCCTGCAGTCAGAGTGTTCTCCACTATTTTAAACTATGTCTTAGTCACTACACAGATGTCAATGTTTTCCAGGGTAAGAAGGGTTTGTAGGAAGTAGAGTTTCTTTTCAGGCAACTGGCAATAAGTAACACCTTCATATTTTCCTTTACTTGTTTCATATTGTTGGTAGGTTTATCAGGTTGGCATTGTTTAAAGAAATGCACTGTGGGAGTAGACAATGTCTTTACCAATAATTGAAAACTTAGAGGGGACATATTCAGCCCATCCCCAGTGAAGCAGCATGGTCTGTTAATCATAACCTCCCAGGCTGACAAATATTGGACCCCCTTTAAATGGCACCAAAAACAAAGCCAACTATTGGAGTTAATTTTTTTCTTTTTTTTTTTTTTTTTTTTTTTTGCTTGTATTGCGGCATTATCCTTGGAGAAAGTAGAATGCTGCTCAATCCTAGGCTCATATCTACCTTGAACACACAGTCTCAGAGATGCATCATGTATTTCTTCATATAATCCAGGAAAATCACTTCAAGTCATTGACAGTGACATGAATTATGACAGAGTCATACTGATGCTTTTTGTTCGAGGACTTGAGTGCATGTGTGAGCTGATGGATGCTGGCACCACACAAGCAATCTGGTAAGAGGCACATATGTAGGTCTTGCCTGGCTGAGTCGATGCCTGCCTTATGGGTTCAGCATCTGTGACTTTAGGACTCTTGTGCTATGTGAGGAAGTAGGCTTAATATGCTGAGTGTGCTTTGTGTCTGTGTTGTGTTTTGGAGGTCTTTGAGCTGTAGGCAAATTGATATTTAGAAGTTCAGTATATGATGGATTGTGTATTGTGATGGCCTTGAAGAGGTGTGATGATCAGTGTACTGCTGACAATTTTGATGTCCGAGTTTACTGTGCATGAGATTTTTGCCTCCAAGAATACTATATATATGTACATCTTTCACATGCTGTGTTATGCTGTTTAAGTAATAGATGATCATCAGATAGCATGAGACAGTTGCTTTACTGTCTCAGAATACCTATCTTAATCAGGCTGGCTAGAGAAATTATGGGGAAGTGCTGGTAAATCGTACCAACAGAAACAACTCTGGGGGCAGGGATGACTAATATCTGCTTGGAGTTTGGTTTTAGAATGATGTTTGGGTGAACTTGTATTTAAATTTATATACAAAACTACTAGCCTGCAAATCTTCTGCCACCAGAAAGAACCAATAAACTGATCATAGTTTATGAAAAAGTCACTGATTTGATACTAAAATCAGTACAAGCAGTATCAGTACACTGAATATTAATCAATTTTATCAAAGGTCTTTCACAAAATGATACTTGTGTGCTTATTGTCAACAGTTAATAAACATGGAGAGGGAGGGAATTATGCTGTTAAGTTATCATAAAGGGGAGTCAACACCAAATGCACTGGACAACAACATGACTGCAACAGAGTGGGTGGGAGGGAAAAACAATTAGACACTTAGAGAGATGACTGGCCTGGAACTGTCCCAATACAAAGACTTAAGTTTTGAACTAGCCAGACATACAGTCAGTACACAAGAATGAAACCAGGGCTTAATAAAAACAATTAGATCACTTAAAACAGCAAAAATGCAGTGCAGCTCTATAATGGACTTGCTAATATAGGTTAAAAACCTTGACTAAAGCAGATACAGACTGTTAAAATGAATTTCAAACTATATCAAGAAAAGAAAACATCAGTTTTCCTCTGTGTAGCATAGCTAATGCAATGCAATGCAACAGTAATTAAAAAAAAATCACAATTCCATATTATGTCACTATTTTATCAAAATAATTTGTCGATGAAACTATGTAAATATATAAAAACAAATCAAACGGCGTGTTGTATAAATGCCTGGCTATACTTACAAATTTTATATGAAATAATACCTCTACTCTTAACTTTTAAACTTTTGTATTCAGCTACCTCATTTTGTTGGTGTTCACCTTTGGACTTTATATTTATTTTGGTTTGCTTGTACAATGGTATCTTACTGCACCTTTTCACTAATAATATAGTGATGTAATTATATACATTGCACACAGTTTGTATTCCATCATATACTCTCCATATAAATAATGGCAAACTTGATTATTACTTGGGGTATAGAATGTATATCCTGCCCAAATTTGTAAGTTAGGTGAATAAGGGTATGACTGTGAAACAATGTTAATTTCTTCATGTTTTATTTGATCTTGTGTATCATTTGAATGATCTATTTATTATGAAAATACTGTTTTCTACTGAATACTGTTCTTTTCATGATATGATGTATTGCTTTTTGTAGGCATTAGAGTGCAACAGATAGTTTCATAAGCATGTGTATTTATAGAATTGTCATAGCATCAAGATGACATCACATTTACCATTGTGTCAATGGAATGTGACATCACAAAAGTGTATTATTTATTATTAAACTGTAGACAGTGCGGCTTAAGAGAACACTATTGCTAGGAAAAAAATTGGAAAATAAAAGTTGATTTATATATTAATGGGCACCAACTGCAGATTGCCTTTCCCTGTAGTGTTGGTCCACCATGTGTGTTCTAATAAACTGAATCTACTGCATCGGGTATCCTGACTCTCGCCCTGAACTACTGCAAGTTGAAAAACACCAAAGCTAAGCTGAAAACCAGCTCCTTAACATAATTCAGCACATCCACTGCATTGGAATTCAAATCTCTTGCCCTGACCTACTGCAAGTTGAAAACTACCAAAGCTAAGCTGAAAACCAGCTCCTTAACATAATTCATTGCATCCACTGCATCGGGAATCAAATCTCTTGCCCTGAACTACTGCAAGTTGAAAACCACCAAAGCTAAGCTGAAAACCAGCTCCTTAACATAATTCAGCGCATCCACTGCATTGGGAATTAAATCTCTCGCCCTGAACTACTGCAAGTTGAAAACCACTAAAGCTAAGCTGAAAACCAGCTCCTTAACATAATTCAGGTTGTTATTTAACTCTGTTACTGTTTTCCACAGGACTGGTAGCAGACAAGGAGTTATCTTCAGTTGAGTCCCTGTCCCAGTAGTTAATCCCCAAATACCTCAGCAGCCATAGCTGAGTAAAAAGTATCCTGGCACTGCTATAACATTAAGTTTAGTACTCTAACGTGCTCCTAGTCCCCCCCCTTATTTGAAAGCTTACCTCTGCTCTTTGCTGGTCCCCACATTTAACTATTGTTATATTTTACAATTGGCTTCTCAGTATTCAAATTTCAACAAATAAAGACTATATTAGTGTACCATACCCTATTCAAGCTTACTGATGGCTTTTTTGAAAATCCTTACATGTGGACTTCAGTGCAGCCCCACTCCATTTGCCCTCACTACCGCTTGGGCTTACTTCACTCCCTACTCCTGCCCCCATTTCCCACACACTCCCCACTACTCCAAATCTTATACCTAGCCATCTCTGCCCACAACAATTCCAACCAATCACAGATAAGGCGCTCCCTCTCACTACCCTCCATTAACCTATCCCACATTACATCCCCCTCCATATCCCCACCTACAGTAATGAAACCCTCACATGATTATAGGTTAACCACTATTCTTTCATGCACTCTTACTATCCTATTTATCCTAACACAAACCATCTACCTCACCTCCAACAATACCACACTGAATACTAACTATGCTATCCCAACAAAACATACCTCCACTTATATTCCTCTCACTCCTCACTACAGCCTACACATATCCCCAATCGTATACCATCACACTACAATAGCTCCTAACTCACTCATATTACTCCCAATCACTCCTAGGTCACCTACTACAAACAGGTATATTGCCATCCTAACTAAACTCAGCAAACTCTTACACCATAAAAACTACCAACTGATCCTGGCAGGAGACATGCACCCAAATCCAGGGCTTAACACTATGCAAACTACCACAGCTAATTCAACCCACTCCTCTAGCCAACTACCCACTACTAGACCAAAAAACAGCCTAATAATTCTGAGCTTAAATATTCAAAGTATTAACGATAAGGTACATTCATTGCATGCACTACTATCCACCTACTCCCCTGATATATTATGTCTAACTGAAACTTGGCTAAAGCCCACAACAGCAGACAATGAGTTCCTTCCTACTGGATACAATGTACTACACCACAATAGACTGCCTAAAACAGGGGGAGTAGTAGCATTACTCTATAAGAACACTCTAAAAATTACCACTATTAATCCACAAATCCCTTCCTTCAATAATTCTGAACTCCTAGCTAAACTCAAACTTAGCAACAAAACGTCTATCAGTATCATCACATGCTATATACCACGAGGTAACAACAAGTCAATACCTACCCCAGGAAACTATCGCCCCTCGGTGACTTTAATATAGATTGGAACACACATTCAGCTATTAACCCCACAGACCATATCAACCTCTACAGTTTCTCAAAAGTCATTCAATCAAGCACTAGACTAGGAAATGCAAAATCAAAGAAAGCCTCCTAGACTGGATCTTAATAAATAAGACCAGGCCCCCTCCCTTATCAGGTTTTATTAAGTCATTACCAGGTAAGCGTGCAAAACTCAATCCAGTAAGCAAATTGCTCCTTAGAAATATTTGAGTTGCCTTTGTTTGCCCTATCATTGTCGTTATTGGCGAGGTGCCTGAAGTCTACTTCACATATGTTCTCAAAAAGTTGTAGTTCTGTGTGCAATGGTGGGTTGAAGACGCTAGCTAATCTCAAGGTTGGCAGTCCCTCACCACACCGTCCAAAATTTACATTGTCCCCATTGTTTTCCTGGTTAAATACTAACTTTAAATTCATTTTCCTCATGAAACATTTTAATTCTATGATTTCCTTAGCAATACTCCCGTGTTTACTTGGTACAAAAGAATTGCCAAAAGCTAGTAATTCTATTAATTTCTCATCAAGGGAAACATCAGAGAAATTGTAAATCTTAAAATCTCTGTTCATATTGGTGAGTATAACCGGGGAAACATGTGCAGTTGGTAAAAAAGAAGAAAGATCAGCCAAAGATTGGTCAGGGTCAGAGGCCGAAATTAATTCTTTCTCCTGTTCGTGTAAGGCCTGCTGTTGCCTTGGCCTAAAAAATTGTTACCGTTACTATGGTTACCTACTTTATTGTTACCACCTAAATTGTACTGATTGTTACCTGTCCCTGCATTGTTTCTTGTGAAGCCTTTTATTCTATTACTTCGTCTTGGACCTATACTACTGTGACTCTCATTGTTCTCCTCCATTATGTCATTAAGTCCGCTCCTGTCATCAACACTGTCGGATGTCTGACTATCACTCACAGGAGTTAGTTGAGTAATGTTAGGTCCCTTCAATTTAGGGTAAGCACATTTGTTGGAATAAGCCTCCCTATCCCTGAGCAATTTCTTGTTTTTATTGGCTTTTAATTTAAGTAACAACATATCAATACTTGGTAAAATCCTACCATAATCAAATTTATATCTAGTGAAGTCCAAGTCTTTTTTTATGTCGTTGTCCAAACAATTAATTTCTTCCATTAATAAGTCAATGTGTTGTGCATAATACTTAATAATAAGTTCCAACAGTTGGACACCCTGCTGTTGGAAAAGTGCTTCCAAGTCCGTAGAAAAAGCTTGATCAGTAATTAGGCCTGATGGTACAAAGTTGCTCCGTAACCCTTTAGGTATTAAATTCTCACTAACACATTGCTTAAAATAAGCCGATTCCAACTGTAATTTTTTCAGTTTAAACATTTATGGTGAGGGATAAAAAGTACCATATTCATTTCACCCTTAACTGTGAAAGTAAATCTATTATATATATTGCAATGTGTGTTTGTTGCCAAGCGTTCTACATCGGAAAAACGGACCGAAGGTCGATCGAATGGATAATACTGAACACCTTATATGCCATCAGAAATGATACAGAGCGACAAGCGCGCACTGGCAAAACACATAGGTTCAAATCCAGGTCATAGTTTCCAGTTTATGGCCATCGATCAAGTACCACTGAAAATGAGGGGTGGCCCTTTTTCCTTAATCCTGGAGAACCGGGAACTAGAATGGCAGTTACGCCTCGATGCGTTTAGACATCCTGGCTTAAATAGTAACTGTAACATTGCCCCTGTGTTAAAACTCAGAAGTTATCTTAGATAAAATTAGTGGTTAAACTTTCATAAAATAATTTTAGGCAAATTACTATGTTTACATTACGTTTGTAACCTTGAACAACAATAAAAAGCAGTGTAGGAAATGGCTATGCTGCTTTTTGGTAAGGTGTACGTTTGAGTCTTTATATATGAAATTCATTTAGTGCTAGAAATAAATTGGTAATGCTATACTTTCCATTCTTGATGTGAAATCAATTTAAAGACCTGCAGTTCTATGCAAACAACTTTTCACACTCAATTTATTTTGAAAAGTTAGGTAAAGCAGTTACTTACAATTTGCATGCCATACATTTAGGTTAGCTGGTCCCTTCTATTCTTTTAAATGTATCCCATAAATGTTTTTATATATGCTTTTTTATATATATATTTTATAAAATATTAATACTTTTTATGGTCAGAAAGGATGTGTATTGGAGTATATGTTTACACCCTTGTATAAAAATATACAATTGATGCATTTTAGGAAACAGGAAGATGTCACTTCCTGAATGTTCCGATATATTTGGAGTGTGCGTGTTCCATTTTATACTTCCTCTGAAGAAGCCACAGACTTCTGTGGCGAAAACGCTTTGTTTCTTTTCTTTTATGAATAAATTGCGTTAAGGAATTTGGCTGTTGAGTTACTTCGCTGACAAGGACCTCGTTTTGGGTTTTACAAATTTGTAAGTTAGGTGAATAAGGGTATGACTGTGAAACAATGTTAATTTCTTCATGTTTTATTTGATCTTGTGTATCATTTGAATGATCTATTTATTATGAAAATACTGTTTTCTACTGAATACTGTTCTTTTCATGATATGATGTATTGCTTTTTGTAGGCATTAGAGTGCAACAAATAGTTTCATAAGCATGTGTATTTATAGAATTGTCATAGCATCAAGATGACATCACATTTACCATTGTGTCATTGGAATGTGACATCACAAAAGTGTATTATTTTTTATTAAACTGTAGACAGTGTGGCTTAAGAGAACACTATTGCTAGGAAAAAAAAATTGGAAAATAAAAGTTGATTTATATATTAATGGGCACCAACTGCAGATTGCCTTTCCCTGTACTGTTGGTCCACCATGTGTGTTCTAATAAACTGAATCTACTGCGTCGGGTATCCTGACTCTCGCCCTGAACTACTGCAAGTTGAAAAACACTAAAGCTAAGCTGAAAACCAGCTCCTTAACATAATTCATCGCATCCACTGCATCGGGAATCAAATCTCTTGCCCTGAACTACTGCAAGTTGAAAACCACCAAAGCTAAGCTGAAAACCAGCTCCTTAGCATAATTCAGGTTGTTATTTAACTCTGTTACTGTTTTCCACAGGACTGGTAGCAGACAAGGAGTTATCTTCAGTTGAGTCCCTGTCCCAGTAGTTAATCCCCAAATACCTCAGCAGCCATAGCTGAGTAAAAAGTATCCTGGCACTGCTATAACATTAAGTTTAGTACTCTAACGTGCTCCTAGTCCCCCCCCCCTTATTTGAAAGCTTACCTCTGCTCTTTGCTGGTCCCCACATTTAACTATTGTTATATTTTACAATTGGCTTCTCAGTATTCAAATTTCAACAAATAAAGACTATATTAGTGTACCATACCCTATTCAAGCTTACTGATGGCTTTTTTGAAAATCCTTACCTGTGGACTTCAGTGCAGCCCCACTCCATTTGCCCTCACTACCGCTTGGGCTTACTTCACTCCCCTACCCTGCCCCCATTTCCCACACACTCCCCACTACTCCAAATCTTATACCTAGCCATCTCTGCCCACAACAATTCCAACCAATCACAGATAAGGCACTCCCTCTCACTACCCTCCATTAACCTATCCCACATTACACCCCCCTCCATATCCCCACCTACAGTAATGAAACCCTCACATGATTATAGGTTAACCACTATTCTTTCATGCAATCTTACTATCCTATTTATCCTAACACAAACCATCTACCTCACCTCCAACAATACCACACTGAATACTAACTATGCTACCCCAACAAAACATACCTCCACTTATATTCCTCTCACTCCTCACCACAGCCTACACATATCCCCAATCATATACCATCACACTACAATAGCTCCTAACTCACTCCTATTACTCCCAATCACTCCTAGGTCACCTACTACAAACAGGTATATTGCCATCCTAACTAAACTCAGCAAACTCTTACACCATAAAAACTACCAACTGATCCTGGCAGGAGACATGCACCCAAATCCAGGGCTTAACACTATGCAAACTACCACAGCTAATTCAACCCACTCCTCTAGCCAACTACCCACTACTAGACCAAAAAATAGCCTATTAATTCTGAGCTTAAATATTCAAAGTATTAACAATAAGGTACACTCATTGCATGCACTACTATCCACCTACTCCCCTGATATATTATGTCTAACTGAAACCTGGCTAAAGCCCACAACAGCAGACAATGAGTTCCTTCCTACTGGATACAATGTACTACACCACAATAGACTGCCTAAAACAGGGGGAGTAGTAGCATTACTCTATAAGAACACTAAAAATTACCACTATTAATCCACAAATCCCTTCCTTCAATAATTCTGAACTCCTAGCTAAACTCAAACTTAGCAACAAAACGTCTATCAGTATCATCACATGCTATATACCACGAGGTAACAACAAGTCAATACCTACCCCAGGAAACTATCGTCCTCGGTGACTTTAATATAGATTGGAACACACATTCAGCTATTAACCCCACAGACCATATCAACCTCTACAGTTTCTCAAAAGTCATTCAATCAAGCACTAGACTAGGAAATGCAAAAATCAAAGAAAGCCTCCTAGACTGGATCTTAATAAATAAGACCACCACCTCTTACCAAGCAGGCATCTTTCCAGACTCCCTTAGTGACCAACAACCTGTAACACAAAAAACTTGGACTCCAACAAATACAAACTTGAGTTAAAGCACCATATCTGAAACAATCTAAAAGTACTACCTCTAGAAGTTACCCATTTCAATAACACTTTCCTAGAAATCCTAAATGCCCGTGCTTCAGCCCGGACCACAAAACTCAAAATGAAAACAGCCCCCTGGCTTACCAAAGAGACTAAAAATAGAATATCAGAAAGGAACAGAGCCTGGAATCACTGGAGAGCCACAAAGACGCCAGCAGCTAAGGAACAATTCCAAAAACTTAGAAATAAGATAAAAAAGCAATTCTCCTAGATAAAAAGAATTATTTCCTACAGCTACAAAACAAGTATCAAAACAACCTCAAGAAATTCTGGGCAGGAATAAATAAACTAATCCACCCCGGCAGACCCTCCACCCCATCTCCAACCTTCACAAGCGAAATCACAAATATACCAGACACATTTAATAAATACTGCCTAGAAATTATTTCTAATCTTGTTCAAAAACCGCCCACTTCCACCCCCCACTAATTACCCTGAACCTGTAGATAGATCCAAAACAACCTTCCACTTTCAACCCATCCCTACCAACTATGTCAAAAAGCTGCTAACCAAACTTAAACCTACTACACTAGCAGCTGATGGCATTCCTGCTGAATACCTTCAGTTGGCTGCCAATGAACTTGCCTTCCCAATATCCATCCTTCTAAATAGATCTATCACAGAATCCTCAATAACCACCCATCTGGAACACCTCCTATATTATCCCCCTCCACAAAGGCAGTACCTCCACTGACCTCACCAACTATCACCCCATAGCCATCCTGTCTCCATTAGCTAAAATATTTGAGAAATGTATACACCACCAACTAATTTCATACCTGCTCAACAACTAACTTCTCTCACCTATCTAACATGGATTTCAGCCTTCTCACAGCACAACTACCACCCTACTCTCTTTCACAAACCTCATCAACCAAAACAAACACACAGGCCAACTCACATCTGCCATATTCTTGGACCTGTCAAAGGCCTTTGATATGGTCAACAACCTAAAACTAGTACAAGCCCTTACTGACCGTGGCCTTAGTAACCAAGCATTAGCTTGGATTCAGAACTAAGTGGAACAACAACCTATCCTCACTGCTACCCATCACTACAGGAGTCTCACAAGGATCCATTTTAGGTCCCCTCCTATTCTCCATTTTCACCAATAACCTCCACAGCATCTGTCAAGATGCAAAAGTTATACATTGCGGTGATAACTCATCACTTTCCTGTTCAACCAATGATCTTTGGAAACTTCTCTCTATTACCCAAAAGCCTTCCATACCACCGAAAACTGGTTTCTTAGCAAAAACCTAATACTAAATCCCCCCAAAAAACAAACTGCTGCTATTCACACCTAACAAATCTACCACAATACCCAGCCCATTTAATATTGTGTCCAGGGATGGGACTATCATCTCCCTTGACATTCATACTAAACTGCTAGGAGTGACCATTGATAACCTGAAATTTGATCAGCATATAAATCAAACCATTAAAAATATCCACAAAAAAACTGGGCAGTCTATATAAAAATAAACCATTTCTAACACAACCTGGTAGGATAATTGCTCAAACTCACCTCCTTTCCACACCTCACCCATTTTCACTAACCTACCCAAAACCAAAATCACCAAACTCAACACCTGTTACAACCAAATTGTAAAATTTGCTACCACTGCTCCCTACCGTGCCCACCACTGCCATTCCCTAAAACAACTTGACTGGCTTGAATTCCCTAATCTCCTAAACTATTGTCAACTTTCCTTTGCCCACAATCTCCTACTAGTCCCAGATAAAACTCCAGTACTGGCCAATCTACTAGAACTACAAGCTCAAACTAGACAACTTTGCTCTAGCGACAAAAAAGTAATCAAGGTCACTAAGACCTTACTACATAGGCAAAATTTGGAATGTCCTACCTTCTGATATTACCTCAGCAGTCTCAAAGGTTACATTTAAAAGACTCCTGAAAGAATACCTAAAACACACATGGATATGCACATGTTCCCCACCTGGCTGACCTTCCCAACCCCCCCTCCCCCACCCTCTTCCCTTCCTCCTGCCCTCTGACTCAGCTACTCTTACTTTATACTAAAGTTACTTATGCTTTCCTGCTTTCTTACTTAACCTTTTATCCAATCACCCAACTCAGTCTCTTCTCCTGCTACTATACTTCCTACTATGCCTAATCTTGCTCACTTTGCTACTGTACTTCTTACTATATCTAACTTGCTTGCATCTCAACTATATAAAGCAAAAGAATGCAACCTGTATTCACAATGTTCACCATTATGTAATGCCTCAACCTAAAAATGTAAAAGATGTGTTCATTTTATGTAAATTTGTTAAATCTTAAACGTCAGTGCTATGTTACTAGTCACTGTTAAGTTTGGTACTACCTATGTAAATTTGAATGCTTCTGTATACTCCTTATATATTGCTTAAAACTTAACTGTGGAGCTTTTCTCCCTGGGCCTCCGCTAAAAATGGACATGCATCCAGTCGAACTTTCCCGGTCAACAAATGTAAAATAAATTAAAAAAAAATGAATTAATATGTTTTTGCAAAGTTCCAGCTTCTTTAAAATATTAATTATGAAGAGCTTTCACAAAAGTTTATATCAGCTCATTTCTCTTTGACCAGACTCCAAGAAAACAGTGTCTTTAGTGATGTGTCAGACTCCAAAAAAGTCAGTGATATGCCAACTCTTCCATCTATTTTGAAAGTGTTATTATGAATCACAGAATTCGTTTTCACTGGAGGATGAAGTATCTCTGCTGGCTGGCCCTTGCTGGGCTACATTCTACAGGAACAATGCATCTTTGGACCAGTAATCATTGCTGACATAATGTGAGCTCAGGTTTTACATTATATTGGACTTCACAAATTGCTATTGGAATAAAAATGAAGCCCATTCTTTGCAAATATCTGCATCTGAGTGATCCTGACATCCTACAGTTTCAGTGATATACTCCAGTAAAGTAAACTACCCCTTCTGATGTACCTCACCTTTCCCATCCATCTTCTGCTACTTTACATCTTGCCATTTCTTTGACAGCACTAGAAAAATGGAAGCAACTTGCATTATTTAAAAAAATATATTTTTGTATGAGACATCATGTCTTGTCATTTGAAAGGATAATCTTTTGCAGAAGACTCCTTAACACGTTTATAAAAATGTAGTTAGTGATCAGATTACTGAGAATATGACATTCATGTAACCTACTCAGTGAAGTAGGTGACAATGAGTTTTTTTTTTTTTTAACATGCATAAAAATAAAATACCCATAGGTTATCTCCTGTTCTAAGAGATTAGGATTTATATAAAAGGAATAAAATATAATGATTTGCTTAAGACTTACAGGACTATTAGTTTCTTATTCACTGTGAAGTTTAGTGAGGAGCCAATGATGGCTATTAAGTGGGTCACTAAATATTATTCCTTAAGTACTTAATAGGGAACGTGTAAAATAGCACTGTTTTCACAGCAAAGAAAATTCATGTTCATATTCTAACAGATGGGAAATATCCTTATATTCACTTAACCAATAAATGATGAAATAAGTTTAGTCAGTGAATCATATGAGAGTTGCTGTTAATACAAGTGGCAATCTTATCTCACCAGTTATACGGTAGCCTTGTAATGTGCAGAGGAAAACTCAGCGTATCTCAGCTTTATGCCTCACATCTGACTGATTTTACTGTGCAGTAATAGCTAGCTACAACCAATTAATAACTATCTCTGCTGCTGACTTCACCACTTCTATGAAAGCATCATCTGTTACAAGATGCTGTGGACTTTATGTATTGTCTTTACGATCTCATACAGTCCCTGGCAGTAAACGTAACCTTAGCATTATAAAGCCTATTGGATTTCCAGCAGCTCAGCAGCCATAAAGTGCCTTAATGTAACTCTTCCCCTCTCATGAAAGAGAGAGAGAGAGACATTTAACTAGAGATACAGTAGGGACGTCAGTTTTGGTAAGGGATTTTGATGGAGTAAATTTATTTCAGTGCATCTGCTACCTGTATTGTTAGTGTTTCAGTAGCTTATACTAGAAAATGGGCAACCACACTAGTACACTAATTTTAAATCAAATACAGTTTGTTCGCAAGCTTTTTGTTTTGCTGACAAGCCTCTTTGATAAGTCTAGCTCTGTATTCATACTTCCTTCTTTTTATTTCCATTGACCTTCATTACATGTGTTTTTGAGACCAGCACAAACACAAGATCAAATGTTACCCAAACTCACAGTTCTAATTACTTCTTTTTTTCTTTCCTTCTCCACCATCTTTTGAAAGCTACTCTATAGATGCTTCCCCTCTTTATTTTGTGAATTGTATGATTTAAGTCAGTAGAAGAGGAGAGAGGATAAAGGAAGCTGAGCTATGGTTTTGGTTTCATCACAGAAATGGGCTAGGGCTACTCATTAGCATTTCAAAAGCCTAAAATAATGCATCACTTATTGAAACAAAATTTTTAATTCAGTTACACAACTCATGTAGTTTATTTTTACCTTTGAGGTAATTCTTATAGAATTTTGGTAACTTTTTCCATTTCTATCCACATTAAGTAATTTTATTTATGAGATCTTACCTTTATTTATTTACAGTTTGATAATAGGGTAGGATGAGAAGTGAGCACTTACAATTGTGAGTCTGGTCACAGGTGGGGTACAAACTTAAATTAGTGGTATTCACTTGAGGTGAGGGATCTATGACCCAAAGTAGCAAAACAACATGCTGATTGTTGATCATGCAGGACAGAATAAATGTTGTAACACATACCTACACAGCTTAGAACAATAAGCAACCTATTGTTTTACACATTTGCTTCTAGGGTAGATGGATGTGGAATAACCTTACTTGCTTACCTACAGCTAAACTTGCACCATTATTAAAAACCTTCCCAAGTTATTTTAATGGAAAAAGTCACATTGATTGGGTGTCATAGATCTGATTTTGTTTTGCCGTACAAGTATACAGATAACCGGAGGGTTATTTGCCCCTTGGATTACTTATGTTTCCAAGTAGCAGTCAGTCCCCAGGATGCTTTTGGCTAGGTCCTCTGTAGAACCCCAAAATACATCTGACGGAAGAGGCACCATGTGGTGTTCTGCCATCCATTAAGGATGCTGTACATCGCACATATGCTCCCTGCTCATGACGTAGAGCATAAATGTGACATATGGATGTACATACCTCAGAACTTCTTTGCCACCAGTGGAAACGCCATCTGAACACTCCATCTGTGCTGGTTACCAGGCCATATTCAGATTAGTGCACCATTGGGGTTTTCTTCTTTCTTATTTTTCTTTCGGTTTGCATGTCATCAAGAAAGGGAAAATGTCAGTGTGGGAAACAGATACCTAATAATGATCGTCATGAACAGTGTCTTTATTTTGCTTGGGTGCATCTCACAACCATACCACATGCTCAAATTTATTAACTGTTTGTCCCTAAGACCCTTCATAGTCATTTCTCCTCTTTGTCTATCTACTTAGAGGACCAACATATTAAGTTGTTGGCATGTGGTGTGATGGTGGAATCATCCCATCCAGAGGGTCAGTCATCTGCCAAGAAGACCAAAAAAGTTGGGGCAGAGTAGGCTTCTGTATCGCCTCCCCTGGACATCTCTCTCAAGACTGGTGAAAGCCCGTAGGATAGTCTGGTTGTTCCATCGGATTCCTCCACCACAACCTTGTTGGAGGCTAGCATGGAGCCATCTTCTTCCATGTCCTCGGAGGCTCTGCAGATGTCCGTTGCAGATGTTGAACGAGAAGTTCAGTTGATAATATAAGAGGGACTGAGGGCCATTCCACAAATTCTTGTTCAGGAAGAGACTCCCACTACATTGATTGTCACCAAGGGTCCGAACCACCAAAGTTTTTAGGACTGACGTCTCTCTAAAGAAGAAGCAGAAAACTAAACACATTTCCCTTGCTCCCAAAGATCCCCAGTGTGAATAACAGGATGTCACACAGGGATTGTTTAATGTACTTATGGCCTTGAAGCCTTCCAGGGAGTTTCTGTTTCTGATACCCCTCCCTGGTCATCAACTCCTCTTAAGAGGCCTAGGGAGCAGGACCCTTCAGATGAGGACTTGGACTCAGGCGTACTCCATTCAAATTCCTTCTCCACTGGACTGTGCGTCTAAGGAGTAGGATTCTCTTAGCCCAGATTCTCAAATCTCTTTTGGGGATACTATCTCTCATATTATGGAATTCATTAAATAGGACTGTTCTCAGGTTTCTGGCATCCAGAAGAAGTAATATGAACTCCTCCAAATGGAGTCCTCTAAGTTCTGTGCTGTTCCTTATGTCCTAGCTGCCATGTTCGATGCTTTTTCAGCAGTTTCGCAGGCTCCTGATTCCCATCCTCCAGCCCCTAAAAAGCCTGACAGGTTTTATAAAGTGCCAGATGACTGTAAGTTTCAATACAAATGTCCCTCTGCTGACCTCTTTGTTGTGTCGGTTTCTTTTAACAAAGCATCCAAGCTCTTGCCTTTAACTAAATTGTTTCCTTTTGACAAGGACAGTAGGGTCTTTGAATGGCTGGGTAAGAAGGTGTACATTCCTGCTACCCTGACCTTTCAGGTTATTAATTATCAGAACCATATGACCAGGTATGTCTTAACTCTTCTTTCTCAGGCCTGTCAGGTTATCTCTGACCTTCCTGATTCTGAGGGAAAGGTTTCGGCCCTCTCTTTGTTGGGCTTCTCTTTCCAAGTGGCTCATCATTCTATTAAATGTAGTAATGATGCTGCTGATGCTTCTTCTAGAGCTGCTGTTTTTCATTCTGTGTTGGTGTTACTCTTGACTTTGCCTGATGATATTATGGCTAAGTTGCTAGATGCTCTCATTGATAATAAAAGTCTCTTTGGTTCTGCAGCTGTTGAGCTTTTTAAGTCCCTACAAGAAAAAGGCAAGGCCTTGCAGGAATTGGAACATATTTTGTGTCCCCTGTTCCTAAATTTCAGAGAAATTATCCCTCTAAGCCTGCCTTAGTGCATGGACAGTCTCGCCATCTTCCCAAAGGTAAAAAGGATTCTAGATGGGCTCCTCCTGCAAAGTTTACTGAGACACCTACTACTCAGAAGCCTTCTTTTCCAGACAAGTCAGGTTCTGTCTATCTGATTTTCTCCATTCTCAGTCAGGTCCCTTTATCTCTCTGTCTCTCCCTATCTCTTCCCAACTGGTTAAGGACCACTCAAGATATTTGGGTTCTGTGCATCATCCATCAGGGATACTTGATAGTGTAAAAATCTCTTCCTTCTTTTCTGGACATTCCCCAATCTCCTCAGGAGCAGTTTCCTTCCTTTCTGGGTGTGCTTCAGGACCTTTTGTCTCAAGGCACCATCCAAGTAGTTTCTGCTCCTTATAAGGGGAAGGGGTTTTATTCCAGAATGTTTTGGTTCCCAGAAAAGAGGCACCTGGAGGCCCATTCTGAACCTATCTCAGCTCAACATCTTTCCAAAGATCCCTTCCTTTCCGATGCTTTTCCTTCAGACTCTGTTTCCTCTTTTTCTTCCTCAGGCTTTCCTGGTCTCTCTGGATCTCGAGGATGCTTCATTTTTACATCCTTATTGATCCCTGTTTCAGAAAATATTTGTGTTTCTTTGTTTCTTCCTTGCATTTTCAGTTCTCTGCTTTGACATTTGGCCTCTCTACTGCCCTAAGGGTTTTCACCAAATGCCTCACTTTGAATATTTCAAGATAAGGGGATACAAATCTTTACTTACCTGGGCAACCTGCTCATTCAGGCTTTTTCCTCAGAGACCTTGCTTCAGCACCTTCACTATGCTGTTTGCCTCTTGCAAAGCCTAGGGTTTATGAGAAATTTTCAAAGATCCTTCCTGACTCCTCCTTAGTTGCAGGCTGCAGACCATTCCTATGCTGGCTTCCCTGCCACCACCCAAGACTCTTGCTCTAATTGCCATTTTTCAATCCCTTCTTCATCATGTTTCAGTTACAGCCAGCGAATTTCTGAGGGCTCTGGGATTCACAGCTTCCACCATTCTTATGCTATATCTGGCCAGACTCCATATGAGGAAACTACAATGGTTCCTAAAGTCAGTATGCCTCCAACGCAGTCATCCTTTAGACTTTCTAGTCTCTCTTCTTCCATGCCTCAAACTAGAACTACAGTGGTGGATTCATCAGCTGTCTCTCAACCCAGGGCTTCCTTTTCAGGCCCCATTCCACTCTCAGGAACATTTTTCAGATGCAGGGTGGGGTGCTTCTGTCAGCCCTCTAAAGGTTCAGGGTCTTTGGCCCATTTATCAGAGTGAAGACCATATCAACATCAAGGAGATGAGAACTCTCCTTGCTCTTCATGCCTTTCATTCTGTTTTTCTTTCAGGGCCTCTCAAAATCTTTATAAACAATACCACAGTTATGTGGTACATCAACAAGCAAGGAGGGACATGGTACTACCTTCTGTACAGACTAGCTGTTCAAGTTTGGGACCTGACGTCAAATATGAGGTGACTCTTCAGGCTGTTTATATACCTTCAGAACAAAACATTGTGGCAGACTCTTTGAGCAGGTCCATAACACAGGCTCATGAGTGGATGCTTCACAGAGATGTGTTTTTGGACATTGTCCACCAGTGGGGTACTCCTCAGGTAGATCTTTTTGCCTCTCTTTCTGGAGAGACAACTTCCACATTTTTGCACCAGAGTCCCAAGTCTTCTGGAATGGGAGTTGGACGCCCTGTCTTTTTCTTGGAATGTTTTTCTATGCCTTCCCTCCTCTTTCTGTCATACAGAGGATACTGCTCAAGACAGATTTTGGGGGAGTCTTGCTCTTTCTGGTTACTCCCTTTAGACCCAGGCAACAATGGTTCCCCCCTTCTTCTGCACCTAGCCAAGGACAATCACCACAAGTTACCTCACAGGGTGGACGTACTCACAAGAGAAGGGAGTCTCTCTCATCCATCATTACTTGTCCACTCTTCAGCTGACACTGTGGGTGATAGGGTTTTGATCCCTTTTAGGCACTTTTTTCCCTGAAGACATGCTTTGTATTCTGCAGTAGGCCAGGAAACCTACAACCAGGAAATCGTATCCAACCAAATGGAAGAGATTTTCTTTCTGATGCCTTGCTCGAAACCAAGATCCACTTTCTGTGGAGATTCCTCTGGTTCTGTCTTATTTGTGTGAATTGCTCTATGCTGGGTTTGTCTTTTCTTTAAAGCTCACATTTTAGCTATTTCTGCTTGCCTGCCTTTGTCTTCTCCTCTGGCCTCTAGGTTTGAGGTTAAACAATTTCTTAAAGGCCCCCCAAGAAACCTATTCCTCCTCCTTGGGACCTTAATTTTGTTCTTGAAAAATCGCCTCAGTCTTCTTTTGAGCCTGTGACTTCAGCTTCCTTGCAGCATTGTACATGGAAGACTGTTCTTCTTTGGGCCCTTACTTCAGCTAAGACAGTGTCTGAGGTTCAGGCTCTTCTGGCTGTTCCTTCTTTTTTAATTTTTCATAAAGACAAGATGTCCCTTCATACTAATTATTCTATTATTCCCAAGGGCTTAATGAATTGTTTCTTAATCTATGAATATGCCCACATTTTTTCTTTCTCCACAATCTGCTAGTGAGAAGGTTCTTCATACCCTGAATTTGCATAGGCAGCTCAGATATTATTTAAATAAGACTAAAGCCATTCTCAAGTGTGAGCAGGTTTTTATTTATTTTCTTCCTAGATCTCCAGGTTTGGCTGTTTCCTAAGCAAGCCATTTCTTCATGGATCCATACCTCTCGACCTCTAACAGCAAGAAATCTGGACAAATGCCATAAATAAAAGTAGGACAAAGGCCCCAAATTAGGGACAATTTTTAAATATTGCTCTTACAAACAAAAAGTTGATGGAAGAACAGGCTTTACATTAGCATGAATTTTCTGAATGATATGAAATCTGAAACTCAAATGTCTGTCATTGTTGTTTTAATTCCAGTCTTTCATGATTTGCTACTAATTTGCCAGAAATCCACAATTTTATAAAAAATGGACCAAAAATATGAGGTGAAAATCTATACAGTTGAGAGGTATGCATGGATCTCTAAGGCCATTTCCTTTTGCTACTCCTTTCATGGGAAAAGTTTTTCTGCCTCTGGTAAAGGCTCATTCTACCAGGGCTATGCCTTCTTCTGGTGATTTTTTTTTCAAAGGATTATATGCCAATTCCATCCTTGAGGCTGCTACTTGGACTTCTGTCTATACCCCCTTACTAAGCATTACAAATTGGATGTTGTTTCTAGAGCAAGAGCTGGCTTTGTCAGAACTATCCTGCATGGGTTTCTTGAGGGCTCTGCTGGGCCTTTATCCTCCCAAGTTTCCTCTTGACCTTTTGTATTCTTTTAGTAAATAATACTGCAACAGTGATATGGAAGAACATAGTACAGTTGTGTAAAATCTTACCATAGCAGTAGATGTCCTCTTTACTATTGCACTATTTGCTCCCTCCCCCTTCCCCCTTTTTTCTCTTCTCTTTTTTTACTTCTGGATGCACATGTTCCTCCTCCTCCTCCTCTCCTTTTGTTCCTCCTGAGGCTATTCATTTCTGAGGTATATATAGATCATTGAGTGTAATGTACCTAGTCAGCCACTGTAACTAGATAGCATGTGCATATAAGTTACTGAGCATGTGCAAGATCAGGGCCATTTTGTATAGTCAGTCACAGTGAATGCAGGCATGAATGAAGATGCACATGCGAGTGTGTTTGAAGTAACGAGTTAGTCAGCTTAAATATATATTCAAGTTACAGCTCCTGATGTGTTTATGTAAAATAAACAAGTTGAAGCCATCACAGTGTCTCATTTCATACATGAGGCATGCGACATAGTGTCAGAATGAGATCCAAAGTGAAGCAACTCACAAACCATGAGGTACGCAATTAGAAGTGGAGGAATACACAGGAGCCAACTCGCAAACAGGTCAGCAGTTATTCAAAGGTACTTAAACTCATTTAAATGATTTTTCAGTCACAGAATAAGTGGCAAAACATTCAAAATAATTACTGAGATAAATGAAATGTCCGAAATTGCGACATACTGACAAAAGTATTCAAAATAAAAGCAATTCTTTTGATGCCAGTTTCAGAAAATGTCACATCTTTACAGCGTTTTCTTGATATAGTGAACTATTTAGGAAAGTTCATCCCAGACCTGTGTGAGCTTTAAGCACCCTTACATGAGCTGACATGCAAAAAATATAAACTGGTTCTGGTTGGAACAACACCAAAAAGCGCTTGATATTCTGAAACAGAAAATTGCCAGTCCACCCACATTGAGATATCATGATGTTCACAAACCAGTTACTCTTTCATGTGATTCTTCTAAGTAAGGGATTGGTGCAGCATGTCTTCAGCAATGCATACCAGTAGCCTATGCATCCAGAATTTTAACCCAAACTGAAATGCAGTATGCACAAATTGAAAAATAACTTTTGGCAGTAGTGTTCACATGTTTGAAGTTCAATGATTATATTTATGGAAAACCTATTCATACAGAGACTGATCACCAGGTTCAGTGCAAATCCCCCCCCTCACCACCTACAGGGCCTATTACCATTCCAGGGGATTGTGTAAGTCCAATTATTACTGATACGTTGGTTAACAATGCTCTATCTAAAGCTAAAAACACTGCCTCCATGGGACCAGATGGTGTCCCAGGCTGTGTCATACGCGAGCTCCAAAAGGAATTAACCCCGCATCTTAATACCCTGTTCAGTCTCAGCCTCTCCACAGGATATGTGCCCAGAGAATGGCACACGGCAATGGTGGTCCCGCTACACAAGGGTGGGGCCACAACTGACCCTGGGAACTACTGACCAATAAGTCTGACCAGTCTGATCTGTAAGGCTATGGAGTGAATCATTATGGAACTCATAAATGGAGAGATTGGGAACCTCCAGTCGCTGGACCCCACACAGTTCGGCTTCGTCAAGGGCAGATCATGCCTCCTGAACCTGGTGGATTTCTTTGAGACAGTTACTCAGGCTATAGATAAGGGAAAGGAGGTACACATGGCTTACCTTGACCTTGCTAAAGCATTTGACACCATTCCCCATTCGGGTATTATTGATAAGCTCACCAGCCTGGGCATAAACCCTTACATCACAAGATGGATCGCAAACTGGCTCTCAGACAGATCCCATAAAGTAAGAGTAGCGGGACCTATGTCCGGATCCAGACCAGTAATGAGTGGTGTGCCTCAGGGCTCTGTCCTGGGGCCCCTCCTGTTTGGCATATACTTCTCAGAAGTACAGGCAAGCACGGAAGGGCTGTGGCTGACTAAGTTTGCAGATGACTGCAAACTGGGTGCTATAACAGAGTCTCCGGCCGACATGGAGATCCTCCAGATGGGCCTAAATGAGACTGATGCATGGTGTCAAAGCCATGGTCTCAAGCTAAATGCAAAAAAATGGGTTGTAATCCCCTTTGAAAAAAAACAGAGTACCCACAAACTACAACATAGGAGGTAATCTCCTGAAATCTGAAGAAGAAATAAGGGATCTAGGGACCCAAATAGATAGCCAGCTTTCCTTTGATAACCATGTTGCCAAAGTGGTTAGAAAATCCTTCTATGTGACCCGTCTGATCGTGAAAGGGTTTGCATCAAGATCTAAGGATGTAAAGGTGCCCCTCTACTCTTCCCTCATCAGACCCATTATTGAGTACAATGCACCAATTGGAATGTACCTGGCTAGACATCTCCAGCAGCTGGAGAGACCACAGAGGTACCTAACCAAGAGAATTAATGGCCTCAAACAGTTGCCCTATGCAGCATGATTGAAAAAGCTAAGACTGTTCTCTGTTGCATACCGCTTTCTCAGAGCGATCTCTGTCTAACGTACAGAGCCATGTCCAACCCAGAATTGTTGAACATGCTCCATCTTAGCAAAACCAAATCTACTCGAGCTACACGCTCTAGGGATATAAACCTCAACACAACAATAAATAGAACATGCTGGAGGGATAGATTCCCTTCACAGAGACTTCCCTTACTATGGAACAGGGTCCCAATAAACATAAGACAGAGCCCCTCACTATCACTCTTCAAGAGGAACCTTGATGAGTGGATGGTTAACAGAAAGTTCACACCGGGGATCACACCAACAGCACTACTAGATATGGGCCAAGGGTACTAGATGCTAGTACAAGGGTCTAGGGAACTACTAAAAGGGCGGTGAATACCGCACAACGTGGCTGAGCTAATATATGCCTTCGGGCAGATAGCTCAGTACCAACCTATGAACCAACCTCTAGTGACAGTTCTGAAAAGCCAATACATACAGCCCCAGCATGCCTGCAACACATTATGTTAAAATTGCAAAAATACAATTTCAGTATAGTCTATACTAAAGGCAAATATCTCTACCTTGCTGATGCTTTGTCGAGAGCACCCAGCCAAACAGAACAGTATGACAATGAGGAAGCATACTTTGAAGTCACGGAAGTCAGAAACCTTTCCTTATCACATCTTGATGAACTCAGAAATCACACAGCCTCAGACCCAGTTCTCCAGAAGCTGCAACATTTTATCAGTCATGGATGGCCAGCATGATGAACAAGTCTACCACTTGACATACAGAAGTATTTTCCTTACAGAGATGAGCTCATTATGGGAGATGGAATCATCACAAAAGGTCCTAAAGTGGTAATTCCTAAAGCATTACAACAGGAATATATCAAAATTTTGCATCATGATCACCCAGGTACTGATTTAACCAAAAGAAGGGCAAGAGGCATAGTATTTTGGCGGCCTTTGTCAAAAGATATGGAGAAGGAAACTCTAGCATGTTCAATTTGCAATAGTACTAAATCGCACCAACACTTCAGCTAAGCCAGATTCCTGAATTACCATGGTTGATGGTTGCTACTGATATTTTCAAATGGAATGGTCAGCATTATTTAGTGTCAGTAGACTCTTACTCAAATTGGTTCGAAATTGACCTTCTTCCTAACTTAATGTCTAGCAACAAGGACCTCTGAAGCTGAAACGCAAACAAACACCAATCACAACCAACATGTCACATAATTCACAACACCAGTGTGCCACCTAGCAACAATCCCTAAAGCAAGACAATGCACCTAACACTTTAGTCATGGGTGACTCTATAGTCCAGTACACTGATGTCCCTCTCACCAGGTTGAATAAGGAGAAAATTAATGTCAGCTGCCTGTTGGATGCCAGGATCTGCCACATAACGAATGCACTCAAGTCACTCCACAACAAGTACAAATATGACATTGTCATTGTCAATGTTGGAGTGAATGAATTGAGACGTACCTCCCTGGACTACATGAAAAGAGACATGGAAGAGCTCTCGGATCATGTGGCCCAGGCAGGTATGACCCTAACCCTGAGTAGCATCCTGCCTTCGCCCAGAATGATACCACAATATAAGGACAAAATGATTGACTTCAACAATTGGCTACGCTTCTGCTGTCATTCAAAGGGGATCCAGTATCTGTCTGCCTGGGACGACATGATTGACAGACCACGATGCTTTGCCAGAGATGGTCTGCACCTGTCGCCCCTGGGATTCAGGTTACCGGCTAAGGCTCTTGCCACCCCTATAGTGCCTTTTTTAGGCAAAGTTCAAAGGACAAAACCACCACCGTAACAGGTACAAGCATGCAAAATCTGAAGGTAATGCTACTCAATGCTAGAAGTCTAAACCTCAAAATGCACTCTCTCAAGGAACTCCTAAAAATGGAGAACATCGATATCTGTACAGTAACTGAGACCTGGTTCAAGGCTCCAGAGAGCACCCAGCAATACCAGGCTACAACTCTTACCACACTTTTCGGCCACCAAACCAGGACCGAAACACTAAAGGTGGAGGAGTGTCAATATTCACCAAGGATATTCACACCACCAGGCTAGTTGCCCAACACAATGCGTCTGAAATTCTCCAGGTGCAACTAACACTAGGTAAGACTGCAATCCAAATTGTAGCTTGCTACAGATCCCCCACCATACCCCAAGATTCTCACTACACCTTTCTAAACATACTGGAAAATATTAAGATAGAACCAAACACCCTAATACTGGGTGATTTTAACTACCCTGCCATTAACTGGGAAAACTACTCATGTACCAACACCTTTGCCCAATGGTTCTTGGAATTCATAAATTCCAATGCCCTGGATCAACTAATCCATAGTCCCACCAGGGGCTCCAATATCCTAGACCTGGTCATTACCAACATGGGAAATCGATGCTTCACACCTATGGTCACCCCCTCGTTAGTCAGGTCTGACCATAAGCTAATCACCCTTAACATCCACATCTCACCCCCACCCCCCAGTAAGGAAACCTCCATAAAATGCTACTCAAGTCAGAAGAGACAAACTTCATGACACCCATGCAGATGGAAACTGAAAGTTCAACTGCTGAATCCTACACTAAGGCACTGTACGAGCACATCCACTCATGCATGAATCGTGCCATCCCAAATAGAACCAAGATGCTCTCATCCAAAAAAGAAAGCCAATCTGGTGGTCCCCTGCCATAAACAAACTTTACAACAAAAGGAAGAAACTGTTGCAGAAAAGAGGAAAATCCCAGGATGCAAAAAACTCCCTTACCAGCCTCAGTAAGAAACTGAGATCCCTCATAAAATCCTCCAAAGCTAGTTATGAAAATAAAATTGCCAAAGATTCCAAAGACAACCACAAGGCATTCTATAACTATGTCAAGAATCTAAATGGCAATGCTCAAATCTGCTCTGAGCTAAAACAGAATGGCATTAAATATACTGATCCCAAGGATATTGCCAATATCCTGGCAGATCGATTCAGTGCCAACTTCACCGCCCTCTCACCCCCTAAATGGCCCATCTCAATACCAGAAGATTGCCAAATTCCAGTAATAACAGCCACACAGTTAAAAAAATGCACTTTCCAAAGCTAAAAATACAGCATCCATGGGACCAGATGACATCCTGGGCTGTGTACTACATGAACTACAATATGAACTGGCACCTCAGCTAAGTGTCATGTTTAATCATAGCCTCACCTCAGGTTTCGTGCCCACTAAGTGGCGCAGAACTATGGTTATCCCACTCCACAAGGGGAGCTCCACCTTGGATCCCGGAAACTACCGTCCCATCAGTCTGACAAGCCTTATCTGCAAGGCCATGGAGCATATTATCATGGAACTTATAAACAAAGACATTGGCAACCTTCAAACACTGGACCCCACCTAGTTTGGGTTCGTGAAGGGCCGATCTTGTCTCCTGAACCTGATTGACTTCTTTTAATCAGTCTCCAGAGCCATGGACAAGGGTAAGGTGGTCCACACAGCCTATCTAGACCTTGCCAAGGCCTTTGACACCATCCCCCACTCTGGAATCATAGATAAACTTACTAAGCTGGGCATTAATCCCTACGTCACCCAATGGGTTGCTAACTGGCTTACTGATAAAACTTACACTGTAAAAGTAGCCGACTCCAAATCCAGCTCCAGACAAGTGACAAGTGGAGTACCTCAGGTTTCAGTCCTGGGACTGCTCTTATCTGGCATCTACTTTTCTGAAGTACAGGCCAACACTAAGGGACTCTGGCTAACAAAGTTCGCAGATGACTACAAACTGGGAGCCATTATTGAATCCCCAAATGATGTGGATACTCTACAGAAGGGCCTTATAGAAACAGATGCTTGGTGCCAGAGCCATGGGCTCAAGCTCAATGCCTAGAAATGTATAGTTATCCCCTTTGGGAAAAAACATGTATCTGTGAATTACCATATAGGTGGCAGTACACTAAACACCGAAAGTGTGATAAGAGACTTAGGGACACAGGTGGACAGTGGTCTCACCTTCGATAACCACATCGCCACAACAGTCAGGAAATCCTTCTATGTGGCATACCTCATCACTAAAGGCTTTTCATCCAGAAAAAAGGAGGTCATTGTCCCATTGTACTCATCCCTCATTAGACCCATTATAGAATACAACGCCCTGTTTGGTATGTACCTCTCAAGACATCTGCAACAACTGGAAAGGCTGCAGAAATACCTCACTAAAAGAATCACAGGCCTAAAGCAGATGCCCTTCTGCTGACCACCTTAAAAAACTCCAGCTATACTCTGTCACATATTGTCTACTCAGAGGCGATCTCTGCTTAACATACAAGGCCATGTCAAACCCTGAGCTATTGGACATGCTACACTTAAAGAAATCCCAATCCCTCAGAGCCACATGCTCCAGGGATCTAAGCCTTGTCATCACAATAAACAAAACATGCTGGAGGGATAGGTTTCTGACCCAGAGACTCCCCAGACTCTGGAATGGATTGCCCATACATGTCAAGTAGAGTGCCTCTTTGGTCCTCTTCAAAAGGAACCTTGACGATTGGATGGGAGAAAGGAAATTCACCCCAGGGATCACATCAGTTGCCCTGCTAGACAGGGGTCCAGGGAAGTAAATAGTGTGTGAAGAAATAGCCAGGGAATTGTTATGGCTAGGCTTGTACAGGCCCTAGGGCTGATAGCCTAGCACCAACCTATGAACCTATAGCCTGTCATTATGAAATTGAAGACATATTTTTCTGCCTGTGGTAGTCTGTGCAAAGTCATT
>NC_056747.1:260661328-260774038 GCF_019279795.1 Protopterus annectens
GAAACCCATCAGGGAATTCAGATTTAGTGCTTCTGGAACCCTTGCACTCTAGTGCCATTTTCTTTGAATTTTGGCCAAAATCCAGCCTGCCCAGTCTTCTGTCAAGTGATTCCACTACCGAATGATTCCTATGATTTCTGAAACAAAAGCAGAGCAACTCACCTTTACACAAAACATGTTTCCATGCTATATATATTTCAGAAATCTCAAATGATACGTAGAATATCCATTCTTAAAAATCTTATTCAGAACCATCTTTTGTTGGCTTCCTGTCTTAATGTTGAAGGTTATAAGACAGAAAAGTAAAAGCCCAAATAAGGAGAATACATAAAAGTCCAAAAACTCAAAATCATTCTGTGCCTGGAATATTGAAACCTGACATGTCAAACTTACTTATCTGTGCATTCAACAGCAGTGTAAATATGGTACAGCTATTTGAATATTAATACATTGGTTATAGTGCCTTAGTTCATTACCTATGCTATGCTATTCAATAGCTGGTGTCAATGAAGTATACATGTATGAAATTGTAATCCTAATGCTGATTTTTCAATTTATGATGGTACATAAACAGAAACTTTTATGATTTACTCTTGCTTTACAAAGAGCAGCCTAAGGGCCCATCCATTAGCTTTGCTGACTCACAGCCTTTGGTTCTTTTAGTTGGTTCCTAACTGGAGTACCTTTTGCATGGAGTCTGCATATATTCCTTGTGTTCATCTGGGTTTTGCTGTGTACTTATTTTTCCCCCTCTGTTCCCAGAGGTGTGTCATACCTGAATTTATGATCTCTAGAGTTCACTGCAGTGTGTGTTTGTATGTGTATCCTGTAATATGTTGGTGTACCAGTCAGGGTTAGCTTCATAGCCTTGCACCCACTAAGTGCTGTGATAGGCTCAAGCTACCCCTTAACTAAGAAAGCTCAATTTTAATAAAACCGATATTATTACCCAAAGTTATATATATATTGCAAGCAACATTATCAGTTCCTGAAAACAATTCTTTAGTTTCTTATTTGTTTTAATAATTTCTTTGTTTTCCATCTAAACCAAGTGCATGTTACATAAACTATATAAGACCCAGTGAAAAGGGTGGACAAAGTCTCCCAGGCACCAGTACATTATGTAATAACCTCCTCATTTAAAACATTATCATACTGGACAGCTGAATCATGTAAATGCCAATGGAAGTTAATTCATTAAATTATTTCTCTTCCATTAAAAACAAATAAGAATCCTGATTATTTAGAAACTGTAAGTAATAAAATGTTGTGGCATCTTAAGACTTAGGCAGAGGATATGCAATAAACATTCATTCAAATTACAAATTTGACATTTAGAAACTATATAGATCACCTGTGATACGGTTTTGCTGATAATACTAACATAGTTAACATGAAATTAACAGAGTAAAGAGTTAACGTACTGGTCAAACTATTTATAAAAAAATCAGTATCTAAAATAAATATTTAATAGACAATATGGATTTGAATATTTCAGACTGGATTCTGATTTGTAGAATAAAATAAGTTGTAAATTATAAATTATCTAATCTATTCACTAATCTAATAACATTTATCAATTCCTTTCTGCTCTATACTTATATCTCCCACACATCCTTTCTGTTATTTCACCTACACATAAACGTAAAATTGTAATTTAAAATAAAAAATACGGCACGGATTACCCAAGAAAACGTTTTAATCACAAAAACATTAAACAGTAAGTGCTTTCATCACCTATAGTGACTTCTTCAGACTGAATAATGATTTAAAACAGACATATTTAAAAAACACATAAACCAATCACATACTAACTGAATGATCATGTGAACTAGTAATTCTGGTGTTTCAATCCTTTCCTTTTTAGGTAAGCTGTAAAATCATCCCTATTGTTGAGACCTGGTGGAAAACAAATGTTCAATTTCACTTGCCACATGTATTGTCTCCAACTTAACTCACTCTCAGCATCAAACCTTTTATCACAATTTAATATTTCTTCCAACACTAAAAATTTTAAATTAACACTACATTTATTGTTGGAATAATGCTTGGCCATAACATTCTTTAAATCACCTATTTCCACAGCATGTTTGTGCTCATACACACATTTATATAATTCTCTCACAGTCCATCCAACATAAAAAGGACATGATTGGCACATAATTAAATAAACAAACTTGTTTTTGCACTTAAAAAATTCCTAAAGCTATACATAAAACCATTAATATTAATTTATTGTACATCTGTTAACAGATAGTCACATAATTTACAATTAAAACATTTAGACATACCTACTTTACTTCTATTACTTGTGATAGACTTGTTCAATTTGCTTTGGAAGAGATTTTTGATACTTCTCCCTCTTTTATACACAAATTGGGGTTCATCACCTAGTCTATCTTTAAATTCAGTAGAACTCTGAATTATTTTCCAATTGCTGGCAATTATACTTTTAATTTATGACTGTCTACAGCATTACTTATTTGCATAGAGATCCCATAATCCTGCAGGCTTTTGACACTTCTATTGGATATGGACCTATTATGTCTTAATGATTTAACTTCCCTTAAAGCATTTGTTACTACATTCATTGGATAACCTCTTAACTCACATTTATCACAAACAGCTTTACTCTTCGAATCAAAATAACTGTCAAGTTCAGTAAGCCTGTTAATACGTACTTATTGGCTTTTTACTATGTTGTCTTTCATCCTTTTAAGGTGCATGCTACTATAATGTAAAAAGCTATTGTTTTGCAGATCCTTCTTACAAATTTTTGTGTAAATCTTGTTCTCTCCTTTGAACACCTCTACATCTAAAAATTTAATATTAGCAGTGCTGTATTCAGCTGTAAAATGCAAATAAGTGTTGATGCCATTTAAATAAGTAATAAAATCATCTAAACTACTGGCATCTCCCCTCCATAGAAAAAAGACATCATCAATAAATCTAGTAAAAAAATCTGATTTTGTCAGCATAAATACTGTCTAAAATATTAACCCTTTCCCAGCCTTGCATAAATAAATTGGTGTAGCTTGGGGCCATAGCAGCACCCATTGCTACACCATTAGTTTGATGGTAGATGCAGTTATCAAATTCAAAATAATTAAAACTTAAAATTGTATCCAACATCTCCATCAGTAGCTCAACTGTATTTTTTGAATGCACCTTCGAGTTTAACAACACTACTCTGACTACATCAAGTCCTTCATTATTAGTATCATTGTATATAAAGACTGGATGTCAAGGGTCACCAGCAAGTCATTATATGTAATTATTGCACTTTCCACCTTTTTTTTTAAATCAAAGTTGTCTTTGATAAAGGTAGCTCCCATTTCTACAACTTTCTGCAAATGTCTGTCTGTGTAAATAGCCAATGCCTCTGTTTTACTATTCACACTCGAGACAATTGGTCTAAGAGGTGGATTATTTAAATGTTTGTGTATTTTTGGTAACCCAAGAATACGACTTAACTTAGGGTTATTTATCCTTAGGTATTTCCTGATAGTTTCGGTGATACGATCAGTATAAAACCATTCTTCCACTATAGAATCAATGGAAGAAAAAGATTTCTTAACTTCAAAAAAAGAAATTCTCTTATAAAACCTACTGTCAAACAACATTTCACACATCATAGAATCATAATCATTCCTGTCAAATACAAATACTAAGGCTCCACCTTTATCAGCCTTAGTGACCAAATTGTCAGGATTGTTTAAAAGACATTTGAGAATAAAATTCTCACGTGCACTTAAATTATAATATTTATAATTTGCTGGCTTGTTCAATATTTCAATCAGTTGTAATTCTGTAGTCATAAGAAAAACTTCTAATTCTTTTTTCAGAGGGGAGGTTATATACACTAGGTTTTTTAAAAACATTCATAGTGCATACATCATTTTCAAAAGTCATTCTAAAGTTCAGTTTTCTAACATAATCTCTAAGCGAATTATTAATGTCACATTTATCAGTCCTTGTACTACATACAAAATTCCATCCTCTAGACAATAAAGAACAAATCTCTTCATTTAAAATAAGCGAAGACAAATGAACAATTTTAAAATTGCCATTGTTTGTACCTAGAATCTTCGGTGTTGATACATCTGTTTTTTCCAATTCTTCTGATGATAATTGTTATGATAATTGTTGTAATTCCCTGGTTTGCGATTTGCCGCTGTTACTTCTGCCCAAGTCCTTGTGCCTTGTGCTACTGTTTGGTAAACTGCAATTGGTTGTTGCACCGGAACATTCTGGAAATTCTGAGGATTGGCCTGCTCATTTCTTTGTTGTTGACTCACTGTTTGATTCTGCTCATGCACAGTATCTTTATTGCTGTTATTAGCCCCATTTTTGGCCACTAAACACTCTGAATGCTGTGGCATATTGTCGCCCATCACTGTTCTCCTCCTCTTCCTGGTTTGGAGCAATCAGCTTGTTCCTGGTTTTTGCTGATTGGCTATCTGTTTCTTTTTAAGTAAACCACCAGTTAATGGGTGAGGATCTAAAGAAGGTTTTTTACTGAAAGCGTTTATCCACCCTGTACCTTGTTTTATGCTACTTGGATTTTTATCTGTTTGCATTAAAGAATTTGGCTTTTAACGTGACGTGTTTGTCTCACAACAGCCTTGGTGATACATCTCATATTTTTTCCTGCATTTGTCTACTTGTTGAGACCACCTTTGGTAACGTAATGTTTTTGTTTTTATGTATTTGTTTTTGAGTTCTGCATTACACATGGTTAACAATAATGTGGAATCTGTTAATGTTGAGTCAAGTATGAAGGATATATTGGCAGCCAACAAATCTATGGTCAGGACAGTTACTGATTTAGCAGCAGGTTTGTCAAATCCTCTGCTTTCACTGAACTTAGACTTGGAACAAGTGTATATGCAGCATTTATCCACTACTGACTTTGATCATGTTTTTCATGAAGTTGAAAATGCAGCTTATAGACTCAAACCCTTACAATGGCAATGCTTCCACATGGAAGCATGCCTGCACCATCAAATAATACCAAGGGGATTACGTGTGAAATGTATGTCGAGTTATGGTAACACCTACCCTACTCTATTAGCTAAATGGCAGGCCATCAACATCGAAACAAGTTTTAGATATATGAAACTGCTAACAGAGTTTTTTAAACCGAAGGAAGAAGAGAACTATTTTGATCAGAGAGAAACAGACACTCTTAGAAAGCATGGATCTAACAAAAGCTTGTATTATGAAACTTGAGAATCTACAGATGAAGCTGAACTCTTATGAGAATAAACAAAGAGACGTGAAAAGGCAGAAATTAATAAGGGACCATACAGATTATAAGAAAGGCCATCTTTTTGCATGGCCTAAGGAGGAAAAATATCCATGGCAATTTCACCTCTCATGGAAAAGGATTCAGAAACAATCAGTATACTGATGAAATAAATCCAAAGGTAGGATCACACAGTGATACAGGCAATACTGACCCACGCAAAAAAGAGTTTTCCCACATTAATTCAGCCCCATGTCCTACAGAAAAAGGCAATGTTACGGTTGCAACTATAGAGACTGAACCACAGATTTTTAGCCACACCAACCTGATGTCAGGGAAGCGTGATAACTATAGTGTCTCAATAGGAACTGATCTGCCAAGTATGCCATCAGTGTCAACCAACAAAATAAGCAATGTGGACGTAGCAACAGAGGATGTAATAGAGGAATCAAATTCATCATCAGCTACAAGACCAAAAGAAGGTACTGTTCATTTACCCATCTATCAGAATCTTCCTTTTTTAATCCAGAACAGAGTCACATTCTCCAAGATCTATGAGCAGGGAGAGAAAGTAAAGGAAAGTTACTTAATTAATGAGTCTGAGACAGATTCATTGGTTTTTAACATCTTGGATAAAGAGCTAACTGCTATGGAATGAGCTGTTTTAGAGAAAGGACTATCTTTTATACCCTCTCTCCATTCACCACTAAATGAATTTACCACCGACATAGTGTTTTGGATGGAATGTCACACTCAAGCACATATTTGGTAATGGCAATAAACATAGTGAAAAGATACTGAGACAATATAAAAATTAGTACTTTTGCACCACTCCTTCATCCAGTGGTTAACACCTTTGTTCGCTTGTGTGAAGATGAGGTCATCCAACTGAGACAAGGTGGACATCACAAACATTTTTGCAATCTAAGTAATGAATGCCAGGCATTGACTAATTTAATGAAAATAAGGGACATAGTATTAAGACTTGCAAATAAAGGTGGAGCAATTGTGGTAATGAATAGCAACCATTATACTAGCAAGATGGAGTGTATGTTGAATGAAGGTAGCACCTATAATAAAATAGACAGCAAGGCTGTGACGAGACTCATAAAGGAAATGCAGGATATTCTATATGATAAACTGATGACTCAAAGTACCACTCAGGAACAGTATCATTTTTTGATGATATGAATCCAATGATTCCAACTATAAGTGGTCGACCCAAGGTGCACAAGAACGAGCAAGATCCACCTATGCATCCCATAGCCTCAGGTAGACGGTGGATCACTGAACCACTTTCTATCTTTGTGGAGGACGAATTGAAGTGACTGCTACCCAAAGCTAGAACTATATTACGTGATACACCTCAGTTTCCCAACTGCCTTTACAAGGAGATAGGCACTAGAACTAACTATGATGGCCTGTTGCTTGTGACCCTGGAAATCCATAGCCTTTTCACTGTAATACCAAATGATTTTGACATTGAATGTATTAGAATATTTGGCCAAGCAAATGATGTTGACATCTCCCTTATCTGTAGCCTATTAGAGCTAGTGCTTGAGAATATCTTCATCTATAGAGATGTGTATTAGTGGCAAAAATGGGGCACTGCCATGGGTACCCCATGCGCTAACAGCTACTCCAACTTAGTGTTAGCACAATGGGAAATTGAATGGGTGATAGACCCAAACAACATATAGAACACACATCTGGTCTCATATAACCGTTTTGTGGATGACATCTTTATTATCTGGGAAGGGGACAAATGCAGTTTATGTAAATTTGTTGGTTACTTGGAAAGTACCACTCTCTTTCTTGAGTTTGAACTGAAAGTGTCAGCTAGAACTATAGACTTTCTGGATGTAAGATTGACCTTGGATACCACAAAAGGAATAGACACCAGCATTTTTAGAAAAAACACATGGCGTAACCATATGTTACACCAGACCAGTATGCACCCAAGGCACATCTTCCACAACTTTGTCAAGAATCAGGTAACCTAAGTGTCCAAATTGTGCACATGCACTAGTGATTATTTAGATGAACAGAAAAAATTAATCTCTGCTTTCATAAAAAGAGGTTACAAACGGAATAAAATACATATGGAATGTGATGAAGCAATGGAAATAAGGGAGAGTAGAGGATGTTCCTACTACTCACGAGATTGTAATAGCTCAATGACTGCATCCAGACAACAAACTAATTGATTGAGGTGTACTCTAACCTATAGCTCTGATAATGCCTGTGTAAGTGGGATAATAAAGAAGTATTGGCCGATTCTGACTTCCGATCCAAAAATCAGAAATATAGTGGGTGATTCCCTCAGTTTCTCCTAAAAGAACAGAAAAAATTTAAAAAGATTGCTATGTCAAAATGATGGCTTTGGTAGTAGACAAAATCCAGGTGATTCATCTGATGCATGGAAAGGGACATGGAGATGTGGTTTTTGTAAGGCTTGTCCATATATTTGCAACAAAAATGTTTTTGTACATCCAGTCACAGGACCCAAATACCTTTTCATGAAAGAGCTACTTGTAGGAGTGCCAATATTATTTATATAGCCACTTGCATGTTCTGTCCAGCCTACTATGTAGGCAAAACCAACAGACCTTTTAAAGAACGGATTCTACGCCATCTATCTGATATTCGCAATAGTGTTGAGACTAATGCTTTATATACGCATATTAAAAACAACAAAACACATTGATTTCAATTTATGGTCATAGGCATGTTAAGAGAGAATTTAAGAAAGGGTGATATATGCAATAACACTGATCTACAAGAAACTAAATGGATTATGGAACTCGAAGCCGATCATCCACCTGGTCTTAATGGTGTTATCCCTCTTAAGCCCATTTTAAAAGCAAGAGGCTTTGCCAAGAAATTCAATTGATCTGATGGAACATGCTAACTACTTTTTAGACTTTAGTAAATACGAGTCTTGCACTCTTTTGTTTTGCTTTCCCTTAGAGTCATGCTGTCACTTAGGGGTGCTTGTATCTTGGCTTCCATTGGGTGTTTGACTTTTAGCTTGTGCTTGTGTTCGGCTGTTTTCCTCTTATGACTGTACAGAGTCATGGTTTATTTTCCATTGACAGACTAGCTTTTTGACTAGAATTCATTGGTTCTTTCTCTCTTATGATCATAAATAGTTATGACTTGACCCTTATTGGTGAATAAGCTTCCTGATACAAGATGATTGTTTTTTTCTTTCTGTGTTCTGAAAATGCTAGTATGAAGGGTTTTGAGACTGGTATATTTCTGATTGGAAGAAATAGTTTCTGACAGTCTCCTATTGTTTTTTTTTTTGATATGCTAAATAGTTGATTCAGTATGATTAGCTCATTGGTCTAGCTTGTTTCTGGACTCCTGCTGATTGGTCCTTCTTTTTCTGTGACTAGAAACTGCTACTATAAATGGCTTTGAAACTAGCATGCCTCTGATTGGAAGAAATAGCTTCTGATAGCCCCCTCTATTGGCCATTTTGCTATGCTAAATGGTGGTTTTATATGATAAGCTCATTGGTCTAGCTTGTTCCTGGATTTGTGTTGATTGGTCCTTCTTTTTCTGTGACTAGAAACTGCTATTATGAATGGCTTTGAGACTGACATGCCTCTGATTGGAAGAAATTGTTTATGGTAGCCCCTATTGGTTATTTTGATATGCTAAATGGTTGGTTTATATGATAAGCTGATTGGTTCAGCTTGTTCCTGGTTTTTGCTGATTGGCTATCTGTTTGTTTTTAAGTAAACTACTGGTCAATGGGTGAGTATCTGAAGAAGGTATTTTACCAAAAGTGCTTATCCACCCTGAACCTTGTTTTATGCTACTTGGATTTTTATCTGTTTGTATTAAAGAATTTGGCTTTTAACATGACATGCTTGTCTCACAACAGCCTTGGTGGTATGTCTCATCTTTTTTCCTGCATTATTTTTGGCTTTGTCCAGATTTCTTGTATTAAGAGATTAAGAGGTAAGTCGATAGGTAACTATAAATTTAACCCAGTTAAGCACTCCAGTCCATCATGGATGGGGGAAATCTGTTAATGTCCCAATATATTCTTGTTTGGCTTGTGTCTGGGTTATTTGTATGCAAAATATAAGGGCTAAAAACTACCACAGAAACGTAAAGGCTAGGCTTCTTGAGATGCTCACATATTAATGGCATATTAAGTACCTTTAAGCCTTTGAATGAATGCTGCACCAATGCAAATTACACTATAAAACAGAACAAGTGCATGTAGTTAATAGCTCTGCACCTGAAACTTATTTATGCTTTGAAGTAAACTTATTTTTGCAGGGAACAAGCTCTTGTGCACTGTCCTTGTTGGGGATGCATCCACACACTGCTGTCATTTTTTATGCTAAGTTCAACACTGTATAAGCTCAGAGGAACAGCATGTATTCATTTGTTTATTTGTTTACCATATTGGTGAACTAATCCAGGAACCCATTTATTCATAACATATGCTGTAGGGCAGCAAAACAACATCATCACTTAATTTGGATGTTTGGTACAAAACAGAAAATAGATTGCATTAATAAAATGCTTAGCTATATGGCACAGAGGGATGGGCCTTGATTGTAATCCAGGTGACCTGGATTCGACTAGTAGCTTCAGCACTAGATGAGCCAGGAAAAGATGAGGTGTGAAGAGTGGTGGACTGCAAACCTCCCTTAGGGGAGGCTTGGGTTTGCATGCACTTAGGGGCACAGAGGACAATGTGGTTTCCCTGGTGGAGACCAGAGAGACCACCATTTGTGCTGCAAGGTGAAATGCAGGACAGCTTGAAAGGAATGCCCCTTGCAGACATGATGGGACATCATCTGTGATCAGTCCATTGCAATTCCTTGCCCTGGCGCAATAGTGAAAATCAAAAAAACACTTAAAATTACTCCTAATGGCAGCCTCAGTGATGACCCTCTCAATTTTCTCTTGCCTGGGTGAAGGAAGGAAGGGAAGGATGACTGGACTGATAGACTGAGAGAGGGTTTGATAGTGGGCAGCCAGCAGGAGCAAAAGCAGCAGAAAAGGAGTACATTAGTAAAACAATTTCCTGACAAAATATATGAAAATGACATGCAGGCTTTTTCAAGGCACTGAAACATGAATGTTGACCCAAAGATACTGGAAACAAGCATTTGCCCCCTGCACCTCCTCCTATATGGAGGTTTTGCCCCAACACATCCTCACTTCTTTATACTAACTCTGCAGTTGCCAAACACTGGAAATAAGAAAAGGCATTCACTTTCCAATGCATAGAAGTTCTGCATTAATGGGGATTCCAGGGTCTACTATAATAAATCAAGCACCATTTCCTCATGTTTCGGTAACATGCTGCTGGTATCTCGACAATCTGAGTTTTGCATATTCTAATTTAGTGCTGCAACATTGATTGCTATGTCTTTCCTGGATTATTTGATCAGGTGGTTATAAGCAAATCTGAGTTAGTTTAATAATTTCTTAGTTTGGTTTTCTGTGCATATGAAAGGACAGATTCTGAGAGTTATGCCTACATGTTTTTGTTTGGTGACTTTGAGAAAGGAATTCCTAAATGAATCTTTAACTTATTTATTTATTTTATATTTATATATTTATTTATTTATTTATATACATTTGTTAACCAGGTTAATCCAGCTGAGCCAGGGGCCATTTTCAGTGGCTACCCGGTGAGAAAAGCTCAAGAAGCATTACATATTTTTACAATTAAAGCAAATCACATCAAAAATAAAAATAGCACCAACCATTTAAAACTATCATGAAACAAAGTAAGAAAATCAACAATTGGAGAATATCTCTACATAGAGTATATTAAATAACAACTGACATGTCTAGAGAATATCACACAAGAAGTGCATACAAATAGATAAGCCAGTCAATCATTTTTTTTTTAAATAAAGTAATATATAAATATATATGTTATGGAAGTGAGGGGAGACGGAGATAAAAAGGTATGCTAGGCAAGTACAAGAAAGTAAAGAGTAGAAAGGGGAAAAGAAGTTAAAATAGAGAAGAAAAGAGGCTAGACTTGAAAGTATTTATGTAGATGATAGTTTTATGGTGTCCCTAGCAGCAGCAGTATTGTTTTGGAGAAGTTTGCTGATAATTTGTTGGAGAACAACCAGCCCCAAATTAGACTGAAATTGTTTTGAAGTGTTTTTTTCCAGGATTGCAGGTGATCTGTGGAATTTTGCGATTACTGTCACTTGTATAAAGAATGCAGCTGCTTTCTCATAGATCCAAAACTATGTTGTCTATAAACAGAGGTATGTAAAGGGCTTAGAAATGGACCTTGGGGAACACCTTTTAAGTAGACACTGCTGTCCGATATTTGCATTTATTTTATTTGGATGTGTTTTAGGGGTAGAGCACTGATCTCCATGGACCTTTTTTCAGACTCATCCTGGAAATGGTATGTCTGGTTAAGTGACTTGCTTAGAGTCACACAGTTAGGGAATGGAGGCTGAGGGAATCAAACCTTTCACCACTGGGCCACAGGAAGCTGCTTTTTTTAACAGCTCCATAATCCTCTAAGCCAACTGCCAGACAATATTTTGCTACTGGCTATTACTTGGAAGGTTCTGTTTGTCAAGTAATTGATGAAGAATTAGTTTATTAGTTGACATTTTCAGAACATCCTGCACAATGTAATTTTTTGATTAGAAAATTGTGGACAACACTGTCATAATTTCATTATACATCTAGAAAGATAGCCCCTGATAGAGTACTTTTCTCCATATTTGTAAATGTTTGGTTGTTAATGTCTAGATGGCTGTATTGATGCTATATTTGGAACAAAAAAATGCTACTTTTGGTAAGAATATCACCCTTGTTTATATAGTTGATTATTTAGTTGTAAATTATTGTTATTATAATTATTAGTAGTAGCAGTATTTTAGCTAGTGGACATTGGTGACTACTGGCTGATAACTATTACTTGAACAGGAGGATGTTACTTTGGACATAGGTGTTATACTAGCATGTTTGAAGCTTTGGGACAACTGAGCCTGTAATGACAAAGTTACAGACAGCAGTTTACATGTTTCTGTTTTACTTGATTTTTGCAGCTTTGAGTATAACAAATGGAAGGAGGAGTTTTATAATTGTATGTAAATTTGTCTGGTCACTGTAGCATTCTTTTATGGTTAACTGTTTTAAAATTGAAAGGAGATTTGATGGTATTTTGTGTAACAGTGTATTAGGGGTAGGGAGAATACTGTTAGTAAACAGAGTAAAAATTAGAACTGGAGGGACAAAATTAAATACAGTTGTAACTCCTTCCATTTCTCAAAGTTATTGTGTATTTTGGAATTTTAGAATATATATATATATATATATATATATATATATATATATATATATATATATATATATAAACCATTGCTGAGAGATTTTTACCCTTTCCAGAAGCTCTTGGGGTTCCCTACATGGATTCTTTGAAGGCTTGTAAGGTAGGCTACTTTTGCTATGTTGGTGTTTATCCTGGTGAGTGTTTTTAGTTAATAATGCCTTGCTGCTCTGCTGTCATTAAGATCCTGTTTTAGGTTATCCCATGTTTGATCTAAGAAATGTTGTCATTTTACCCTGAAGTTATGTTTTCTCCTTCTCTTTTAAATAAAGATTTGGCAGATACAAGAATTGCTCTACTGAAGATTAGAGATGAAGTGTTTTTGTGTTTGACCAAATTGAATATATTGGGCAGTCCCTCACTTAGGTGGATAGGATTTGCATGGATTTTGATGTGCCAGGCAAATTAATTAGTTTACTGCCAAGCAAGGACTTATCTTTTTCCCCCTATAGCTTGAGTTCTAGGGTCTGGATCTTCTGGCTGTTTGTTTCAGGTTGACAATGGAGGGGTTTTTTTTGTTTGCTGAGCCAAACAACATTTAAACCACTCAGTATAAAGAATTGGTTGTGTTTGGCTAGATTTGCTGTCTTGATCAAATTGTCAGTAATGGGATTTGCAGAGGAGAGTGGAGGAATGCAGACTACTGACAATGTCTATTTATTGCATTTGTTTACTTAGATAGTCCACTGGGGGGGGAACTGACCCTTTTTAGTAGTGGAGTCCCAGGGAGAAAAGCTCCAACAGAGGCATCTAACATCAGACAAAAATATTAAGAGTAATTTGTTGTTACATTATATCCAACAAAAGTTTTTTGACAATAAATCACAATGTAGAATTGATTGCAAAGTGTATGCATTAACACAGTAACAAATTGCTGATATTAAGTCATAAATATTCACTGACTTAATACTAGGGAACTAGTATTTCAGTATGACCTCTTAGTTTTATTTGAAGTAGTAGCCATTTAGGATTACTATTACTATTTATGTTACTTTTAAGTATGGTAGAAAGATTAGCATTTTTGCTCACCATGATAAGTGTTCCACCACTGTCTTTTCCCTTGCCTGTTGTCATAGTATTGTCAAATTCAGAGCCTGAGCTAGTGTAGATTAGAGCTGGGGTGTTTTTTGTGGAAATAGTGGGAAACTGTTGAAATTAGGGAATAGTGTCCTAATTTTAGCTGGTTACAGTCATTATAACAGGAGGGCCAACCAGTAGCAAACAGCCTTCATGAATCAGTCATCTTATGCATGCACAGCACCTGTCGACTTGGGCTACTCAGGCAAATTGACTTTCGTGTCTGTGGATTTTGACAATAGAACCCATCAAAATAAGTATTACTAGGCATGTATTATGTGTGCTGTGACACCTACATGAGTTGTTACCTAGCTAAGCTGTTTTAATGCAAATTTGAGTATTCCTTCTTCCCTGTGGTTGCAGAACCTCAGATGTATAATAAATTAGTAGTAGGAGTATGGCCCCCTCACATGGGGTGCAGGGAAGCTACTCTCCTGTATTATAATTGGCTAAGTAATCTAGTTTAGGAATGTGAGCAATGTAGTATACTCCATAATAATTTAAACCAACATCAGTATTATATAGTTCCATATTTTGTAGTTTTTTTTTTATTTTGTTTTCAGCATTTTGTGTTTTTATCTTTAGGATTTAGGGCTCTAAATGGGCTTAGCTTGTGCTACGTTTAAGAGCAGTCACTAAAAATGAGAACATGGATTAGCTTTGCTGCTTTGTACAAGAGTACAACTGACAAAAATAAGCCAGACAAAAAATACTGAAGAATAATATGTACACAGGGTGTTTTGTACCCACAAAGAAAGAATGACAGGGTGTGGGTGGCCTAACATTTTGGCAGCTGGTATTACTATCATTGTATTAGTTTGCTAGCTATGAACATGATTAATAAAGACCATTAAAATAATGTACTGCGAAAATATGAGTCATGGTCAGTTTGTATCACATGATGGTATATTTAACAACATTTTCCCCTAAGATTTGTGGTTTCAGCAAAACATGTTTTCCAACTTTTTTCAAAATTCCCTTTCAAAATCTGCATTTTACATAAGTCTGTCATACATATAAGAATCATTGTATATAACTTTGAAAAACTGAAGATTATTTTAGGAGTTACTCTATACTGCACAGTTTTACATGGATACAGCATTAATACCTACAGTCTAATAATCCCATATCAGTCATTATCAAGCAAGTTTCTCCAAATGTAACCAAGATGGGTGCCAATACCATAAGCTGGCTTTGCAGAGTCAGCCCAAAACAGAAACAGTGGAATAAAATAAAATTATATATTCTAAAACATTTTCAAAAATGAGAAAAAATGGCTATCAGTATACAAAGATATATTATTAATCTAGTTTTCTTGTTTACTGGCCCAGGTAAAAAAGTGATATCAAGGTGCTTATTTACAGGTATGAACCAAAGTAATACATGATATACATGAAGAACACCATAGGCAGTGATATAAATGTGACAAGGTATATGAAACTGTCATAACTTCACAACACCACCTAACTAAATAGCCTAATAATAAGAAATGAAACATTTATGAGGCACAAAACTGATTTAAAAAATAACATAACTCGTCATTCAGTACCTTCAGTGGAGTTGAGGTATTGGGGAAAAAGTAACACCTTAAATCTATCCACATTATATCTAGCAGACTTACAAAGAATATACATAATGTAGGAAGTTTTGGATTCAGTAGGATAGAGAAAAAAAGGGAAGATTTGAGGTGAGGGTTGCAAGAACAAGGAAGTAGAACAAGGCCTGAAAAGACAAGATGGAGAAAAGAAAGGGAGAGAGAGACAGGGAAATGAAAACAAGATGGAGAAAGAGAGAGAGACAGGGAAATGAACAGAAACCAGAAGGGCGCAAGGGGTATGTGATAGCATGCAGTATAGGAAGTACAGATTGATGATGATGATGATGATAGCAAAAAGTCAAAATGCTAGGGTCAGGATCAGGTAGCATATGTGAAAGATCAGATGTAGAATTAAAAGAGTTAAGTAGAATGCACAGGGGTTAGAAATCAGGTATTGCAAGCCACATCGAAGGGTTGCAAGTATAGAAATAGACTTTCTAAGTATGATTTAAGTGATTTTGCAAAGGATGACAGGAGAAATGACCATGCTGGTGTTATGAAGTGGCATGCAAAGGACATCCTATCCTCCAATACTTATTTTGTTCTGAACATTTGTGTTTTTCAACTATGGTTATGATCTATAAAAACTTACTCAGTCAAAGAGCTGTCCAGCCAAAGACCTTCCCTAAGTGATCTCAGAACCTGAGCAATCAGGAAATGGTTTTTGCTGCTTGTATTTTCTTTGACTTGTTGCAGAAGTTGAGGTACTGTGATCTGTAAATCCAGAGGAAGGCTTAGATATTGTCTCTCACCCTATTCAGAATAGAGATACATCATTGTTAACATCATGCACATTGATCAACAAATACAACAGGTGGCAAGAAAATGCATCTTTCTTTATATTTCAAATCCATTTGGCATCCTATGTTGTCTTGGTTGTTTTTCAATGCCAGTACACATGGCTGTTGTGTTCTGAATAAGATAATAAACAACAGTAGATCACAAAGTAGTCATGAAGTTGTACCAGTGCCATATCATAGTGGGACAAGGCCCAGAGTATGGCCCATCTGGGATGCTGGCAAGGGAGGATGGACATTCCCACCCTGGGAGGGTTGTGCACATAGACACACCCCATGTTTGATCTCCAGAGGAGGATGGAAACATACAGTGGGTGTTGTTTTCAAAGATGTATGGTATTGTACTCGACCCTCATCAGGTCAATAATTGAGTACAATGCTCCCTTTGGTGTATACCTTACCAGGCACCTGCAGCAATTTGAAAGAGCTTAGAGATTTCTAACCAAGAAAATTCAAGGTCTCCAGCATGTCATACATTGACAGACTGAAGACACTGTACTCAGTAGCATACAGACTACTTAGAGGAGACTTGTGCTTGGCCTATAGAGCAATCTCGGACCCAAACCTAATGGAAATGTTGCACATCCGCAAGTCAAATGGGACAAGGGTCAACCCCTCCGGGAACCTTAACCTGACCTGTGACATAAATAGGAGCTGCTGGAGAGACAGATATGTTTCTCAGATGTTGCTACTCCTCTGGAATAGGCTAACAATTCACATTAAAACAAAGCCCCTCTATGACCCTGTTTAAGTGTAACCTGGATGACTGGATGGGAAACCGTAAATTCTTTCCGGGGATTTCACCTATGACACCCCCTAGATATGGGCAGTCATTGCTAACTAAGATCTCAAGTTTAGGCATGATCCTTGTATTGGATTTCTCTAGTATTATACTTGGGTACACATGGCTAGGCTTTTAAATACCTTTGGGTCAGTAGCCTAGTAACCACCTATGAAACCTATAAGCCAACCTGATACTTTTATAGATAAAACACTGATTAGGGTTGCCACCGCTCCATTTTTTTTCTGGACTATCTGGAAATCAAACTGATTCTCTGGTAGTTCGGAAAACACTGTACAAACTCTGGTATTCTGTTTCAAAAAGGAAACAGGCTATTGGAGTTTGTAAATCGGCCGATTTACTATGCTTTTTTACAGAAAAGCATAGTAAATCAGCTGAAAGCTGGCAGCAGGAACTGAAAAAGAGGGCGTTTCCTGCCAGGTGATGTCATCATGACATCACAAAAATGGGTGGGGTATGGGTGGGAGAGGGGTTAGATGGGCGGGAGATGGGGTGGAATGGGTGGGGTTAACGGTGACAGGGGCGTGACTTTACTCCAGTTTTAGCCATGACGAAAGGTGGCAACCCTAACACTGATTAAAACAACAGTAAGATTATTTATTCTTCAGTAAACCCTTATTATCTGGAGTTGAAAACCCTTAGATGTTGCATTGTGGTTAATTTTATGTTTCTGCTCAAAAATATTTATTGCAGTTTTAAAGGCAAAGTATCTCTGTATACCGGATCTCGGAAATGAAACTGCAAATAAAATTGACTACATAACTATAAAGAACAACTGTTTGGAATGCTATTAACTTTATGATAAATTACATTTTAATAGATAATTTATATTGGAAATAGCGAGTAAGGTGTTTAAAATATATTTCTAAAAGAACAATGACATTTGACATTATCATGCAAAACTATAGGCTTCGTACACAATCACAAATGTCAATTTGAATTCCATCTCACTTTGAAATCCTAGTGTGGAAACTAGGCTGGCATTGGCATGGTTTGAATTCCATCAGTGCTAACCAGCTATGAAAAATGGGCCACTGTCATCAATATGTAATAGCCTGTCTGACACTTGTATAGGACAGAAGTCAAAGACCTTGCTGAAGATCAGTACAGAATATGAGAGCATGAGAATAATAGCTGTTAGAGGAGATGCAATAGTTTCAAACTGTGACTGGAGACCCAGCCTCCTACCCTAGTGCCATATCAGTAGTTAGAATCCCTGCCCTCCCATCCTATTGGCTGCTAAATACTCTATACCCCAGGATTCCTTTTTGTGATGAACAATAAAACTCTGTACCTCACATATCCTTCCAGTAGCAGTTGGAGTGGCCTAACCATTCCCTGCTACCTCAACAACCTATCCAGAGTGTACACTACTCTAAACCCACATACATCACTGGACTTCTGGTGAAGGTAGGCCTTACTGGACAACCATATTATCCCCATCATCATGCAGATGAAGTGTGTTCTTAGGTTTCATAGGTTCATAAGATGTTACTAGGCTATTGACCTGAGGGTCTTTACAAGCCTAGCTTTAAATCCCAATATAATACTAGATGAGATCATTTATGCCCAAGGTTTTTCTAGCAAGCACTACCCATGTCCAGGAGAAAAGCCAGTGGGTCCCCACTGTTGACAGGTCTGCTGGTAGAGGTAAAGTCTCCCACTTTGACTGAGTGTTGTCAATCTATGAGCCAGTTTGCAACCACCTGACAACATGGGGGTTAATATTCAACTGAGTAAGTTTGTCAATGATGCCCGAATGTGGGATAGTGTCGAAGGCCTTGGCCAAGTCAAGATAGACTGTATGCATGGCTTTGCCCTCGTCTATGGCTCTAGTCATGTTTTCAAAGAGATCCGCCAAGTTTAGCAGGCATGATCTGCCCTTGACAAAACTGAACTAGGATGGATGCAGGGTTTGGAGATCACCTATATATTTATTTATGAAGTTCATGATGATTCATTCCATTACCTTACAGGTGAGGCTGGCTAAACTTGTGTGTCTATAGTTACCTGGGTCTGTTCCCAAGCCACCCTTGTGGAGGAGGATAACAGTCACTGTGCTGCATTCAGTGGGACAAAGTCAGTACTTAACCTGTGGTTGAATAGAGTGCCTAATGAAGTAGCTAGCTCTTGTTTTATAACATTAAGAACACAGCCCAGAATGCCATCTGGTCCCATGGAGGCTGTGCTCTTAGCCTTAGAGAGAGCATTGATGACTTGCTCTTTGGTGATGCAGGGAGGAGGAGATGAAGAAGACATGGTTTGTGGTATGCTTGGGGAGGATAGGGGGGTGAAATGTTTGCCAAAAATGTCTGCTAGCAGGTTTGCAATTTCCGCAGGGTCAGTGTGTGTGATGCCATCCACAATTAATTCAGCACACATCTGAGTCCTACCTTTTAGGTTGCAGACATAGCTGAAGAAAGCCTTATGGTTATCCTTGGCTATGGTTCCTCACTGAAGATTTTGATTTGTCTTATTTGCTTGTTTAGGCTGAGGAGGGTGCTCTTCTAGTTCTGGGATCTCACTTTTGTATTTTTAGACAGCAGTTTCTTTCGCTTATTGTATAATTTATTAATGCTAGATGTCCACCAGGATGGTTTGTTTTTTACTTCAGGATCTTGCTTTAATCCTGTCTGGCACGGCTATAGCTATACATTTGTGTACATTTTTATACAGGGCATCAATGTATACCTTAGTAAATCCATCAGTGTCATCTGTGGAAACTGGAGCTTGGAAGTCAATTATACCTTCCCTTAGGTGGGTATAGTTAGCTTTGGTTAAGTTTTTTTAGCCTGACTTTTCCTTTGGGAGTTCTGGTGGTATTGCTACATCAAAAATGACTGATTTATGGTTGAATTTAACCACTGTGGGTCCTACACTTGAGGTGTTGCATCGGTCACTCATATTGGTGAGGACCAGGTCTAGAATATTGGAGCCCCTTGTGGAGTGGTGCACTATTTGTTCCCGGGCGTTTGAGTTAACAAAGTCCAGGAACTTTTGTGAGAGTGAGTTTGGGTTCGTATAAGTTTCCCAATTAATGGAAGGATAGTTGAAGTTACCCATGACTAGGGTGTTAGGTTGTACCTTAATTGTCCCAAGTAAGTCTAAATAAACTGTGTGGGCATATTGGTTCAAGGAAGGGGACCTATAACTGATGACCTGAAGGGGAAGGAGGTCTTACGGTAATCTAGACTTGGAGTAGCTCCCCAGCGTTTTCTTGCCTTACTAGTCTAGAGGTGTAATTATCTTTAATGAAGATAGATACTCTACCTTCTTTGGTTCTCACACCTTCAATTTGCAGTCAGAAAGTGTGGAAGGCATTGTAGCTTTGCAAGGCCAGGGTTCTTTTTGCGGCCTTGAGTCAGGTTTCTGTGACTGCACCAGACATCAACATCTTTCAGGGAGAAGAGTGCTTCCAGAGAGTGCAATTTCTGATTTAAACTCCTAACATTTAGCAGCACAATCTTTAGTTTCTTTGTGTGTGATATTTTCTTGTTGGAAATTTAATTTTTGTGACCTTGCCTAAAAAGACATTATGGATGAGTCAAGTGCCTTAGACAGCAACCCATAACCTAGAGGTGCCAGGTGAAGTCCATCTCTGGCAAAGCAGCCTGGTCTGTCCACCATGCCATCCCAGGCTGATAGGAATGGGATCCCCTTAGAATGACACCAGAAACTAAGCCAATTATTGAAGTCAGTCATTTTCTGTTTATATTGTGGTATCATCCTAGGTGAGGGTAAAATGCTACTCAAAACTAGGGACATACCCATCTGGGACACATATTCAAAGATCTCAATCATGTGTGTCTTTATATAGTCCAGAGAGGTACAACTCAGATAGTTCACAGCAACATGAACTATGACAGTCACAATGCTACTTGTTGAGAGACTTGAGTGCTATGTGAGCTGGTGAATCCTCATACCAGCCAGACAGCTGACCGTAACCTTTGCCTTTTTCAACCTGGTGAGTGGGGTGTCTGCATGTCTCACTATAGAGTCACCAATAACTATAACATTTGGAATAGTTGTGCATTGCCTTAAGGGCTTATTTGGTGAGACACAGGTGCTAATTTTTATGTGTATTGGGTGCTTTGAGTGTTGTGTTAGGTGTAGCATGTTTGTGTTTTGGAGGTCTCTGGTGTTTGAGTAGGTTTCCAGAGAGTACCTGTGCATATGAAGATTTTTATGTTGGGTGCATATTATAAATAGGAGTAATGGTGTGTGAGCTGACAGCCTGTTTAGTGTTGCTATTCTGGTGCGAGAGAGCAGTGATTCCAGATTCTTAATGTAGAAGCATCTCTCACAAATTCTACTTGCGTGGCTTAGGGGCATACCTCTCAACTTTACAGATTTTCACTGAATATCCAGATTTTTGCCTAATATTTTTGGTCCATTTTTCATAAAATTGTGGTTTTCTGGCAAATCATTAAAGAATGAAGTTAAAAAATAATGACATACATTTAAGTTTCATACTTCATACCCTTCAGAAAATTGATGCTAATGCAAAACTTGTTATTCTGTTAACTTTCTAAGTTTGTGAGAGCAGTATTTAAAAATTGTCCCTATTTTTGGGCCTTTGTCCCACTTTTATTTATGGCTTTGTCCAGATTTCTGGCTCTAAGAGGTATGCTTAGGAGTATGGGGTTGCCAGTGTACATGAGGCAGTTGCTACACTGCCTCAAAAAAAAAAAAAAAAAAAAAGAAATGTCCACCAGGCTGGCAGGAGAAACAGAGGGGAAACTGACAGTCCATAATGCAAGGTTTGAACCTGGTATCTCAGCAGATAAGGAGAAAAAGATTTGGGTATTGGGCAGGGAGCTATTTTAGGGTGACTAACCTATGGAGTGCACAGCAGAAGGTCTATAAAAGAGGGTATCTATAGGGTCTGATGTTGACAGGTAAGAGGTAAAAATCTCTGTTGGGTGGTTCATTGAACAGCTGAGAGCTATTCAAGGACTGCTGTGCTAGATAGATGCTTCTAAGGGAAATACTTTTATTGGCGCCTTTGCATCTATAACCACCATGATTTCCCCCCTGCATGATGGTGCACTACGCACAACCAAGAGCAAAGCAGCTTAATACAAAGAAACCAATGAAAAAACTCAAACTGAGCCCTTCACCAATGAAATAGCTCAAACTGAGCCCTGAACCAGTAACCTTCAGTCCTACTGTACTCTCCTGCCACAAGGGTAAGGGGGGGAGGGCTTCTGCTAAAGAAGAAGTCCTGATTTTTAGTGCTCAATCTACAAACAGAACTTAATTCTGCTGATCTGAATCCAATCTAGACTGTGGCCAACAGAAGTGCAATACAACAACAGAAAAAAAGCAGTATATATATTTTTTAATTTAAATACGCAACAGTGTAAAAAGCAGCATAGTTTTTACTTGAATTAATAACAGCAGAATAAAACAGCAGAAACAGATCTTTTCTTAAATTAAGTAAAATCAGAAGTTGGTTTGAAATAGTTAATGTGCAACAAATGCAGTAATAAAATACAGTGCAAAGCAGCAGCAAACAGTACAGTTTTGTTTTTAAACTGCGAAGTACAATCACCGTATATAAGAGAAGTGCAAAGAAAAAATACTTAGAGAGCCCTGTTGTGGGTTTCCCAGCACAGAAAGTCCAGGTAAATACCTACAGTTACTAGAAGAATAATCCCAGTCCTCCTAATGTAAAAGCACAGTAAGTGTGTGTCCAGAGTGAAGTGCTACCACAAACAAACTTAGATATGCATGCAGCAGTGTATCTTAAACAGCTCATAAAAGTGTGATTATTCAATAAAAGTACTTCACTTTGTATGAATGAGCCAAGAGCCACTTAAATGTACAGAATTTATAAAGGCAGTAAAAACAAGATAAGCTGATTAATAAGCTCTCCAGCTAATAAAACTACATGCAGAAATTTCAAGTGTTTCCTCAACCTAGACAGACCAGGCTACCTCCCAGTGCACTAGAAGGAAAATCCACAGATCATAATGATTAAGTAATGGATGGCCTAGTTTAGCATACCATGTTGGGTTGGTTTTGCTTTGTTGTCTATACCACAGTCCTTCCTCTCCACCTGAAAAAGCCAATCTACCACACTTTATAGTGCTTCTGGAGACTTTGCAGGCTTTTCCTCATAAATTCTGAATAGCCACTCATAGTAGAACAGGTTACAAATACAAATTATATTTATTACAATATTTTTTTCTGATTGAACATAGTCTTACAGCCTCCATTCTACTTCAGGTTTGTTTTTGAAAAATACAATATTGCTGGATAAAAAGCAAATACAGTGAGGTGAGCACTTTTATCCTCTGTAAAGCACTTCTTCAGACTAATTTTCTTTTCTGCAAAATAATTGAACCTTTATCATAAAAAGATGCATGTATTAAAATCATTTAAATCAAATTACATTTGTGGGTATGATAGAATCACACTACATTAGTCATAAAAATTCTGTATAACCCACAGACCAATCATTGTCCCCTAGCATTTCAAATATTAATGAATTCAACTCAGCTGTAAATTCATTGGTTTATAGACCATTGAAAAGTCCTGTCAATGAAAATCATTAATTCCAAACTAGTATTAGAAAGCTACAGAGTAGAAACCACATAAAGACCAGGGGATGGTAGAGCACCTGTGTCTGGGTCCATAGCCTAGTGGAAAGAGAAGTACACTACTATTGCAAAGGGAAGGGGTGGGGTGGGTTGATTAAATTTCAGTAAGACTGGGGCCAAGTAACTAATCAAAGCTGTAATTGGACAGTTATGAAGTTGAGTTTAAACAGCTGTAAACAGGAAGAGATTAAATAAGGGGACCTATGTAATAAAGAACACCTCTGTAGATACTGTGGTAGTATAGCAAGCCAAAAAAGGCTTCAAAGGGGACACCCAGCAGCTTGCTACATAAGTGTGGTGGAAACTGGAGTAATAGCAGTGAGGGGAGCATAGGACACACACAAAATTCATTGTGATGTTTTTTGTTTCCATTCACTAAGATTTGAAAAAAAGTACTATTGTGTATTTCCACTGGTTTGTGTGTGTGCGTGTATGTATGTGAATGTATGTATATGTCTGTATATACATATATACATACATACATATATATATATATATATATATATATATATATATATATATATATACACAGTAAGACGCTAGAGCGTCTTCTGCGTGGAGACATGCGTGAATGGGCGTACCTTCGTTGAAGGTTGTGCGTCAGGGCTGGTAACTCAGCACGTAAAAATCAACTACCAATCATTAGCGGACCGGAGTTTTTGCTGTGGCGACCCCTAACCGGGAAAAGCCGAAAGACACAAACAAATATATATATATATATATATATATATATATATATAGAGAGAGAGAGAGAGATACATAGAAATATTTCAAGCACAGGCATTAATGCCCTTCTAGCTTGCCAATATACCAAAACACTTGTTCCCATAATAAGTATCCAGACTGTTCTTAAAATAGCTAAACTAGTACTTGCTTTACTGTAATTTGGTAGTCTGTTCCATGTATCAGTTACTCTGACAGAGAACCAATTAGTGCATTTCTCATTCCTATAGAATCTTCTACATAGGTTGTCTGATTTTGTTAACCCCAAACATTCCCAGAGGTAGTTGTCACTAAATGCCATATATACCAGAGTAAGATCTCCTCTTAGATATCTGTAAGAGACACTGTACAAGTTCAGATATTTTTGTCTTTCATAATAACTTAATTTTTCACATCCATGGTACCCTTGGTATATTGGTTTATTGTACTCTTTCCAGTTTACTCATGCTTATTTTCTTATAGGATTTCTATATAGTTATTCCATACTCAAGTGTGGGTCTAATGTAACTAACAAACAATAACTTCATTATTTTTGATTTCCTAGACTTTATAAATCTTTTTATACAAACTATAGTTCTATAACTATCATTAACCAATTGGTTGATATGATTAGAAAAACTCATAGCTGAATCTACCCATATACCCAGGTCCTTAAATGAGTCTATAGTTTCAATCAGTGTGTGCTGTATTCAATATTCACCTTTCAATTTATGCGTACCAAATCTAATATGCTTAGTTTTTTATATATTTATCAGCATATTATTCTCCTGTGCCCAAATGGTCAGTTTAGTCAAGTTATTTTGCAGACATGCCTTATCTGTAACACATTTAATCAGCTTACCCAATTTCAGGTCATCTGCATATAGACTGTAGAACACCTCAGATGAAAAATTTGGGTCTGAAAGATACAATCTAAACAAGTAAGGACCTAGGCCAGAGCCCTGTGGGGATACCCTGATTGTAACCAATGATTTTGCCTGTCAGGTTGCTGTATGAAACTTGCCATGTCCTATTTGTGAGCCATGCAGCTATCCATCTTATCAAGAGTACATCAATACCTAGTTATACTAATTTATTGATCAGTGTTATGTGTATGACTCTGTTGAATGCTGAAGTTAAATCTATATAAATTACATCACAGCACAATTTTTCATTCATAGCTGTTATTATATTGTTAAAGAACATCATGTTACATGTGGTAATAGATCTGTTTTCAACATATACATGCTGATACATGGTTTTAAGTCCCAACATATCCATTTCTGACAATAACTTATCCAATATTACCTTCTCCATTGTTTTTCCACAACATGAAAGAAGACTTAAGGGTCTATATGACTCTGGGTTTGTCCTACTCCCCTTTCCCTTAAAAACAGGTTTTATATATATGTATAGACCAACTTAATAGAAAGACTAGTTTTCTGTATTATCTTAACTGTAGAAATCTTTATCTGAATCTCCAAGAACTTCAAATGTCATATAATTTAGGAAAAGGTTTGTCCCATGAGTCTTTACACTGATTTTTGTAATATATACAAATGATCTCATAAAAAACTACTCCATATGAAAAATATTTAGGTCTTCATTTGAGTCTTTATGTTTATACAATCTTAAGTATGTATAAAAGGAATAGTACCTCTGAAAAATAGTTTGAGCAATTCCCCCCCTTTTTTGCATATGAAATATGCAGGCTAGGATTCAGAAAGCCTTGGCACGATGGGGAAGCCTTAGCTTGGAAATGTTCCCACTGTACTAAGCCTTTCTGATTAAGAGACTGCTAAAAAGCCAAAGGCTGGTGTCAAGGGCACAGCTGCATGCTAATACAGCAGTGCAAGGCACTATCTAATGTTAATTACCCAAATGCTGTTACCCTGAAATATCCGAGGTTTATGATTTGCTTGGCAGAACTGTATATCAGTATGTGTGATATAACTTTAATAAGCTTTCCAGTCAGTCAACATATACATATAAGTACTGAGCATGTGCAAGCAAGAATGCCATTTTGAGTGAGCAGCCAGAGTGTGAGCATGCAAGTATGTAGTCAGTCAGATAGTTCGTTTATGTTTAATGTCCCTGACATTCATCCTGATGTATTAGTATACAATAAACTACTTAAACACTCAAGCCTCAACATCTTCGTAATGCACATAAGTGTGACATAGTGTCAGAAGTGGGATACAGAGTTACAGCCCTGAGGCAACTGGTTAAAGTTGGAGGAAGATACAGGAGTGGATCATCCCTACTGCTCAAATGACTCACAAAACAGGTCAGAAACAAACTCCAGATAGTAAAACTCACTTAAATGATTTTGTTCACTATAAATATGAAAAGAAGCACTCAGAATGGTCAAAGCAACTTTCTTATTAAATGAAATGTCTGAAACTGTGACATATTGATAAACATATTAGAAATAATTATAAAAATGTTTGAAACAATATCCGAATTGTATAAAATGTACAAAAAAGGGAAAATGACCATATTTTTTCACTATGTGCTACTTTTTTGTATTACCTGAAGCTATTTAAAATATCTGAGGTGTGCAAAGTGTTTGCAAGTATGTGTAGTATTACAGTCCAGTTATTTCACAAAGTAAAGTTGTTACAAAGAATATTTTGCAAAGTACAGTTATTTCAAAGCATATTTCACAGAGTACAGTATTTCAAAGAGTTTATTGTGCATTTGAATATTATTATAAGTACCTGGTGTGTATGAACGTTCATACATAATTACAAGGGTCATTTTGGATTGTGTTTTACTATAATCTGTGGGCATGGCAGAAGGATTTCGCAGACCCGCACCCCTTGCATTTGGTAACAGTATTGCAGAAAACTGGAGAGCGTTTGAGCAGGAGTATGATATTTTCATACAGGCTGCTTTTTCTGACAAAGACGCATGTACAAAGGCAATTATTCTGCTTAAATTAGCTGGTTCAGAGGCCATTGAAAAAGAGCATTCATATGTGTAAGAGCGACAAGAGCAATTCAAAATTTTACTTTAGGAGGAAAAAGTGATCACTGTAAAATCATGATGGCCACCCATTCACTCCTAGAGGAGAATTAATGGTTCAAATAAATTCATTGAAAATGTGGGGGTGGGAGTTAGGGTGAGTAAGTGTGTGTGTGTGTGTGTGTGTGTGTGTGTGTGTGTGCACATGTGCGTGCATGTCTGTAGAAACACGAATGAAGCTGCATGAATGGTATGTGTGTGTGTTTGTGGATATGTGTGCTTGTCTGTAGGGGCATGAATGAAGCTGCATAAATGTGTGTGTGTGTGTGTGTGTGAGTGTATGTGCATGAGTATAAATATTTGCATGGGTAGTTAGGTAGGGAATCAAAGGGAGTGTGTGTGTGTGTGTGTGTGTGTGTGTGTGTGTGTGTGTGTGTGTGTGTGTGTGTGTGCTTGAGGTGGCTTGTTGTTAATGAGTAGATTGTGTGTCTGGATAAATAAACAAATGGGGAATAGGCTTGTTGTTAATGAGTAGATTATGTGTGTGTGTGTGTGTGTGTGTGTGTGTGTGTGTGTGTGTGTGTGTGTATATAACTGTTAAAAAGATGCTGATTACATTTTTATTCCTAGACAATTTTCAAGAAATATGGCATTTAACGGATATGATATATCTATTTTACTGGAACATAAATCATATGACACTGAGCTTATCACTAGCATGTTTGAGTATGGCAGTACTAGTGTGTGATTCAGAGACTTGTTAATGAGCCAATAAAGTGGTCTTTCTCATTGCAGCCATACCTATCTCTGAAATAACATTTTCTCAATATAGCACTAATTGTCAAGCCTGCATTTGGCAATTAGCATGAGTGGTGAACATTTTTCTGAATCCTAGAGACAGTATTTATATTTATAAAACTTCTGGCCTGCATATGTGGACAACATACTACAGTGGGTTGCTAATGAGCTCCATTCTGTAGTCTTGGACTTCATCTGTCACAATGCCATGCTCTTGAGTTCAGTCCTGTTCTTCATTCACTGTCTACATGGAGTTTTCATGTCCATGTGGGGTGTTTTGGGGGGATACTCCAGTTTATTCCTACCCCCCTAAAACATTACTTTTGTTTTTGTTACTTTAAACTGACCAAATATACTGTGTTTAACCTTACTTTTGTGGATTAGGTCATGGCTGAGAAGGACGTGATGATCAATTAACTTTCCAGATTAACAAATGAATACATTAAAAGTAAATTAAAAATGTTTAAGCAACTAAATATTTAGTGAAGTGTTGTAGTGTCTTTTTTCTTCCTATTTGTCAGCATGAGTAGCCCCCTAAATACTGACATAGCAGTTGCTAACCCCAGAGCATTGTGAAGTTGCTGGTGTGAGCACTGTGGTATTCTGTCACCATTATAGCTCTCAGCCATACTACTGTTTTAGGGGGATAAAGCCATGACTACTGATTAGTAGCTCAGGCAGCTACTGGAGGTAAAGTGGGGGAAGACAGCAATAAAGAGACTAAGCCTGTTTACGTTTACTTGGGTAGAGGAAAGGTTTGAATGTGCTCAATATGTTGCCTTGGTGGTTGAGCCCTGGTGTGGACTAGAGTCTGCTGAGGCGCTTTTTCAATGATGCGGGCTCATCTGGACATCAGTTGTGGAGGTGGTTGGTATTCTTCACACAGGTCTATTGAATATCTTCATTCTTTGGGCCACAGTTGGCCTGTGAGGGGGATATGTAATGCTGTCCTCTGCAAGCATTAGTGGTGACTGACAGGTTCACTCTCCACATGTGACACTTGCTTCACCGGTTGTGAGGTGAAGCTAGCAACTCCAACCCAGCAGGGTTAAGCCTTGCTAAGTTAACACAGATACATGACAATGAGTACAGTGGGGACTTTATAGGTTCATAGATACTTACTGGGTTTTTGATCCATGATGATCTTTATAAGGCTAGCCTTTCATTCTCATGAAGTTTTTTGCCCTTATATTTTAAGTATAAATAAATCAAAGACAAGCAGGACATTTACATGTTGCTCCTGTTTATGAGGGTCAAGGATGCTAAACAAGGGGTGAATATCAGGTTACCTATCCATTCATCCAGATTATGTTTAAATAGTTTAAGAGAAGGACTTTGCTTTATGTGGAAAGGAAGGTGATGCCAAAAAATTGGTATTCTCTGTGATGCACATCTATCCCTCCAACATGTTCTATGTATGTTGCAAAAGTGATTTAGATCTTGTGAGTGGGGGGTTATGTACATATTGGACTTGGGAATGTGCAATAGGTCTGACTGGATATTGAGGCTATGTACGTGAGAACAGATATCACCTGTCAGTAGCATGAATGACACAGAGAAGAGGAACAAGGTCCTGAGACAATTTGCATATGATTTTGGTCATTGATTTTCTTAGTACAAAAGCTTTGTGTCAATTCAAGTTGTCAGATGTTTGGCAGATACATACCAAAGGGGACATTATGCTCAGTGATTGGCATGCTGAGTGCTAGAATACAGTGGAATGGTTGCATCCCAGGACCTGGACAACATGCCTTAGTCATACGTTCTGAAATAAAAATGTTCTTACAGTAATGGATATGTGTTGATCAAAGGACATTTCATTGTCTACATAGGTTCCCAGGTTCCTTACTACTAGATCAGTTTTCAGGGGTGTGTTGTCAATGTGATAGTTACAACAGACTTCCTGGTAACCAAAGGATGCTATTTCACATTTCTTAGCATTTAATTTTAGTCCACAGTTACGACACCAGCTATTCATTTGGGAAAGGCCCTCTTTGAGAATCTTACTGTCCTCTGGGGAGTTAATGATTGCACCAAATTTATAGTCATCTGCAAACTTGGTCAGGCATAAACTTTTTATAGTAGCTTTGACCTCCAAGAAGAAAATGTAAAGGAGGATTGGTCCAAAGACTGAACCCTGGGGTACACTGCTAGCAACAGGTCTTTTGGAGAGGGTAAAACAGCCAACCCTAATTTCCTGGATTCTGTTTGTGAGCTAGTTTGTTATCCAATGAATTACATAGGAGTTAACATTTAGTTGGGTAGTTTATCTATGATATCCGAGTATGAGATGGTGTTGAATGCCTTTGCAAGGTGTAGACATGTGGAGTATACTGATTTGCCCTTATCCATTGCTTTATTAACCTTCTTGAAGAAGTCAACCAAGTTAATTAAGCAGGGTCTCCCTTGACAAATCCAGAGAATTTGTAGGATACCTATATCCTTACTTATTAATTCCATAATGATCCTTTCTGTAGCTTTACAGATGAGGCTGGTCAGACTTATAGCACTATAATTTCTTGGGTCCATTGATGCTCCACCTTTATGCGACAGGATGACAGTTGCTGTCCTGCATTCATCCAGCATGAAGCCTCTTTGGAGCCAAACATTAAACAACCTCTTTAAGGAGTCTGATTGGTCCTGTTTCAGGCTGGCTAGTAAGCAGCCCAGTATGTTACCTGGACCTATAGAAGCAGTGCCCTTATCCTTGTTCATGGGAGATTTGAGGGATGAGGTGTCAATGCAGGTAGAAATATCTGGTAGTATAGGAGGGGAGAGGGTGTGAAGTTAGAGCTGAATCTGTCCACTAGTAGAGTGGCTATGCTGTCTGGGTCCAAGTATGTGATATAATTTACTATTAGTTCTGCACAGTGCTGGGCATAGAAAGGGTCACTCAGCCACAGAAGTATGAAACCCCATCCTGCTGTGGAATTGCATTAAGAAAAAATGTTACAACTCTAAGTGTATGGTAACTGTACAGCAGTGCTTCTACAACATAATTACCATGGCATCCAATGATTATTCCATCATCTTTGAGAAAAGCAGCACCTTAACTTAGTTGCCCTAGCTGAGCTTTGTGAGAGCCCATTATTGTTAGAAAAATTATATTTGGGCATAATTACAATAGCACACTTCAATTAGCCAACAAATGTCTTTCATTTCACCTGAATTTTATCCTTGTTGTTTTGTCTTCATATTGAACTGTGCTACTGAGTCTGTTACATATTGACTCTGCCAGTGATTTTTTTCTCTTGCAACTAGTAAGTTATGATATCAATTTTGATATCTAATACACTGATTGTATTGAATCTGTTATGATGCATAATGCCATTTTGTTTTATATTGGATTTACAGATGGCATGGTATTGACCTACTATTAGTATTTATTTATTTATTTTTTTACTTTTTTCCCCCTCTACCAGCCGACCTTGAGATCCTTTCTCGGTCAGCCAGCCCACTATAATGCATAATTTCATTTTTGTATTCTATTGACCTATTGTTATTGTTCTTTATGCCAAAGTGGCCCAGGTTGGCCCTGAAAAGGAACTTTGTACCAGTGTACTTACCTGGTTAATGGATTTAAAAAAATTAAGTGGGTAAGTAAATGAATAAATAAATATTTTGTGATACTGTTACTGTGGGAGCAACAGCATTTTGACGTCATTATTCAAGGACTGCAGTCTGATATTGATGCTCTCAAGGAGACCTTAGGGATGGCATACTAGAGGATACCACTGTGTTTTGCACTGGAGCAGCACATACCTAGCGGCATAGCTCTCAACTCCTCCATTTTCAAGGAAATGCTCTATGTTTGAAATAAATGGCAGCAGTAAACCACTGCAGATATTCCACTACTGCTACTAATCACTTTTATTTAGGCTTGCCGATTGGCACAGTTGTACTGAAGCTAATGATACTGTCAAAGAAATGCTTCCTGGAGTAAATTATCAGCTACATTATCCAACTGCAGTCACTAATTGGATTAGTCATTTGTATTTACATAATTAGAGGCTTTCATGGTAATTGACAGCTGTGCCACAAACAAAACATTTTCTTTTCTCAGTATGTACCTCTCTACAAAATTACCCCTATATTTTCAGTTTGCAATCATTTACTTGAAGTGGACTCAGTCGAATCTACTTCGCTCGAAACCCGAAACTGAAATGTTGGCAATGTTGAGCTCTAATATTGCTGAAGTACAAATCTCGCCCCTATCTCGACCCATGTTGACGTTCATTCCTAGGTTGAATTCAAGGATCATTATTAGATCAGCAAACACTTAAACAAGCGAATGCTGATTGATCAACCTTATTTTAGCAAAAGTTAAAAATATCGAAGCAATAGAAACTCAAATTTTTTCCTAGAGAAAGAATTTGGTTGTCCGTTTCTGTTGCTTCGGTATTTTCAGTGCTGTGGTGGAAAGTTACGGATCAGATTCAGGTAAGTGTGCGATTTTGTGGATGTGAGTGTTAGGGTGGGTTAGGTGGGTTAGGGTTAAGGCTCGGGTTAGGTATGTGTGCGATTGTGTGGACATGAGGGTTAGGGCAGATTTAGGTGAGAGGGTTAGAGTGCGGGTGAGGTGAGTGTGCGATAGTGACAGACCTTAGGGTTAGGGTGTGGGTTAAGGTAAGTGGATAGTTAGTGGTGTGTGCATAGTTTAGTGTAGGGTTAGGTGTCAGATTTTAGGTGTATGTATGTGGATTTCTGTTTGTTTGGTGTGCTTGTGTTGTGTGTATTTGATTTGGATCAGCGATTTTTTTCCTAGGGAAAAAAAATCGCTGATCTGACAGTTCGAGATTGTAAGCTTTCACTTACATAAGGTTGATCAATCAGCGTTCGCTTTTTTAAGCATTTGCTGATCTAATAACGACCCAAATTCAACATGTATTTCAGCAATACCGGACTTCACAGAAGTGAGTCGATGATATAACCATTCGACCTAGTCCACTTCAAGTAAAATGATAGTAAATGTATATTTTCATATGTAAAAAGCTGAAAGAAGCTCTTTCATCCCTTCTGTGGCATTTCTTTCCTATTCAATATTCTTAGTGCATACTATGTTTTGTTTGAAACCTCTTGATACTTTCTTTAGGAATTCATCTCCCTGGCTCTTTCAATTTTTTTTTTTAAGCCAGGGTGAAAAAGCAAGATAGGCCTTTTTTCTTTCCCTCCTACTGGTCATATGGCTATTGAATCTCTAAGAAATTACATCTATGTTACTGCTTACTTGTTACTTTCAGCTGCTTTCTATCCTTTCCCTGGGACCATATACACATGGAGCCTTTGGAAATTCATAGGTCTTTAACTTTATGGTACGACAGTGAAGAAGTCTAATGGCAATAACAAAAATGGACTGATTTAAGGAACTGATTCCTGTTTTTGAAAAGAAAATATAATTTACATATCATTTGCATCAAAAGAAGAAACTGATTGTTGTAGAGTGTTTAAAACAACAAAGAACCCAAACCAGGTTGTATCACTGGAAGAAAATTTTTAACAGCTTGTCATGAGATTCTCAAAGTTAGCAGTAATAAGTGTTGCCATTCTAAGTACACACAATCAAAATGTGGCATTAAGAGAGTAAGGCAAGATAATCCCATCTTTAAGGACTCAGGCTGCATTATAGGAAATAGGCGAAATCGCATCAGTAAGTCTGCCCCATTTGGGCATTTCAGGTTAAAAGAAAATAAATATTAGTAATGAGTACTTATAGACAGTATTCATTGAGCACTTTCATACCCTCAGAACAGGGACTTCATCAGAATACATGCCTTCTATTAAGTCCAACATTTATAGCCCAATGTGTTGATGACATCACAGCCACACACATGCATTTAAAGGCACAACCACTTTTTTTAAAAAAAATACAGTTAAAAAAAATTGTAAACATCTAAAACCATATTTACTGCATTAAAAATAAGCTTTCCTAACTTCATGGAAATTTTTAACATAGCCTTTTGTCCCTAGCTCTCTTAATTAACAGGGGTTTTACAGAAATAACTTTATTTAAACCAATGCCCTCCCCTGCCTGCAGCTTGATCTGCCATTTAACTTTGTTTTCTTCCATTAAATTTCTGTAGATCCACCCCCCAGGGATAACTAATACTTTCTCTAAGATTCCAAAATGGAACCCCTGAAAGTTCCTACAAACTAGAGAATGCCTATACAGTGCATTGTTATTATTCTTAGTGGATATCTGATACAGGTGTTCATATATCCTATTACGTAATTACTTTCGGTTTTGCCAACATAATATGCTGGACATCCCTTACACATAAGGTATAAGACACCTGATGTGTGACAGTTACCCTTAACAAATTTTACTTTTGTTTTTAAGGGTATTTTCTAAAATAACCATTTTACAATGTACTATGTAGCAATATTGTGAACAGGATGCACACTTTGCAGTACCATCATACTTGTTAACTTGTGTGTTCTTCACATATTCAAAACTTTCTTTTATGTTTACCCCAGTTTTGTATACATAGGAGGGTCTCTCTCCTATAACCCTACTCAAATCTGGGTTTCCCCTGAGAATGGCCCAGTTTTTTTCCAATATATCCTTCACTTTCCATACCTTCACCCAGTATGGTCAAATCATAGCCTTTTCAAAGTTTTTTTGTCACTGAGGTGACTCTAACCATGTTAAAATTTCCTAACAGGGGTTTGAATCTCTTACCCCATTCCCTTCTAACATAGTCCACATTTTCCTGAACCATGTCCTGTGGGTATCCTCTTTCACAGAGCATTTCTGCTACTTTCTGTAATTCATTCTCAAGGTCACCAGCCAAAGAGGTCATTCTAGCAATCCTTACCATTTGGATTTTCACAATACTGACTTTTTGGTGTGTGTGTGGGTGGGGAGGGGGGGTGACTACTTGTGTGTTCAAGGTAAGAGTTGATAAATGTAGGTTTTCTATATATTTTGGATGTAAAATCACTTGGAGTTTTGAAAAGCTGAGTGTCAAGGTAACTAATGGACAAGGGATTACTTGTGTGAGTGAATTTTAAGAAACTGGTAATGGAATTCAGATACTTAAATTCTTACACTCTATGGAACTATTCCACAGAATAAAAATGTTGTCCAAAAATCTTATGTTTAATTTGACATTTTGAAAATACTCACATCTAAAGACTTTATTTAACTCCCAGTCAAGGAGAACCAGGTTTGTAAATATGGGAGGACATGAGGCTCCCATAGCAATACCTTTGTTTTGTCTGAGTATTCTCCTTCAAAATATATATAGTTGTAGTCTAAAACTACCCCCATGAAATCAAATACTAAATTTACTTTCTCATTAGAAAAAAAATGACATTTTATTCAAACAGCAAACATATCTAACCCTTCTTCCCTAGGGATACAAGTGAATAAATCCACTACATCGATGATCACAAAAATCAAGTTGTTTTCCCAAAGCTCTTCCTTAATTCTACCCAAAAAGTCCCATGAATCTTCACTAAACGCTCCACTTTATTCACAACTTGTTTTAACCAAAAGTCTATGGTGACACCAAATGGTTAAGCTTTTGACCCCTGTCCTGCTACTATTAGCTGAAATGTTAAATTACTTTAACCCTTATGGGTTTTCGGAATCCCAAAAATGGTAGCCACCATAGGGTTCTTGACTTCCAAAAAGCTGTAAATTTCAGGTGTAATACGCTCATCCAATAGGTATTCTTCCAAGTAATAATCTATTCTTCTGTAACTAATGTTGACTTCATTAAGTGAAACATGGGTATATACACTAGTGTCATGTAATATCTATAGGATTTTTTGGGAATAATGTAAAGCATCAAAGATGACCATCCCACCCCCTTTTTCTGGACACATAATCCTAATCGTCCTGTTGTTTCTGAGCTGTTCAGGTAATCTCATCTCTGTCCCACTAAGATTTCTATATGAAAAACTCTTTTTCTCTTTTAATTTTAGAGCATATAAATCCTTAGTCACAGCCTTCTCAAAAAACATTTAGGGTGGGGCCCATTGGTGGGTTATACACGCTCTTGTTTTCAATTTCTTTGTTCTTAGGAAGACTAACATGTTCATCACGGTCCCTAAACAGGAAAGCTAAATTCAGTTTTCTCATGTATATTTTTAACTCCAAAATGGTGTCTGTGTAATCAAAGCCTCTGGCTGGCACATATTTCAACCCCTTCATAAATAACAGAAATGCTCCTTGGTTAAAGTTATTCCTGAATAATTATAAATGTGGTAACCCCTAAATGTGCTAACCAGTCCATTCCTTGAAATTTCATTGCCACTGTTCGTTGTTATTCCCTTCTCCACTTGGTTCTGTTGACCCACTGATTTAGTGCCCTTTCCTGGTCTCTTCTCTCCCCCACATTCCATTTCTCCTGTGCATGAAAAAAATGTTGATTATTTCTATGATTATTGTGCTGAAAACTGTTATCATGACCATTAGAGTTGTAAAGGGAACTTCTCCTTTTATTCCTATACATATACTCTTCTTTGTGAGGGTGGGTGTGGGTGTAGGTATATCCCCCTCCCCCCACCAATTTTATGTTCTTTTTGTTTCAAAATGTATGCTCTGTTCTCTTTATACTCTTTTAAATCCCTTTGTAACTTTTTACATTTTTTATCAAAAATGCTGTTACACTTGTTTTCCACCATTTTAAACTGTTTAAAATATAGATTTTCAAATTGTGAAAAAAAAATAGGTAATTTGTGATATCATTATTTAAAGTCTCGACTTCATTAATCAAACGACACAGTTTAGAATCATTGCATAAAACAATCTTTTCCACAAGCTCTAATCCATGCTTATTAAACATTTCAGAGAATTCAGTAATCAGTTTTTCATCATATTCTATCCCAAAAGGAAATTTGTAAACCCTTAGGCCTTTTTGCACAATTTTCTTTTGTAAACATTCATTAAAATAAGCATTCTCCACTTGGAGATTTCTAACATCAAACATTTTTTTCTCTAAAAGGAAAATGTTTTCTTTCAAAGTCCCAATCTTTGTTGCATATTTCACAGTCTTTATATTGTTTCCCATATTTTGTTGGTCATTGAAAACAAAAGGCTTTTAAAAAAAATTGTCTATATCCACTTTATCAGTCCCATCCCATTAAATTGTCGTGTAACTGCAGTATTAAAACCAAAACCCCTTTCCCCTCATTGTATAAAACAGTACCTGTGTTTTTTGGCCTTGCAGCTGTGGTGGTGCAGCGGTAGCTTTGTTGCCTCACAGCAAGAGGTTCTCCCGTTCGATTCTCAGCTGGAGTATGGGGAGTGCCTTCTGTGCGGAGTCTGCATGTCCTCCCCGTGGTTGGGTGGGTGTTCGAAAGACATGCGTAAATGGGGTGTGCCTTCGTTGAAGTTTGAACATCGAGCTGGCACCTCGGTGTTCGTGAAAATCTACTGCCAATCATTAGCAGACCGGAGTTCTGCTGTGGCGACCCCTAACTGGGAAAAGCCGAAAGACAAACAACAACAACAACCAGTTCCATGCATTGTGGAAATGCTGGAATTACCATTTCCACCACTCTCCTTTGTCCCAGCACCATTTCTCAGTTCATTCATGTTTTTTTCTCCACTTGTAGAGTTTAAAATCAGATAGGATGCCAAATCTTGCCTCTCCGCAGCTTCCAGACCATTCCGCCATGTCTCCTTGTCTTCCCCAGTGGAAGTCCTGCCTCTTGGTGACTGACCACCATGTGTCTACTGTGGTGAGAAAGGTACTCTACATCACTCACCTGATTAGCAAAGGCATCGCCTCAAGAGCAAAAGAGGTTATAACTCCCCTGTACTCATCCCTCATCAGACCTGTTATTGAATATAATGTTCCATTTAGTATGTACCATACCAGACACCTGCAGCAACTTGAGAGACCTCAGACATTCCTAACTAAGAAAATTCAGGGTCTCCAGCACGTCTTATATGGACAGACTGAAGTTGCTGTCACTGTACCCAGTAGCATGTAGACTACTTAGAGGCAACTTATGTCTGGTTTACAGGACTATCTCTCACCCAAATCTAGTGGAAATGCTGCAATCTGTATGTCAAATGGGACTAGTCACCCATTCCAGGGACCTCAATCTAAACTGTGACATAAATAAGACCTGCTGGAGAGACAGCTACTTGTCTGAGATTGCCACTCCTTTGGAATAGGCGTCCAGTCCTTATCAAGCGGAGCACCTCCATGATCATGTTTAAGCGCAGCCTAGAGAAATGGATGGGAAATGGTAAATTTCTGCCCAGGATTGCCCCAGCTTCTCTCCTAAACATGGGTAGTCCTTGCTAGAAAGACCTTGGGCATAGTCGATATCTCTCATTTAGTATTATATTGGGATTTTACAGCTAGGCTTGTAAAAACCCTCAGGTCAGTAGCCTAGTAACATCCTATGAGCCTATGATTACAAGACCAGAAGGGAAAAAAAAAAATCAAAAAATTTTGCAACATTAAACAATGAGTGTATGTAACCAGTATTAAAATCTTGTGTAACTTAATGCAGAAAAGTTTCAACACTTATGCTTACTAGTAATACTATTTCTGACAAATGCATTGGAATTTGAAATGGGAAAACTCTGTTTTAGAAGGTAGTGTTACATATAAATTTAAAAGTGTTTTTAAGCCCATGATGTTAACGGGTCTATATTATGTGATCGAAGAATCTCTTCTTCGAACACATAATTGACACATATACAGCAAATGCTGTAAACCGCGAATGGCCATGTCTTCAAATTTTTTCCTTGGGAAACAATTCACGTGGCTGTAAAATAAAAAACAAACTTTAAAACACTAGTTAAGTGGGGGGCTGTGCTCTCACACCTTCCCTAACTAAATATACCAACTCCGAGATTGCTCTACATTGAAGAAAAGGGCAATTCCTAATAATGGCCAACTGAATTTTTTCACAAGAAAAATATTCAGGGACGTGGACGTTCGTGGTTTACAGCATTCGCTGTATGTGTCGATTATGTGTTCGAAGAAGAGATTCTTTAAACCATAATATAGACCCGATGTTAACTTACCTAATTTTTTCCAACATTGTCATGTAGTAGTCAATTAATGTGAATATAATGCTAATTAAAAATACATTGAAAGAATATAATACCAATACACTATCTAACGGTTAGTAAAAACTGTTATTGTCCAGTTTTCTAAGTTCAAGTACAGATTTGATGGGGCAGTTTGTGTTCCGTCCTGGGTGCCAGTGAGCTTTTATGTGAATTTGCTACACCAGTTACTTTTTCTCATGTATATTCCTGCGATGCCCTCAAGTGGGCCTATTGTTACTTTCTCTACTATGTGGAACACAAATTTCTCAAAGTTTCTGCAGTGCAGAGCAGGTCTGCTTTGTGGATTATTAAGATCTTTTACTTGGATGTTTGATATGTGTTTAGTGACCCTTACCTTCATGGCATTGATAGTCTTGCCTGTAGAATGCTGTACATGCTGTGCAGATGGCCCTGTAAACAAACTTGCTTTTGCAGTCATCTTTCACTGTGCTATAATATTTCTTTTTTGAGTTTGGGAAATAAAAGCTGTTTCTCTTACTCATAAGCATTTGCATACTGGAGTCATGAAGGGAAAGGTGTCAGCATTTGACTCTGTATTTGGCAAAGCATGTCCTTCTATCCAGCTCCTACTATTCCGCCATTTACGATCGATGAAAGTAGGCTCAGGGTGAAGTATCTTAATAATTTCCATAGTTGATGTTCCAGTTTTCAATGATGATATGTTTTATTTCTGCAGAGTCCTTTGAAAATGTGAGAATCATACTTCTTTTATGTGTCAGTATAATTTTTTGAGCTCACTATATTAATTAGTTCTCTTCCTGGTGGATTGAACAGAATTGGGTCATTGCTCTGTTTCATGGTTGAAATGGGACCAAGTATGTCTTTTATCAGTTTCTCACTGCATCCCCTTTCAAGAAAGTCACTTTGCAGTTTGCTCAGGGTATGTAGAAACTGCATCATTTCCCTAGACATAAGAGCTATCCTCTTCCCTTGTGACTATATAATGTTTTTTATTTTGGGTGCACACTGTTTGTATGTAGCAACAGGTTGAGTGGGCTTTCTAATCTAGCTAAACACACACACACACACACAAATTTATACACACACACATATATATATATATATATATATATATATATACACACACACACACACACACACATATATACACATACACACACACACATGATTTTTACTTCTAATGTTATTCTTGTTAGTCAATTAAAAGGTTATTTTTCATTTCACTTTGACAATGTAGAACATTTTTAAGTTCCTAAGTTAATACAAATGTAATGCTATTCTTCTTTGTGCCTAATTTTGTGACACAGAAGGAGGGATGCTGCCCTGACTGTTGCCCAGATGACCTGAACTTGAGTAGCAGCTGATGCACTGGAAGAGCCATGCAGGGCAGGATGGGACTGAGTGACCAACACTGGCTCATACATGCTAGAGAGAGGCGTGCTGGTTCCTGATCTGCTGAGTTACTCCTGTGCAAATGGAGGTTTGTACAGAAACAGTCTAGTCTGGGAAGATGTGGGCTTAATGCTTGCAGTGTGGTGGTGGTAACCTTTATTTGCATGTACTGTATGTAGGAGCTCACTATGGTGATGTGGGAGCTCACGTTCATCACTAGTCAATGGCATTAAGGTTATAGAAGAAACCACTTCACAGCCTATTCCCTGGAATATATAGACATATTATGTTATGTGTATGTTCCCCACTAAAGGTGTAGGGCATAAAGGTGACGTATGGACAGACATACCTCAGAACTTCTTTGCCGACAGTTCAAATGCCATCATTGATTGTCTGAATGCTCCTTCTTCTGTTCTGGTTTCTTTGCCATATTTCAGAAAAGTGCCCCACTGGGGTTTCTTATCTATTTTTACTATTATTTTTGGTGAGTTTACATGTCATCCAGAAAGGAAAAATGTCAGTGTGGGAGGCAGATTACTCATAAAGATAGTCACAAGCAGTCTCTCTTCTGTTAGGGTGCTTCTCACAGCCATACACAGTGTTATGTCTACCAAGCATTTATTCCTAAGACCCTACGTAGTAGTCTTTCCTCCTTATTGATTTACCTGGAGAACCAATGTCTTAAATTGTTGGCACAAGTTATGTTGGAATCTTCCCATCCCAAAGGTCAGCTGCCTGCTAAGAAAAAGGCCAAAAAATGTGGGTCTGATTTAGCTGCTGTCTTGCCTCCCCCAGACATCTCTCTTGAAGATGGTGAAAACCCAGAGGCTTGCCCAGCTGTTGTCTCAGATTCCTCTACCATGACCCTCTCAGAGGCTGGTATGCATCTGACTTCTTGCACATCCTCAGAGGTTCTGCAAAAGTCCGATCCGAATGTTGAGGGGGAACCTCGGCTGATTATTTCTGGGGGACCAAAGGCGATACTGCAAATTCATGACTGGGAGGAGATTCCCACTACATTGGTTGAGTATAGGCAAGGATCTGAACTGCCTAGGGATTTTTGGGGGGAATGTTCCTCAGAAGAAAAAGCAAAAAACTAAGTATATTCCCCTACTGCTAAAAATCCCCACAATGAATGGCAGGATTTTACCCATGGGGTTGTTTAATGTCTTAATGGCCTTAAAGCCACCTCAATGAGTTTCTGTGCCTGCTGTTCTTGGTCTTCTACTCTCTTTAAGAGGCTCAGAGAGCAGGAATCCTCTCATGGGGATTTGAATTCTGGGGAAGCGTCTTTGGCATATTCCTCTCAAATTTCTTCTCCCTTGCATTATGGATCTGAGGAGGAAGGTTCTATCAGTCCAGATTCTCCCTTGGAGGAACTCTGTTTTGGGGACACTATTTCTCACATGATGGAATATTTCAAATGGGACTGTTCTCAGGTTTCTTATATTCAAAAGAGGTATTATGAATTCCTCCAGATGGAGTCTCCCAAGCTCTCTGCTGTACCTCCTGTCTTGGCTGCCCTTCTAGAAACCTTTTCAAAAACATCTGTGGCCCCTGATTCTCAACCTTCAGCCCCCAAGAAACCTGATAGATTTTACAAGGTGCCAGATGATTGTAAGTTCTTGTACAAATTTCCTTCTGCTGATCCTTTTGTAGTGTCTGTCTCTTTTGACAAACTTTCTTACGTTTGCCATCTACTAAACTACTTCCTTCAGACAAGGAGAGTAGAGCTAAGGAATGTTTAGGCAAAAAGGTATATAATGCTGCCACCCTGGCTTTGCAGGCTTGTAATTACCAAACTCATATGACCAGGTATGTTTAGTCCTTGTTTCTCAAGCTTCTCAGTGAATCTTTGACCTCCCTGATTCAGAGGGTCTCGGCCCTTTCTATATTGGGTTCTACCTCTCAAGTGGTTCTCCACTCTATTAAATATAGTTATTACTCAGCTGATACTTCCTCTAGGGCTGCTGCCTTTAATTCTGTTTTGAGAAGTTGCTCTTGGCTTTGTCTCCAGCTCTTACCTGATGATATTAAGACTAAATTGCTGGATGCTCCTCTTGATAATAAAACATTTTTGGTTCTGCTGCTGCTGAGCTTTTTAAGTCCATCCAGGATAAAGGCAAGGCCTTTCAGGAATTGAAAAACATTCTTGTCTCTCCTATCCCTAAGTTTCAGAGTAACTACTGATCCAAATCTGCATTTGTATGTAGGCAGCCCCGCCCTCCTCTTAAAGGTAAGAAGGGTTCTAGGCATGTACCTCCTGCTAAGTCTGCTCAGACTCCAACTTCTCAGAAGCTCCTTTTCAAAACAAACCAGGTTCTAACAGTTTTCTCCCCCTTTCCCTTGGTCAGGTTCCCATATCCCTTTGTGTTTTCCTGTCCCTTCCCAATTGGTTAAGGGTCACTCAAGACTCCTGGGTTCTGTCCATCATCTGCCATGGATACTTCATGGTGTGGAAATACCTTCCTCCTTTTCTGGGCATCACCCAACCTCCTCAAGGATAGCTTCCTTCCATTCTTTCCAGAACTGCTTCAAGGCCTTTTGTTCCAGGAGACCATTCAAGTTGTGCTCCCTGCCCAGGAAGGGAAGGGGTTTTATTCCAGGATATTTCTGATTCCCAGGAAGGAAGGCATCTGGAGGCACATTCTGGATATTTCTAAGTCCAACACCTTTCTGAAGGTCCCCTCCTTTCTGATGTTATCCCTTCAAACCCTGTCCCCTCTTTTTCTTCCCCAGGCTTTCATAGTATCGCTGGACCTGAAGGATGCCGATCTTCACATCCCTACTCATCCCCTTTTCAAAGATGATTTTACATTTCTCTATTTATTCCATGCATTTTCAGTTCTCTGCTTTGCCCTTTGGCCTTTCTACTGTCCCAAGGGTATTTGCCAAATGCCTCGATCACGTCATTGCCTTTTGCAATATGAGTGGGGTTCAAATCTTTCCTTGTCTGGATGATCTCATTCAGGCCCTCCACCCCACCCCTGAGGTCTTGCTTCAGCACTTCTAGTTTATGGTGTGTCTCTTACAAAGCCTGGGGTTTACCATAAACTTTCAGAAATTAGTCCTGGTTCCTTCTCAGGATCTCTCTTTTTTTTGGTTGCAGGATCCAGACCATTTCCATGCTGGCATCCCTGCTTCCATCCAAGGCTCTCTCTCTAATCATCTTTTTTCAATCCATTCTTCCTCTGGCTTCAGTCATAGCCAGGGATTTGTTCAGGGTTCTAGGATTCATGGCGTCTACCATTCCTTTGTTGCCTGTAACCAGACTCCATATGAAAAAAAATACAGTGGCTCCTAAAGTCAGTGTGGCTTCAGCAGTGTCATCCTCTACATTTTCTAGTTCCTTTTCTTCCATGCCTCAAACTCCAGCTTCAGTGGTGGCTTCATCAGCTTTCTCTCAAGCCAGGACTTCCTTTCAACCCCCCAGTCCTATCTCGGTAACTTTTTTGGGATGCCTTGGACAAGGGGTGGGCAGCTTCCTTTGATTTCCTCAAGGTCCAGAGTCTCTGGCCTTCTCATCAGCAGTCAGATCATGTCAACATAAAGGAGATGAGAGCTCTCCTTTTAGCTCTTCAGACCTTTCATTCTCTTTTTCTTCCAGGACCTCTCAAAAATCTTCACAGACAATACCGCAGTAATGTGGTATATCAACAAGCAAGGGAGAACACAGTACCACCTTCTTTGCTGACTTGCTCTTCAGGTCTGGGATTTAGCTGTCCAGTCTGGAGTGACTCTTCAGGCTGTCTACATTCCATCAGGGAAAAATATAGTGGCAGACTCTTTGAGCAGGTCCAGTATGCAGGCTCATGAATGGCTACTTCACAGAGATGTGTTTCTGGACATTGTCCATCAGTGGGGTACTCCACAGGTAGCTCTTTTTGCCTTGGGTTTGAACAGACAACAACTTTTTTTTTTTTTTTGTGCCAGATTCCCAAGTCCTCTGGTTTGGAAGGTGGATGCCCTGTCTTCTCATTGGAAGAGGATGTTTCTCTACACCGTCTCTAATAAGGTCCTGTTAAAGATCAAGCAAGACTCCCCAAAAATCTTGCTGGTGACTCCCTTTTGGCCCAGACAGCATTGGTTCCTCCCTTCTTCTTCACCTAACCAGGGGCAATCACCACAAGTTTCCTCACAGGGTGGACCTGCTTACACAGGACAAGGGTTTCTGATCCATCTTCACTTGTCCACTCTTCAGCTGACACTGTGGTTGATAAGGTTTTAATACCTTTTAGACACCTTTTTTTCTGAGGCCTTGCTTAAGATTCTGTATGAGGCCAGAAAACCCACTACCTGGAAATCATATTTGTCCAAATGGAAGAGATTTTCTGTATGGTGCTTTTCTAACAACCAGGATCCATTTTCTTTGGGGATCCCTCTGGATGTTCTTTGTGTTTCACTGTTGCAGTCATTACATTTGGGTAATCTGCTGGCAGGTTGCCCTCAGTCGGACTGATTAACAAAGTCTTGGGTCCTGCGTCAGTTGCTGTCCCTTCTTCCATTCTTCCATGATGTCAGGTCATCAGGGGTATAAAACATGCAGCTAATGCCATTACATCAGTCTTTCTTGCTGTGCGGTGCCCGATGCAGAAGCAGTTCACAAGTGCCAGTCGTCCGACTCCTGAAATTTTCGTTTTCGAGTTTCAGATCCGAAGTCTTCAACTAAAAAGCTAAGTACCCTGTTGGGGAAACTTTCTTGCACCTTATCGATGTCAGTAAAAGTTAATAATTGCATTACTTGTGGGAAGCAAATACCTCATAAAGATTTCCATTTGTACTGTATTCCTTGCCTAGGCCCTGACCACGATGTACCTTGCTGTTGGTTCTGTGCTTTATTTAATCAATGCACTATCAAACGTCGGTACATTTTTGCTTCTAAATATTTTGGCTCACGCTTTAATTATCCAGAAATGTCGTCTGTTAGCAATCCGACTACCGGAATACCTAAAAAACGCAAAGAAAAAGACAGAGACAGGCCGCTGAGGTCCAAAACTGCCGACAACTCTTCTCCTAAGCCAGTCGCCAGTTCACCGGTACTCAGTGAGGCACTTTCGCAGCCCCTTATACCCGCTACTTCTGATTCGCAGGCCTCTACTGAGACCCATTCGAAGTCTGGTATGCCGCGAGATGCTTCAATTATGGAACCCGTGGATGTCTCTACCTTGGATGGGTCTGGAGCCGCTGTGCAGGCACTGGCTTCTGAGGGTGTTTTCAGGCCTACAGATTTGTATATTAAACCAACGCCATCTTCAAAACTAAGGCCAAAATCTCGACCTATGTCTAAAAAACCTACACCTAGGCCACTTGTGCAGACCCCTATGCCTAAAAAACAAATGATCAAAATGGCTGAAGATTTAATTACTCTGATCAGGGGTAGCCAACCCCTCCCCCCTTCTAAGAGGCCTAGGCAAGATATTGACTATGAATCTTCTGAACAGGATTCTATTTCTTCTGACTCTTCTAATGAACAGGAATTGTCTATACCTACTTATGAGGACTCTGATGCAGAGGATTCCATTCCTTCTGCTTCTCCCCCTGAGGATTTTTGTTTTGGGGAAACTTTACATACCTTAAGGGATCATTTCCACTGGGAAAGTCAGGGTTTTTCTGAATCTAAAAAGAGGCTTAGGGATTTTCTTCTTCTTCCTCAACATAGGCCTTTGGCTACACCTCCTGGTCTAGACATTGCTGATGATGTTTTTTCAGAATCTAGTATAGCTCCTGATTCTCTGCCTCCAGCTCCTTGTAAGCCAGACAAATACTACAGGGTTCCTGATTCCCACAAATTCCTTTTCAAAAATCCTGTTGCGGATCCTGAAACCATTTCTCAGGGCCCCAAGGGCATTAAGGCTTCCACTGCTAAAAAGCCTAACCCTTCTGATAGAGATTCCAGGGCGCTGGATAGATGGGGTAAGAAGGTCTACACTTCTGCAACCTTGGCAATCAGGGCTTTAAACTGTCAATTTCATATGCTAAAATATCAGCAGGATATCATGGGACTGCTTAAACAGAAAATGATGTTGATTTCTGACTGTGTGGAAAATAAAGATTTACAGGATCTATTGCATTCAATTGAACAAGTTGGAAAACATACTTTGCAATGTGGTTTTGATTCTTTGGAGGCCTCTTGCAGGGCTGCTGTAACTGGGTCTGTGCTAAGAAGACATGCTTGGCTCAAAGAGCAAACTCTGCCTGATCATGTTAAAGCAAAATTGTTGGACGCTCCTTTACAACAGGACCGTCTCTTTGGTAATAAGGCTGAAGAAGTTCTAAAAAAGATGGAAGATAAAGCTAAATCTATGCAAACTGTGAAAGATTTCTTACAAGTACAACCTCCTAGATTTAGTAGGCACTGGCCTACTAAGAACTGGTCCTTTCCAGTTCCTTCGAGAGCCACTCAAGTCAAACCCAGGCATTCCAAAGGCACCAGGTTTCAGTCCCAAGGGACTTTCAGAACAAAGCAATGGGGTGCCTCCTCTTCCAAATCTGGAAACAGCAAGACACCTCCCTATGGTAAGCAGTCTCAATGACTTCCCTCTACACTTACCAAGCACTTACCTTTTGGCCGCCCCTTTGGGGGAAAACTGTCTCTTCATGCAAAAAACTGGCAACTTATAACCCAGGACAAATGGGTTTTAAATATAGTATCCCAGGGATACATATTTCATTTCCACATGCTGCCGACTCCAAACAGATGGCCAGACCTGCCCCCAAATCAGTGGGCAGAGGCCCAGAAACAAGTACTTTCCCTCATGAGCATGGGGGCTATTCAACTAGTTCCAGAAGAGGAAAAGGGACAAGGTTTCTATTCAAGACATTTCCTGGTACCCAGAAAAGAGAAATCATGGCTTCCAAATCTGGACTTATCTACTCTAAACACCTTTCTGGACATTCCAAAATTCAAGATGCTGTCTCTTCACCAGTTACTTCCTATGCTAGGCAAAGATGCCTGGTTGGCAACTCTAGATTTAAAAGAGGCTTACTTGCATATCCCAATCAGGGAATCTTACAGAAGATACCTCCATTTCAAAGCAGGCAACTTGCATTACCAGTTCTCTGCACTGCCCTTTGGCTTATCTACTGCGCCCAGGGTCTTTACAAAGTGCCTGGCTCCAGTAATTGCATTTTGTAGGCAAAGAAATATTCAAATATATCCATACGTGAACGATTGTCTAATTCAGGCAGAAAACAAGGACATTCTTCTAAAACATCTGGCATTTGTAAAAAGGGTTCTAACTTGTCTAGGGTACACTATAAATGAAAATAAATCACAACTGGCATCCTTTCAAAAAATTACATTCCTGGGTGCAAGCTTGAATACAACTGCCCAGATGGCTTTCCTTACTCCAGAGAAGCAAATTCATTTGGTGACTTACTTCAAGCAGGTGGCCACAAAAACTCTGCTTTCTGCAAGGCAAATACTGCAAGCCTTGGGGTTCATGGTCTCCTGCATTCTTCTAATTCCATATGCAAGACTGCATATGAGGAAACTTCAGTGGTATTTAAAAAGTCTATGGAGTCAGCATTGTCACAGCCTAGAAACAATGATTCCTGTCATAGCTTGCCTGCACCGAGATTTCCTATGGTGGGCAGAGGCCTGCCACCAGAACAAGGGACTGCCATTCACACCACCCCCTGCCACCCAAACCCTAACTACAGACGCATCAGACTATGCATGGGATGCTCATCTGGCAGGGAAGTGCATTCAGGGAAAATGGAGCCCAAATCAAATGCACCTTCACATAAATCAAAAAGAAATGCTAGCTGTACAGAATGCACTGACAGCCTTCAAGGACTACCTTCATCCACGACAATTACTGATAAAGACGGACAACACCATGGTTATGTGGTACATAAACAAGCAGGGGGGTACACACTCTTACCCCCTCTGCAGATTAGCCATGGCATTGTGGAACATGGCCTTAAGCTATCAAGTACAACTACAAGCTCCATTCTTGCCAGGAAAGCTGAATACTCTGGCAGAAGAACTAAGTAGAAATCTCATGGACCCACACAAATGGAAACTGGAACCATGGATTTTCAACATGTTGACATGCAAATGGGGGAGCCCAGACACAGATCTTTTTGCCTCACCCCAGAACTATCAGTTGGACAAATTTTGCACAAGAACTCATCACAAAAAAGCCTGGAAAGTGTATGCTCTGTCCTTCAGCTGGAAAAACCTATCAGTCTATGCCTTTCCCCCTCTGCCTCTGCTCTCCAAAGTTCTACTAAAAGTCAAACAGGACAAACCAAAAATTATTTTGATTGCTCCAGACTGGCCTCGCCAACACTGGTACCCACTCCTGCGCAGTGTGTCACACCTTCCACCATGGCACCTGCTTCAGACATCTTACTTACTGTCATAGCAGAACAACCAAACTCTGCACACTCAGCTCCAAACTTTGAATCTTGCAGCATGGTTAATCACCTAAATTCACCCTTAGCATCCCTCAGCAAACCTGTGATGGATGTCATTTTGGAGGCGAGAAGACCTAGTACTAGAAAATCTTATGCTGACAAATGGAAAGGATCCTGTGCCTGGAATCAATCTCAAGGGATAAGCACAGCAGTGCCCAACATTCCTCAGATTTTACAATACTTAACTGAGATGCTTCACAAGGGCCTGTCCTTTTCTTCCATAAAAAAAACATGCCTCAGCCATTTCAGCTCATTACAATACAGAACCTCCCCTCTTCTCTCATCCTCTGCTAAAGCAGTAGCTCAGTGGGGCCAAAAACATAAGACCACCCAGGAGAGCTGCAACCCCTGCCTGGGACCTTAATTTTGTATTGGAGAAACTCACTCTCCCTCCTTTCAAGCCAGCTGCTACTGCAGACTTAAAATTCCTCTCCTGGAAAACAGCTTTCCTTTTAGCAGTCACTTCAGCTAGAAGGATTTCCGAATTACAGGCTCTTATGGCAGTGGAGCCTTTCATCATTTTTCACGCGGAGAGGGTATCTCTCAGGACCAACCCATCCTTCATGCCTAAGGTGGCATCCAGTGTGGCTCTTAATCAGACCATTCATTTGCCAACTTTCTTTCCCAGTCCACAGAACAAGGGGGAGCAGATTCTGCATTCATTGGATGCACACAGACAACTTAGATTTTACTTAAACAGGACTAAGGCTCAAAGAAAATCTGAACAACTGCTGGTAGCATTTGCTGCAGGGGCAGAGGGAAAGGCTATTTCAAAGCAAACCATTTCCAAATGGATAAGCCATTGTATTTGTTTCTGCTATAAGCACCATGGAAAAACTATCCCTCAGGGGATCAGATCCTATTCCACCAGGGCTGCATCTACTTCAACAGCCTTTCTCAGAGGTGTTCCTACCAGGGACATTCTAGAAGCTGCTACCTGGATCTCAGTTCATACTTTCACCAAACATTACCATTTACCACTTTTCTCTAAATCCAGAGCTGGCTTTGCTACTGCTGTCCTGCAGGGCCTTATAGCTGGTCCTAATGCTGTATCATTTCCTCCTCCCAACCTTAGCTTTGGGAATCGACCCAAATGTAATGACTTCAACAGTGAAACACGAAGAACAGAGTACAGTTGTGTACACTTACCATAAATGTAGATGTTCGAGTGAATTCACTGTTGCAGTCCTGGTTACCCTCCCTCCAGCCCCCTATTTTTCTCTGGCTATACCTCTACTTTCTTTTACTATGCTTAAAAGCCCTTTTGGTGTATTTGCTTTTGGTTGGAGGTATATTTTTTGTGTTTTTAATTTTATTTGCCCCCCATTTGGGGGGCACCTGACATCTGGGGCAAGAAAAACTGATGTAATGGCGTTGGCTGCATGTTTTATATCCCTGACGACCTGACATCATGGATGAAGGGACAGCAACCGACGCAGGACCCAAAACTTTGTTAATCCGGCTGAATGAGGGCAACCTGCCAGCAGATTACCCAAATGTAATGACTGCAACAGTGAATACACTCAAAGGTCTACATTTATGGTAAGTGTACACAACTGTACTTTCTCTCTTATCTGTGTGAATTGCTCCATGCTGGTTTAGCATATTCTTCGGTTAAAGCTCACCTTTTAGTTATTATTGCTTGTCTGCCAATGTCTCCTCCTCTGGCCTCTAGATTTGATGTCAAACAATTTCTTAATGGTGTCCTTCATATCAGGCCTCCCAGGAAGCCTATTCCACCTTCCTGGGACCTCAGTTTTATACCTGAAAATTTGACTCAGGCTCCTTTTCAGCCTGCAGCTTCAGCTTCCTTGCAACATTGTCCTTGTAAGACTGTTCTTTGTTTGGTCCTTACTTCAGCTAAGAGAGTCTCTGAACTCCACGTTCTTATGGTTGTTCCTCCTTTCTTGTTTTTTCATAGGGACAGGGTGTATCTTCATACTAATCCTTCTATTATGCCCAAGGTGGTTAATGAATTGTTTCTTAGTCAGTCTATTCATTTGCCCTCCTTTTTTTCCTTCTCTGCAGTCTGCTAGTGAGAAGGGTTTTCACAGCTTGGATTTGCATAGACATCTCAGATATTTGGATAAGACTAAGAAGATTCACAAATCTGAGCAACTTTTTGTTTCCTTTTATCCTAGGTCTCTAGATTTGGCTGTTTCTAAGCAAAGCATATACTCCTGAATCTCAAAGGACGTTTATTTTTGTTATTGTTTCCGTAGTAAATGTCTTTCTACCTCTGTAAATTCTCATTCTACTAGAGCTGTTCTTTCTTCTGGTACTTTTTTCAAAGGATTAGATACCAGTTCCATCCTTGATGCTGCTACTTGGACTTTTGTCCATACCATCGTTTCCAGAGCAAGAACAGGCTTTGCCAGAGCTATCCTGCATGGGTTTCTAGAGGGCTCCTCTGGGCCTTCCCCTTCCCAAGTTTCGTCTCAAGCTTATGTGCTCTACCTTATGTAAAGAATACTGCAACAGTGATAAGGAAGGACATAGTACAGTTGTGTAAAATCTTGCCAAACAGCAGATGTACTTCTCTTCACTGTTGCAGTATTCACCCCCTCCACTCTGCCCTATTCTTTCTTTCTTCCTTGTCTAGAATTCTTTTTCTTTTTTTCCTTCTGGATGCACTTGTTCCTCCTAGTTCCTAGAAATATTTGTTCCTCCTTGAACTTTTCAGTTCTGCGCTATGCATCCGTACATCACCTTTACGCCCTACATCTTCAGGTGGGAGCATACGCGTAATGTATGATGTCTATATATTCCTAAGGCTTTGGTATACTGGCCAGACATTGAGCTACTCTTGGCAAGGAATCCCTTATGTAAAGAATACTGCAACAGTGAAGAGAGAAGGACATCTACTGTTATGGTAAGATCTTACACAACTGTACTTTCTGCTCCAGTGCACCAATCAGCATTATAGTGCCACAATATGATTGACATTGGTACCGGTGGTATCATCAGTACTGGCATGTTAGTGAAATTACTTCATGACAAATGCACTAAACAGTCACTCACCAGTGATGTTTATGCAGATTTCACACTGTCCATACTAAATAATTGGAGACCTTATATGCCTTCAAATATTTCATGAATTAAATTGGAGAGAGTCAGCAGCCAGCAATGTTCATACTGAATGCCTTACTATTTTGTCATCCTGTTTATCTGTGTAATAGTAAGACTTGCTATGGCAGAACATCTGTATTCCATTATCTACCTTCTCTTCCTGGGCAGGCCTGCCAACCATTTCAGTAATAGACATCTGGTGGATATATATTGATTAACGGCATGTGGCAGATGTAGGTGTATAAAACTATATTTCTTCAGGATATGTCTCTGCACTCTTTCAGGCTGTGTCTGTAAATTATGGAAATCAGAGAACATGAAAATACAAGGGAAGGAGACTGTCAAACACTGTGCCTACCTGTATCTTACCTCTGGCAGCTATTTGGGATATCAGAAGGGAATGAGTGATGTCTCTTCTGGAATTTGCAAGAAAGTGTGTGTGTGTGTGTGTGTGTGTGTGTGTGTGTGTGTGTGTGTGTGTGTGTGTGTGTGTGTGTGTGTGTGTGTGTGTGTGTGTGTGTGTGTGTGTGTGTGTGTGTGTGTGTGTGTGTGTGTGTGTGTGTGTGTAAAAGTGAGGGTTGTCATTCAGTAACCTAACAAATATGATCACCAGTTTCAGGGGAATAAGGAACAAAATTGAACATGTCCTCCTATAAAGCCTTTGTAAAGGGTTTCTAATATATTAGCATGAATTCTGGTAAATAACTGCTCAAGCTATACACATATAACAACTATCCCTCTTTATTTACTGTTTCATACAGTTATTTAAAGTGAAACTAGAAAAAATGTCCGCGTCTGTTGTTAAACAGGTTCTTAGAATACATTGAATTTCATAATATTTCATAATATATACTTTACAAAATGACAAAATCACTTGTCTTACCTTGTCTGACAGTTTACCTCTGTCAGTTAACTGATTCTGATGTCTCTGCTGTAGAATTATCCTTGGTAATGAAACAGAAGAATTGGAACACATGGAATGCAAGTTTGGATTTGGGATACTTGGCAAAATGCCGTGCTCTGTAGCCTGAGCCTGTGTGATGTCTTTCCTGACAGCAGCAGGCAAACAAGGAGGATTGCTATCCTTCAATTGTTTAATTACTAATTTTGGTAGAGCAGATCTGGCTTCATTAACTGACTCTCTAACAAGCATTTCTAGCTCATTCTTATTCTGGGGATTTTCTTCTTTATGTTTCCCACTTGTTTTGAATGCTTTTAATTTCAGATGCCCATGTTCCTCTGGTTCACTGGGATCAGGTGGCCAGTCCTCATAAGAGTCACATGGTTGAGTGACTTGTGCTAAAACAGGTCGTAGGTCAATCATTATTTTATGAACCTTTTCTTTTATGGCAGAACTGGTTGACTCTGAAGTAGTGCAGCTGTCTCCTTCTTGACATACAGTGGGACTATTATTTGTTTCAAATGTGGTCAAGTCATTACTCATGTTGTGCAGTATATCCTGTTGTTCAGACAAGGTTGCTTTTTCCTTATCTTTTAATGTGTGCATTACATGTTTTTTCCAACTACATGCAATGGACTCTACTGCAAACTTTGGTTTTTGGTATGTCTTGATTGCTCGTCTGATGTTTGAATTCTTGAACTTTGACTGTTCATGAGCATTTCCTCTAAAACCATTAAGAGATATGCTGCCTTCTGGAAGGGGGGTAAGTTTTGGTTGTGGTCTTCTGCCCTTCAGAGTGTTCATCATTGGTCAAGAGATGCATCATACCAGCGTTTTTTCACATTTTTTGTTTTGATGATTTTGTCTGCATCAGTGTTGCTAAAATGCCTTCCCATCTTCTACAGTTAATTACATCTACAAGAAAAATAAATTACATAAATAAATGTTATTCATTCTTAATTAAAAGACAACAAACAGAAGCGCTCAACTTTTATTTATCCATTTTACCTTAGCCTGGTATTCCTAATTATGTGTAGAGGACTGTGAACTTGCTCCATGCTTCTTTCGGAAAGACGGTCCTTGTTACATCCTAGAATTCACACGTGTCATTCAGTTCCCTGTACTGTTTTCCTCTACTGTGTAGCACAATTCACACATGATATAGAATTAATACTGTTTCTGATGATGACTTATCTATGCCTTTATAAAACAAGAGGTGAACGCTATTTAAATAACCAAGCATTGTTGGTGCTGTTTTCAGCTTTGACAACCTAGAATTCTGACAACAACAAAAAAAAAAAGGAAAGTGGGAGACGTTTACATGACCACTCAACAGAAAGAGGCCGATAGCACACAACTGATTGTCTATTTTTTGACAAAGCTGGGTTTCATGCATCTACTGGACTCAAAACTTCTGAGAACAGCTAACAATCATCCCACTTAAACACATCATTCTCTCTACTTCACTAGCAACCAAAGCTCACCTAACCTTCTCTTATCTTTCCCTAAACCCTATTCCTCCTTATAGCTATCATTCTCCCCTCCTAATTTATACCTATCATTCTCCCTTTGCATAGTCATGCTCTCCTTACTTATCCACAATCTCCAGGCCCCTTGTTTCCTCCTCCTGTTCCGAGTTCCACTATGCTGTGCCAGCTCATACTCATTAAATTCCTGTCCTATATTTGCTCCAGCAATAACTAGCACACTTACCCAACCTCACCCACAGCCTTACTCAGACTTCCACTCTATCTCCTCCTCTCTCATTCAGCCTAACCCACTGCTCCTTTTCCACCCAAAAATCTTATCCACCTCAGCTAAGCTACTGACACCAAAACTAAGTCTATATCTACTTTACCTCTTACTCAGCAAACCTAAATGGCCAAATTTTACTAAATGCAATAACCTAATCTTAGCTGGAGATATCCATCCTAACCCCTGTCCTAGTCCCCTACTTAAGAATACCTTCCCCTTATCTCCCTCCTCCTCTCACAATACTCTTAAAATGTTTACTATCAAAGCCCAGAGCCTTAACAATAAACTACACCAATTTCACGCTTGGCTAAGCCATAACCAACCAGACATCTTAGTCATCTACGAAACATGGCTCAAACCCTATATCCCCGACTCTGAAATTCTACCCCCAGGATTTCACACCCTTAGAAATGACCGACTAAACAGAAAAGGTGGCGGCACTGCCTTAATTTACTCCAACCTTCTAACCATAATCCCCCTCCAAATTCCAATTCCACAATTCAAAAACACTGAACTTACAGTTGGACTTCTAAAACTAAATAAACACAAGAATATCTGCATCATTGCCCTATATATTTCCCCTGGTAACAATATTCCTGTCCTCGAGGATATTCTCCTATGGGCTTCTACTAAAATTAATTACGAAACTTATATTTTTGGGGATGTTAATATAGACTGAAGCAATTCAATATTCTCTCTCCCTCTTTTTCCATAAACCTCTATAACTTTACTCAAACTATCCTATCCATCACCAGACCCAACAAAACAAATCCCCCTGGATCCACTATTGTTTGGATCCTAGTCTCCCATCCAAACAAAATAACCAACTCTGGCACTATTTCTGACACCATTAGTGACCACCTCCCAGCTTTCTTCCATCGTTCCACCAGCTCCACACCACCCCAACACCAATACATCTTTACTCGCAACCTTAGTTACTTCAACCCCACAGCCTTCTCAAATATTCTCAAACAAATGAACTGGCAAAAACTATACACCCTTCCTCTTGACAACGCTATAGCCTACTTCAACTTAATTTTCTTAGACACTCTAAACTCCCTAGCCCCTCTATGAAACAAAAGGATAAGAACTAACACAGCTCCATGGCTATCCAAAGATATAAAACAAATAATGTTCCAAAGAGACAAATTGTGGAAGCTTTACCAGAACAATAAATTGACCAATACCTTCCTCCAATACAAACAGCTCCGCAACCTTGTTAAACAGCTAATCACTAAGGACAAAAAATACTATTATATTAGCCTCCGATCAAACAACAACAAAAACCCAAAACAGTTTTGGAAATCTATAAACACTCTTCTCAATCCAGGCACCAGAAATAACCCTTGTTCAGACCCAAGCAAATCCAACCTTGAACTAGCATCAGAATTCAACACATTCTTCACAGAAACTATTTCTGACTTGACCAAAACCTTCCCCAACAATAACCCTCCAATATCTCACTTCTCTCCATCTAACTCTCCCAACAACCCTCCCCCTTATGTCCGAGCTCAAACCTGTCTCCACAAACTTTATAAAAAGACTTCTGTCCAAACTCAAACCCTGCTCCAACGCTTCAGACAATATTCCTTCTTCTTTCCTAAAATGTGCAGCTGATGGCATTGCTCTCCCAATCAGCATCCTAATTAACAGATCCATAAAGGAATCTTACGTCTCTAAATTCTGGTGCTCAGCATACATTCTTCCTCTTCACAAAGGAGGCAAAAACACCAGCATCTCTAACTTCTGTCCTGTTGCTCTCCTCTCACCAATTTCCAAAATCCTAGAAAAATGCATCCACTCCAAACTGATGCCCTTCCTGACCCACAACCATCTCCTGACACCCACCCAGCATGGCTTCCGCCCAGGACATAGTACTATAACCACTCTACACTCTTTCCTTGATACTGTTAACCAAGCCCGTGATTCTGGACACCTAGTTTCTACTGTTTTACTTGATCTTTCTAAAGCCTTCGATACTGTTTCCCACAATCACCTTGTCCATCATCTCTCAAACCTTCATCTCTCTCCAAATACTATATCTTGGTTCTCTAGCTATCTGTCAGAAAGATCCCAGGCAGTTAAATGGAAGAACTCCACCTCTACCTTCCTGCCTACCCCTACTGGCATACCACAGGGATCTATACTTGGGCCTATGCTATTTAATATTTTCATCAACAACTTTCACACTGCCTTTCCTGATTCTAAAATCATTCAATACACAGATGATTTAACTTGTCTGCTCCACTTTAAACACCTCCAAACTGCTGACCAAAACCCAAACTGCTTTTATAACCACTGAAAATTGGATGCAACAAAACCACCTTTCCCTCAATGCAAATACATTAAAAAAACTACTATTCCTACCTTCAAAGACGTTCTCCTATGACAAAAATGCTTTCAAAGTCCTTACTGAATCTAACTCACCTATAGAAGTGGTCCCTTCTTCTAAACTCATTGGTATCACTATTGATGAACACCTCAAGTTCGATATCCACATTCAGCAAAATATTAATAAAACACACCAAAAGTTAGGAATACTGTACAGAAACAATCTCTATCTATCCAACTCCACTAGGCATACTCTGGCCACCACTTATCTTCTTCCATCCTTATTATATGGATCCCCTCTCCTAACTAACCTATCCTCCTCCCTCACTTCCAAACTAGAAAACTGCTACAATAAGATCTCCAAATTTGCTACCAAATCCAAAAATTCCACCCATCACTGCCTTACCCTACAATCATTGAACAGGCTAGAACTCACAAACTACCTGGATTACCTCCAACTCACCACTGCTCACAGACTTATATTTCACCCAACTAAATGTCCAGCCCTAACCAATATCCTCCCCCCTTACACCCCCAACAAAACACCAAAACTTAATCTCTATCCACAAACCTAAATGTCCTGCCGGCCAACTTCTCCTATCTTTCTCACTAGGCAAGAAATGGTATTCTCTCCCTGCTATGCTATGAACTACAACTAACTCAGAAAACTTCAAATCTCTACTCTTCAAACACCTGTCCACCAAATGGAAATGCACCTGCTTTCACCATGCCTCCAAGAGGTTTTTCCTCCCAGGCTCCTTAGCTCTCTATTACCCATAGCTACTTCACCCATGAGTCAATCTAAGCTCTGATGTCTTAGAGTCAAACAGCACACTATTTCAACTTTGTAAATATTGAAAATATCTTCTTATTTTACATGAGCACAAGTAAAGTGTTATCACTATTACTAATATGCATGTATGTTAAGGTGTTTCCCCAACCACAACACAAGTGGCTTGCTCAAATGAAAACTTATTGTAAAATTAATTAATAACAATTCACATTGATTCCTGCTGAATATGCCTAACACTGAATGTACATAAGTTGTAACCTATACAATTTGATTCCTGCTGAATATGCATGATACTGAATGCACATAATTGTAACTTATTACTATACAATGTTTCTTGTATATTACTACTTTATTTGTATTTGCTTGTTTTTGTATATTCTTTCTTTTTGCATTTCTTTATCCTGGAGCTTTTCTCCCCGGGCCTCCACTGAAAACGGGTCTTCTGGACCCAGTGGACTTCCCCGATAATCAAACTGGAAATAAAATAAAAATAAAACAATGGGTAAGTCAGTGAACACTCTAGGGGTAAGATGTGATAGTGCAAACATTACAAGCCAGTACACACACTAACTGTCATTGCACTAAAAAAATGCACTTATCTTTACATACAGTCTTAAAGAATCCTCAAATAGCCTGTCAGAAAACTCAGAATGTGATACTGTTCTCCCTCTCTCTTTTTTATGGGAGAGAGGAAAACCCAAAATGAAGTGGAAGTGACTAGTTGCTACTTCCTTTAAAATGGAAAACATTTCACTGAAATAGCTGGGAAGCATATACTCACACAGTGACAGAAATGATGAGGCTCATCAGTGATCTGCAGAGTTGTAAAGCATATCTAGAATGGAATGGTGAAGCATGAGGCCAGTAGTTGAGTTCATCAGAGTCCTTCTGGTCATGCGTTAAAAGTTACACGTGTACTTGACTGCTGCTTTATACCCATGAAACAGGCAAAAGAACATTGTTAAATTAATTCCTACTCATGCTTTAAACAGTACTGTTTCATTCATAGCTGCTAATGAAATCATATTCTTAGATTAAGTATTGCCTCTTTCATAATGTGTAAATAGTCCAACTTAATGAGATGTAATTCTAGGATACTGCCCAATACTACTGCAGGCAGAGAGGAAATAAAATGTTGTCAAATATTAAATAACTGTCTTCCTTTAGACCTGAAATATCAAGTAAAAGAAAAGTTAAATATCCATTTCTTCACAACATAGGATCATAGGAGATTACTAGGATATCGACCCGGAGGTCAATTTAAGCCTAGCCATTTCAACCTAATGTAATGCCATAGAGGTACTAGTCAATACCCAAGACTGCATTTAGTGATGACTGCCCATGCCCAGGAGGGTTGTGGGTGCTATCCTCAGTAAGAATTTAAGGTGCTCTATCCACTCATCCATTTTCCTCTTGAACAGTGTCATAGAGGTGCTCTGTTTCATATGAATTGGTAGCTTGTTCTAAAGACATGGCAGTTGCTGGGAGATAAATCTGTCCCTCCAACAAATCCTATTTAAGTCACATGACATATTTAAGTCCCTGTAATTGGTGGCCATAGACTCTTTTGATTTATGGATATGCAGTAAGTTCATTAGGTCTGGGTCTTGAGTTGCTCTGTAGGCCAGAGATAAGTCTCCCCTAAGAAGTCTATACAATATGGTGTATAGTGACAGGGATTTTAGTCAGTCTGTGTAAGGCACATGCTGGAGGCCCTTGATCTTCTTTGTGAGAAAACTCTGAGGTCTCTCTAATTTCTGTAGGTGCTTAGTACAGTACATACCAAATGGGGCATTATACTCAATTATGGGCCAGATAAGTGATGAGTATGGGGGGTTATAATTTCTGTTGCTCTCAAGGCGATCCCTTTACTAATCAAGTGAGCTGCGTGGAAAGCTTTCCTTAAAATGTTAGACACATGGTTAAGGTCACAGTCAACCTGTGATCGCTGGTCCTTTACCACTTCATGGGTTCTTAGGGCATTGTTATTGATTTGATAGTGTGAAGGGACATTGTTTGTGCTGACAGCAGTGATGACGCATTTCTTTGCATTCAGTTTGAGACCATGACTAATACACCAGTTGGAGTTGTTGGTCTGTGTGAGACCATCCTGGAGTATACTAACATCATTTGGAGATTCAATGATTGCACCTAGTTTGCAGTTGTCTGCAGACTTGGTCAGCCACAATCCTTTAGTTTTGACCTGAACGTCTGAGAAGTATATACCAAACAGTAAGGGCCCAGTACTGACGCCTGTGGCACCCTGCTAGTAAAAGGTCTGATGGTTGATGTGGAGTCACCCACTTTGATAGTGTGCCCACTTTGTGAGCCAGTTGGCAACCCATCTTACAATGAAGAGATTTACATTTAGTTTGCCAAGTTTCACTGCAATGGCTGAATCTGGGATTGTGTCAAAAGCCTTTGCTAAGTCGAGGTATGCTGTGTGCACAGATTTGCCTTCATCAATGGCCTTGTTCACACTTTCAAAGAAATCCACCAGATTTAACAGGCAAGGTCTGCCCTTCTCAAAGCCGAATTGGGCAGGATCCAGGGTTTGGAGGTCACCTATATCTTTATTTTTGAGGCCCATAATAATACATTCCATTGCCTTACAGATGAGGCTGGTCAGAGTTATGGTTCTGTAGTTCCTTGGGTCTGTTGCTAGGCCACCTTTGTGGAGGGGGAATAACTGTAGCTGTTCTCCACTTCACAAGAATAAAGCCTGTGATGAATGCTATGATGTAATAATCATCATCACAGCCCATTTGTTTATGGCTGACTCAACATACTCAGATAAAATAAGTCTTCAAGCTGTCAGATTGGAATATCACCTTAATGTTTGCAATACAGGAACATTTTTCATCTTTTAAAATTATGTGATAATTAAAGACACTGTACATGTTGGCATTTTTAGATTGCCATAGATGTGCAATAAGCTTAAAGCTTTGAAGTGTTACTTAATACATATCATATGGAATGTATTATGAGTACTGTTTCATTCGTATTTTAACAGGTACTGTATTACACATATAGCTCAACAGTACTGCAAATCCAGAATCATTGTGCCTTCTCTTCTGGGTCCATACATTCTGTGTACGTGCCATTCTGTCAAATGACACACACACTACTTCAGTATGCTGCAGAAAGATCAACTATTCACTATGCAATTTTATCATGGAAGGCTCCAACCCCCCACCACCACCACCATTAAACACCCACACTCTTATACCAGTTCTAAATCTGACATGACAACTTTTGGAGTCTAGTCTTCGTATGCCCACGTTTCCGTACAAAGCTGCACCAATCACATTGCACACAATTTCCATTCTTTAAGTAGATTTGCATGCACCAACCCTCCACGTACTTTCACTCCATTCCCATCCTTTACCCCACATTCACAAAATACTATACATTTCCACTGTACCACTGTATCCCTCCTACAAATCATTCCAGACACACTGTAATGTGACACCTGTGTGGTCCTAATCACCATTCATAGAAGGGATATACACACACTCCATGACTTGTACACCCGCTCTTGCAAACCCAATATTCCTTCCTATATGATATGTTTATTTTCTCTTGTATAATACTTGTTTTGCCTTTCTTTAGACTGTTATATATTAAAGCATTTATATAGTTTACAATTTTCTCCCTGGTTGCTGACAGTAGTCTCTGCTTAGCTGGACTACTAATCATTTTTTTAAACATTTTTATTATCACTTAAGACAATAGGCAAACATACATTAGCAGAAAAAACAAACCAGTGGGAGGTTGACATAACAGTTAAGGTGCTTACTTTATAGATACAAGGTGCAGGGTTTGATTCTCACATGGGGTAACTGGCTAGCCTGAAAGTACAAGTAGCCTAATACTAACATATTTTAACACTGTTCCATTTAAATACATTATACAGCACATATATTATTTACTTTGCTACTCTCATCAGTCCAACATTACAAAAAATATTGCTAAATTCTTCCCTTCTCTTAAACCTCACTCCTCCTCCTCCTGAACATTATCATGCATGCATTCTTCACACAGTTTCAATTTACTTCTATGTAATGTGCTCCTTCCCTTTTCCATTTTTTTTTTACCTCTTTTATAATGTTCAATACCTCAAATGCAGTTGATGTGGACTTTGTTTCCATTTTCTAGTAATTGCTTTTTTGGTTGTTGTTGTCTTTCGGCTTTTCCCGGTTAGGGGTCGCCACAGCGGAACTCCGGTTCGCTAATGATTGGCAGTAGATTTTCACGATGCCGAGTGGCCAGCTCGATGCCCAACCTTTAATGAAGGCACACCCATTCATGCATGTCTTTCGGAAAGCCACTCGACCCACGGGGAGGACATGCAGACTCCACACAGAAGGCACTCCCCACACACTAGCTGAGAATCGAATGGGAGAACCTCTTGCTGTGAGGCAACAATGCTACCGCTGCACCACTGCGGAAAAGACAGTAATTGCTTTTTTTGGTAGCCAATAGAATTAAACTTAATAAGGCCTTACTGTCTCTAGGCAATTCGGATCCTGTATCCCAGCTCAAAATGCTCATTTACTTACAGCCATTTGTTCACCCAATATTTCTGATAGAGTACTCTGTAGGGAATTTTTAAAATCTGCAGACTTATTACACTCCCAAATGGATATTCCAGTTTTCTCTCAATCACACCTCCAACATTTGCTATCCACCTGAGGAAAACATTATTTGAAGTCTGCTTGGGGTATACAAATACCTATGCAAACACTTCCAAGCAAATATCCTAAATCTTCCTGACTTGGTTTCATATTTGGCAGCAACACATATGTCTTCCCATTGTTTTCTTGTAAATTGCTTTTCCAGTCTCTGTTCCCAATCTTTTCCAACCTCTTCTGATTGATTCTTACAGTTATCATGCAATATTTTATATGGCCTACTAATTAACCCTTTTTGACAACTGCTTTTGTTCCTGATTCAACTAAAAACTCTACCAGAGTAGGTCTTTCGCTTAAAACTCCCCTATCTCTTTCTTATTACCTGTGCTCTGACATCAAGTTCTGGTAGGGAAGGCAGTCTCTAGCCTGTAATTTAAATGTCTTGTTGGCCTCAACCCGCTGTAATACCTTTCCTGCATGAATTATTTGTTCACAATATCTTAGTATGGTTGTGTGAGAAATTATGTATAGCCTTTAATAGACCTGACTTTCAGGGGTAGTGACAGTAAGTTTGTGTGTGTGTGTGTGTGTGTGTGTGTGTGTGTGTGTGTGTGTGTGTGTGTGTGTGTGTGTGTATGCACATTGGTACTTGTGTGAGGCATCAATATAGTTTGGTGTAAAAAAATCTGTATAGCTGGGCATGTACATACATTTTTTGGGTAACAGTACAAAAAGAACAGTAAGCAAATTATTGTCTTTGAAAAATAAGGCATAAATAAGACATAAAGTGCATCACAGAACATCTTCTGGGACCCTGGTAGTCCTTCACACTCCAGGCTGTATAAGTAGATTTTGACACAGGTTAGTAATGGCCTGTACCCTAAACCGGCCCTGCTTGGAGGCGTATAAAGAATGTCACTATAGGCTGTGTATGGGCTATGGACATTGTGATATAATTATTTCTTTAACTTTTTTTTCAAACCTTAGAGGTGTGTACAATGGGTCACTATAGCTTGTGTAGAGGAAATGCACTAAGGACTGGGATACATTAAAGTGACCATTATATTTTTGACTTTTTTAATAACCATATATCAGAAACATATATGGGTGATTATTTTTTGGTGGGTAGGGTTTAAGATTAATGATGTATCTATCTTACAGCAACACTTTGAAATATATTACTGTGTTATATATATTTTTTAGATTCATCTCCATTTGACATCAAAGCAGTAAACAGAAGGTGGGCAGGGATGAGGAAGTGTGTTGTATATATGTTTGACAGTAATGACTTGAAATATGATTGTTACTATTTGTGCCTTGATTCCATTTTTTTCTGGGGGAGGGGTAAAGTGGCAGGCACTTTTCCCAGATATGATTTGTGTATAATTTTTTGCATTTTCTTGCCACCTGTAGGTAATTCCGCCTAAAATGCCGATTTTCTAGAGTTTCTGTGATTTAAAAAGCTTGTTTCAGCTAGGTATTGTATTTATTTTACTAACTGCACTTTAACAAAGTTGTTTTTGTGTTTAAATTACCTGTTTAACTGTTGCAGGCTACACACACAAGTGTGATAGCTATTTCTGTGCATTTAAAGTGTTTTTTTTTTATTGTATCTGCTTTATTTTCTGAAAAAAAATATATATATATACTTGATTTCCCGCCTTTCTAAGCTAGTTTAGTCCAGTTTTCAGGTTAGTGCTGAATTCAGGGCTGTGTTACAAGTTTCTGTGTTTGCCCATACCTTATTTGGATAGAAGGAAGTTTCTCTGTTCACTGTGAGAGGGAACTTTGAGCAGCCTATCTGTCCCTGGAGGAGTGATTTCAGCCCAGAAATTAGTAGTTTATTGGCCATTTTGGGCTAATTTCTATCTCTTTCATTTCCCTGCTATAAAATCTGCACTTGCAAGGTTTTTCTGCTAGTATACAGCTCAGCAAGCTCCTGCCTGGTGCCCTGCAGAGTTCTACAGCAGCAGAGAGACAAAAACAGAGACTTTGGAGTGATTAAGTATCATTTTTCTGCATTTTCTTGCTGCCTTTAGCTAATTCCGCCTAAAATGCTGATTTTCTAGAGTGTCTGTGATTTAAAAAGCTTGTTTCAGCTACATATTGTATTTATTTTATTGCCTGAACTTTAACAAAGTCATTTTTGTGTTTAAATTACCTGTTTAACAGTTGTAGGCTACACACTCAAGTGTGATAGTCATTTCTTCACATTTAAAGTGTTTTTTTATTGTATCTGCTTTATTTTGTGAAAAAAAAAAATAAAAATACTTGTTTTCCCATCTTTCTAAGCTAGTTTAGTCCAGTTTTCAGGTTAGTGCTGAATTCAGGACTGTGTTACAAGTTTCTGTGTTTGCCCATACCTTACTTGGATAGAAGGACGTTTCTCTGTTCACTGTGAGAGAGGAAGCTTTGAGCAGCCTATCTGTCCCTGGAGGAGTGGTTTCAGCCCGGAAATTAGTAGTTTATTGGCCATTTGGGGCTAATTTCTATCTCTTTCATTTCCCTGCTATAAAATCCACATTTGCAAGGTTTCTGTGTTAGTATACAGCTCAGCAAGTTCCTGCCTGGTGCCCAGAAGAGTTCTACAGCAGCAAAGAGACAAAAGAGAGACTTGGGAGTGATTAAGTATAATTTTTCTGCATTTTCTTGCTGCCTTTAGCTAATTCCGCCTAAAACGCCGATTTTCTAGAGTTTCTGTGATTTAAAAAGCTTGTTGAAGCTATATATTGTACTTATTTTACTGCCTGCACTTTAACAAAGTCATTTTTGTGTTTAAATTACCTGTTTAACTGTTGTATGCTACACAATCAAGTGTGATAGCTATTTCTGTGCATTTAAAGTATTTTTTATTGTATCTGCTTTATTTTCTGAAAAAAACAAAAAAATATACTTGTTTTCCCACTTTTCTAAGCTGGTTTAGTCCAGTTTTCAGGTTAGTGCTGAATTCAGGGTAGAGTTGCCACCTTTTAACAAGGGCAAAGTGGGGCATGGGGGTGTGGTCAATATGATAGTGGGTGTGGCCAACACGACACTGGCCACACCCCCACCACATCACCAGAGTTGTTAAAGGAGATGCAGTATTAGTTATGGATACAACATTGTGACATTACAGCATACTGAAAACTCATACCATTTAAATGATGTGAACTATTACTGCAAAAACACATATTACTCAGTTGTAACAGTAAATAAACTTTAAAGGAATAAAAAACACACTACTCATTAAACAGACACTTGTTTATTTAAAAAGTTAAAAAATTCATAAACCAACCATTACTATTCAGAAAGAAAACTTAAAAATATCTACATACCACATACAAGCCAAGTATAAAATTAAGACTTTATTGTCAATTAAAGCTAAAGCAAAGAAAAAACACAAAACTACATACTGTACCCTAGTACTACATACTGCACACTAGCAAATTAACACTAAACAAAGAAAAACACAAAATTACAAACTGCACCCTAGTACTTTATACTGCACACTAGTACACTAAATCACTTTTTTTAAAGTGTATTTTGAATTAGATTTTATGGCTTGAAGAAGGGCCCGATTTGAAACAATATTTGAGTAAAAGTCACAACATTTCATCCGGTAATTTACACTCATCATTAGTTCAGCTTTTAACAAGTCCACACTACATCGGTTTCGCACATCTGTCCATTTACCTTTCACCAAAGAAAAAACTCTTTTTACAAATGCGTTTGAGGTCAGTATAGATAAAACCCTAGCAATTACCGGATATAGTGTAGTCAGTTCAGGCCCTTCTTTGAAAAGCTTCAGCCACTTCTCTCCTGGGGTCAAGCTTGTGTTACATAACTGTTCGAGAGAGGGCCTAATTGCCAAGTAGTCCCTAAAAAGATAATCTTCATCTACATCCTGCAGACTCAGGGCAGTGGTCACATTAAGCAAGTCACTGAAAGCAAAGGGCTCATTTAGAGATAATTTAGATAGTGTTAACAAGTAGTTGCTTTCAGTATAATCAAACCACTGTTCCAGGTATTTCACTGCTGTCTCCAAGAACACAATGAAGTCTCTTTTCAGTTTGTTAGCAGAAGTGCTATCTAATGAGCTCATAAGTGCCCTAAGTTTCCCTCCAAAGAAAGCACCTTCAGCTCTTGCCTGCAGTTTTTGCTTCAGAGAGACCATTACACAAAAAGTTTTCATGGCAGTAAGTGCTGATTTTTCTAATGTACTTATATGTTCATTAAAATCAACAAGAACAGCACAGAGAAAGTGCAAATAGTACTGGGGCAGTGTAGGCAATTCATTCTCACCATGTTCATTAGCTGAAAAGTACTGCCATACTCCTCTTCTCCCTGGGAGAGGAAATAGGACTGGAGCACTGGGAGATTTTTCACTACTCTTTCAATGGCTGGGAGTAGTGACAGCCACCTTGTTGGCACATGTCCTAACAGACTCTCAAATTCCATGCCACAAAACTCAAAGAAGTTTTTCAAGTCTCTGGTCCTTGTGGCCGAACCTGAGAAGTGGCTGAAAACTTTCATTACAATTCCACGTCGTACGGTAGTTGTGCTGCAGCTTTTTTGGCTGCATTGTGAATGATGTGGGCAACACAGTTAGCCTTCTGGAGTGATGGGCACTTTTTTAATCTGGTATACACACCAGATTTCTTCCCATAGTTCACACTGGCATTATCAGCCCCATAAGCTGAAATGCTGTTCTAGGGCAAGGAGTGCCTTTCCATTTGTTTGTTTGTGTCTTTCGGCTTTTCCCGGTTAGGGGTCGCCACAGCGGAACTCCGGTCCACTAATGATTGGCAGTTGATTTTTACTTACCGGCTTGCCAGGCCTGTGTTGGAAATTTGATGTGAAATAGCCTGTGCAGATTCATCAGGGTCTTCATAGAAGTCCAAAAGGCCATTCACCACCCCTTCTTCTTTAGAAAAATACCTCACAACAAGTGGAAATAATTGTATGTTTCCTTTGTTGGAAGCATCTGATGAAATTGCAAATGAAGTGCCTGGTTTTTGAAGGTCATGCAGGAAACATTCCAATGAGTGCAGTCCCAAAACATTTTCAACTATGGCTTCAGCCTTGGTTCTACCACAAGATAGTTTTTTTGCAGTGTCCGAGTCACTGTACAACTGGCTGGTCAACTTTACTGCACAGTCCAAGCTGTTATTTGAAATATTGTGCTTAACAGCATGGAACACCTCATAGGCTTCTGCTGCAATGATCCTAAGCTCTGATCCTTCAAGGTTTGCATTCCTTGCCCACTTTGTCATCAGGTGAGTGGATTTAGCTTGAAGTATAGCAGTCTTATGTTGCTCAGTTGCCTCATGTCATGCAACATAATTTCTTCCACCGTGGGTCACTAGAAATTCTCTCTTGCAATACCCGCAGAACGCTTTGACATCACTGCATCTCTCAATCCAATCGAATTCTGTTTTCCAAATGTCCTGCCACTTGCACATTCTCTTGCTACTGGTTGACTGTGATGAAGCTGCTGCTCTCTTCGTACTTGAATCTGTACTTACCTGATTTGTAACATATTTACCAAAACTGTGTTAGTAGGGTGCAGTAACATACTGGTGCACAGCACAAATGAACTGGCTCAAAAACATTGGCATATGAAAGAACTGGCTTGAAAAACATTGGCATGAGAAAGAACTAGCTTGAAAAGCATTGTCATGAGAAAGAACTGGCTTGAAAAAACATTGGCACGTGAAAGAACTGGCTTGATAAACATTGGCATGCGAAAAGAACTGGCTTGAAAAACACTGGCATGCGAAAGAACTGGCTCGAAAAACATTGGAACATGAAAGAACTGGCTCAAAAAACATTGGCATGAGAAAGAACTAGCTTGAAAAACATTGGCACACTAAAGAACTGGCTCGAAAAACATTGGCACTTGAAAGAACTGGCTTGAAAAACATTGGCACTTGAAAGAATTGGCTTGAAAAACATTGGCACTTGAAAGAACTGGCTCAAAAAACATTGGCATGCGAAAAAACGGAGGAATGGAGCAGAAGAGAATTATTACAAACAGTTAGTAGGGGGCATTTTGGCCATTGAAAACTAACATTAACACAGCTTGTAGAAAATGAAATGCATTATTTTTACCACCGAACATGCCCACCTCACCCCACCCCTCAAGAAAAGAAAGCTAACCGCATTCATTGAACCAAAAAACACTAAAATGAATGAGAATGCACAGTGGATACCATAAACCTGATTTAGCTTTTGACCACAGCAGTTAAAAGAAATGTATGGCACTAATTTACACAGCGCAATGATCTATTAATGAACATGCCCAGCAGCAGCACTGGTCGTAATCGGATTATAATGAAAACAGTACATAAGTTTATTGAAGACATCACTAAAACACAAAATAGAAAGTTTGCTACTTATAAAAGCAAACTACCCTGTAACAACAACATGGTTTAGCACAATTGCAAATACATTGCATTAACTTCTGAGCATGCATCCACAAAAAAAACCAAAAAACAAAAACAAAAAAACCAGGAAAATGTCCGTAAACATTTTAACTTTTAAAAATACTTCTTGCAAGAGAAGTAATATAAACTACAATGTACAACAGACTCCATGGGCTCCTTTTACCTCAAAACATAGCAATTAAGAGTAATTTACCCACCACAGCAATGCAATAAACAGGCCCAAGCAAAAGTAGCACACCCATATTCACATTACAAGCAAAGCAGTACATTTTAACCTTATTAAAAATGCATAATAAATTAAATGCACACATTTACAAGTATAAATGAAAACAATCTTGAAACATCTTTGGCAAATTGGTAACATGTACCTACTAGAATAATAAATGCATTACATTAACTGTTAACATTCCCCCTCAAAAAGTAGACTTGTACCACATACACATTGACTTGCAGGAACTAACAGGAAAATTACCCGAACAGTACATCCTAACTTCCTGAAAACAGCATTAAATTGCACACATTTCCATACAAAAAAGTGCAAACTATGCTCGAACATTTTCTATCTGCAAACAGATAATACCCAGAAAAAGCTACGACAATAGAAATACATCACACTAAATTTATATTTCACTGCCCCCCACCAGAAATAAACAACTTCTATACACAGTTCAGCCTTTTAAAGTAATGCTTCCAAATCATACCCCCAAGAATAATAACAATTACATATACATTCAGGTTTTATACCTTTAAAAAATACTACTAAAAAATCTCAAAATAACCACTGCACAGATTTAAATACTGCGTACTGCACCTCCATCTACCTCTAAACATTAAAAAAAATTAAACCACAGTATATTCCCATTTTAAAGTACTACTCAAAAATCTCAAAATAACCACTGCACAGATTTAAATACTGCATACTACATCTCCATCTACCTCTAAACATTAAAAACTTAAATAAAGCACAATATTCCCATTTTAAATAACTAAAGCCACAACATGCTATTATGTACTTATCACTATCACAGTTTTTGCTGGGCTAGCTTGCTTCCTTCCTGCTGGAATGGCTCAAGTGACTGGGCTGGCTGGCAGGCTCCCTCCTTGCAGGCTGGCTGGCTTCTTTGCTTGCTTGCTTGCTGGCTGGCTGGCTGGCTTGCTGGCTTGCTGGCTGGCTGGCTTGCTGGCTTGCTGGCTAAATAGAATTTGTAGATCTTTTTCGTTTGCAGCTGTAGAGCTTAGTGCTCTACAGCTGCGACCTTTATTGGGCTCCACTTAGTAAATCCCCGCCCCCTCCAGTCCCTGCAGCCAATTGCTGTTGCATTACACCACCCGGACCTAGCAGGGAATCCCTCTAACTGCAGGTCCAGGTGGTGATATAGCCGCATTGCCGTGGAAAAACCGGAAGTATTTTCGTTTTTTCCACGGCAATTGAATTCACGATCAGGGAAAATGGGACTTTTAAAGTCCCACTCGGTGAATGCGGGAAGCGGGATGAGAGGGCTCAACCCTTGAGTGTCCCGCTGACAACAGGATGGGTGGCAACCGTAATTCAGGGCTGTGTTACAAGTTTCTGTGTTTGCCCATACCTTACTTGGATAGAAGGAAGTTTCTCTGTTCACTGTGAGAGAGGGAGCTTTGAGCAGCCTATCTGTCCCTGGAGGAGTGGTTTCAGCCCAGAAATTAGTAGTTTATTTGCCATTTTGGGCTCATTTCTATTTCTTTAATTTCCTGCTATAAAACCTGCATTTGCAATTTTTAAAAACCCCCTTTCTGGGGTAATTTTCCCCCAAATCTATCTTAAGTTTTTGGAACTAGCAAAAACCCAAATTTTTTAAATATTCCCTTTATTTGGATTTTTCTCAAAAATATGAAAAACTTAAAAAAGACGCCCCCCATATTGAGAAACAAATCCTTTTTGAAAGTAAAACATTCCTTCCATGGTGTCCAAAATTTGGTGAATTATAATGGTAATTATTTTTTCAAATTTTCTTCCTCATTTAAAAACAACCCCCCATAAAAAATAAACATAAATGAATTTTCAGAAATGGAGGTCCTCCAACCCCCCTGGAAGGGTAAAAAAATTTCTTGATCCCCAAGTCTCCAAAACCTTAAAAAAGATAAAAAAATAAAAACCAAAAAAACTCAAAAATTTAAAAAAAAAAAAACAGAGATCCAAAAAGAAACCCAACCCCTTTAACCAAAAACTGAAACCATATTAAAAACCCGTTCCAACATCATTAAGCAAAAATCCAAAACTTTAATAAGGGGAATGTATGACCTTGTCCCACAAACAATTAAAGTTTTAAATTTGGGCGTATGTTTTTTACAACTTTATGAACTGGGGGTAAACAAAATTTTAGAACACATTCCAGGAAAGGAACTTTTGAATTCACTTCCAACATAAAATTCAATACCAAATAATTTTTGACAAATTATTGATTCCGGAAAAAGAACTTTTAAAATTATTAAAAGGAAATTTTTAATAAAATATGTTATTAGTATCCCCCCTCCCTTATCGGGTTTCATGACTCTAACCTCTTTATTAGAAAGTATCTCTTTAACTATTTTCCTTTCTTTTTGTCAGATTGTAAGTTCTCTCTTCCCTGATCCCTTCCTTACATTGATGTACACATCATATAGGTCTCTACACACAGCTTGTTCATACAATTCTACATGTTTGTTGTTGGGGGGTATGTACGTACTTTTTTTCTTTAATTTATTCTCCCTGTAGACTAACGTATCATCCTTATCTTTTGAATTGAAAGCTAAGTTTAATCTACATAGTATAATTTTACCTCTTTTATGTTGTCAAATAAATTAAACTGTCCCCTTGGTATGAATTTCATCCCTTTACTAAATAAAGAGAATAGTTCTTCTGTTATTATCATATCAGTATAGTTATATATCATGAAGCCCTTTATAGTTGTGAATCTTGGGGTAGGTTCCACTACTATTTGTAAACCGCATTCGGCATTACTATTTATTTCTTCCACAATACCAACTGATGTATTCTCTTTAGAGGCAACCTTAATGATGTTCAAGCATAATGGTTATCTAATAATGTCTCTTTGGTATTTTTTGGTGCTGGAAAAATCTCCTCCCAGAAAAATTTGAATTGACCTCCTGTCTATCATGTATGTGCTCACCTTCACTCTGTTCATGATGGTGCATTTTGTTTGATTTTCTAACATCCTGGGGCCAAATATACGCCCTTCCAATTCTATACTGTTCAACATCCCTCTCCATTTTGTGAACCTTTCTGTTGTATATATTCTTAATTCTATAATTAGCTGTGGAGAATTGTTTGTAAAAAAGTTCTTGCCACTGGTCAAATTCATTGTCACTTGTTATATCATCATTTAACATTTCAAGTTCATTGATCAATTTTGCTATTTTTTCATCATTGTATTTCATTAATAATTTCATATACATAGTGCCAAACATGTCAAACAGTTTATCAAAATCTCTTTTAACTGTTTCAGTATATTCAATTCCTAGTGGTAATTTAAAGAAACGCAACCCTTTCGGTGTTATATGGTTGTCTATACATTTCTCTAAATAGACATTGTCCAACTTCACACTCTTAAATTGAATTAATTTTTTGCCCAGTGAATTAATTTTTGTTTTTAAATTGTTAGAAAATTCATCAAATGCATAATTATTATGTCTGTTAATATTTACTCTATTTACATCAAATGTATAATCATCATTTAAAAAATCCTGTATACATTTGCCATTATTTCTTACATCCTGTTCTGAACATTTTCTATTGTTACTCCTATTTTTACTAGCTGGTTTAGGGCTTAAGAAAAAATCAAGAAACATAGTACCTGTATTGGTCTTGTTCATTGTATTCTTTTTTGTAATTTTTGAATACAGTTTGTTACTGTCCCGAACTTTGGGTCGTGCCCCCAACCTTTCCAACTCATCTTTATGATGAAAAATGCTGAAATCAAACGTGAATTCAGCTTCCGATAATATGTTATCACCAACTTCTTTTAAATCAATACCAGTCAGTCTTCTCGATGTGGATTTACTGTTTCCCAGTGCTTGCCCATTGGGGATATCGCCCATACTGTTCAACTCTATCCTCTCTGCTATATACGGTGGTGTTGCACTTCTCTTGCCATTGCCTTGGACCTGTGGAGAACTCGTACTGTTAAGTGGCAACGCTGTTCCAGCTAATTTCCCCACTAAATCTAGTAATTTGCTTACATCCGTTTTTAGCGAGATAACCTCCTCTTGCAATGATATGATGATGAATACATTAGCTTAAAACCCTTTTTATTGATGGGGAACGCTTAGGAATGTACTGCCACTTTATATTATTCAATATATCATACTTGACATAGTGTACATTTATGTTCATAGTTACAGGAGATAAGCACGACACTATACCATTGCCGTACAGTGTCCAATTGCTAGATACATGGTGTATAGTTATTGTTAGGTTCATCGAGTCTTAGTAGTGCAATGAGTAGACATTTTCATTAGTAGGAGATATATACTACTATCAATTACAGAATTTTATATATTATGATTTTAATTATATGGTATTAAAATGTTTTTATTTTAATTTTAATTACCTTGTATCAATATATTAGGAGTATTTTATGAAGGTTATGAAGTATTTTCATTATAATATGCATGTATCTACAAGTTGTCATTTTTTAATATATGTAAACACAAAAAAGGGCGCCAAAATGGTAGTATAAAGGTCAGAGTATGAGACTGTGAGCTTGGTTCTGATGAAATCTGTCTGCGACAGATGAAAGCGCTAAACCTTTTGGATTTTTACTGAAAATTGTCATTAAAACGTTACACGAGCAAACTGCTGTTTTGTGTCTAGTTCTACTGAAAATTTACGTTGGATAACAGTGTTTCGTTCTGCTCGAGTACTGGGGCACGGATTGGAAATAGACATTTGGTTGGTGTGAGTTTTATTTTGGTTCCTGGTTGCAGTATGACCGATCCGGTCCCACAGGATGCTTCATTGAGTAGAGCGGAGTTCGTATCATTGCAAGAGGAGGTTATCTCGCTAAAAACGGATGTAAGCAAATTACTAGATTTAGTGGGGAAATTAGCTGGAACAGCGTTGCCACTTAACAGTACGAGTTCTCCACAGGTCCAAGGCAATGGCAAGAGAAGTGCAACACCACCGTATATAGCAGAGAGGATAGAGTTGAACAGTATGGGCGATATCCCCAATGGGCAAGCACTGGGAAACAGTAAATCCACATCGAGAAGACTGACTGGTATTGATTTAAAAGAAGTTGGTGATAACATATTATCGGAAGCTGAATTCACGTTTGATTTCAGCATTTTTCATCATAAAGATGAGTTGAAAGGTTGGGGGCACGACCCAAAGTTCGGGACAGTAACAAACTGTATTCAAAAATTACAAAAAAGAATACAATGAACAAGACCAATACAGGTACTATGTTTCTTGATTTTTTCTTAAGCCCTAAACCAGCTAGTAAAAATAGGAGTAACAATAGAAAATGTTCAGAACAGGATGTAAGAAATAATGGCAAATGTATACAGGATTTTTTAAATGATGATTATACATTTGATGTAAATAGAGTAAATATTAACAGACATAATAATTATGCATTTGATGAATTTTCTAACAATTTAAAAACAAAAATTAATTCACTGGGCAAAAAATTAATTAATTCAATTTAAGAGTGTGAAGTTGGACAATGTCTATTTAGAGAAATGTATAGACAACCATATAACAATCCAAAGGGTTATGCTTTAAATTACCACTAGGAATTGAATATACTGAAACAGTTAAAAGAGATTTTGATAAACTGTTTGACATGTTTGGCACTATGTATATGAAATTATTAATGAAATACAATGATGAAAAATAGCAAAATTGATCAATGAACTTGAAATGTTAAATGATGATATAACAAGTGACAATGAATTTGACCAGTGGCAAGAACTTTTTTACAAACAATTCTCCACAGCTAATTATAGAATTAAGAATATATACAACAGAAAGGTTCACAAAATGGAGAGGGATGTTGAACAGTATAGAATTGGAAGGGCGTATATTTGGCCCCAGGATGTTAGAAAATCAAACAAAATGCACCATCATGAACAGAGTGAAGGTGAGCACATACATGATAGACAGGAGGTCAATTCAAATTTTCTGGGAGGGAGATTTTTTCCAGCACCAAAAAAATACCAAAAGAGACATTATTAGATAACCATTGTAACGCGAACATCATTAAGGTTGCCTCTAAAGAGAATACATCAGTTGGTATTGTGGAAGAAATAAATAGTAATGCCAGTACGGTTACAAATAGTAGTGGAACCTACCCCAAGATTCACAACTATAAGGGCTTCATGATATATAACTATACTGATATGATAATAACAGAAGAACTATTCTCTTTATTTAGTAAAGGGATGAAATTCATACCAAGGGGACAGTTTAATTTATTTGACAACATAAAAGAGGTAAAATTATACTGTCGCAGATTAAACTTAGCTTTCCAATTCAAAGACAAGGATGATACATTAGTCTACAGGGAGAATAAATTAAAGAAAAAAAGTACGTACATACCCCCCAACAACAAACATGTAGAATTGTATGAACAAGCTGTGTGTAGAGAACTATATGATGTGTACATCAATGTAAGGAAGGGATACGGAAAGGAAAGAGAACTTACTGACAATCTGACAAAAAAAGAAAGGAAAATACTTAAAGACATAGTTTCTAATAAAGATGTTAGAGTCATGAAACCCGATAAGGGAGGGGGGATACTAATAACATATACAAGTGACTATCAGAAAAAACTATACGACATCTTGATCAATTCAGGGAACTATGAATCTATTTCACGGAATCAAATCAATATTGGATACAGGAAAATTGACTTGGCTATTGAAGAGTTTATGTTGGATAGTAGAATTACAGAGGAGGTGTACCATTTCCTAAGGAATGAATACCCTATCTTGGGACATATTGTTGGTATTCCCAAGATTCATAAAGATGTCCAGAATCCGCCCTTAAGACCAATCATATCTGCCTCAAAGTCTAAAACATTTAATCTGGGTGTATTGGTGGACGAATGGACAAAGAGCATCCATCAAAAAGTCCCTCACTTGATTAAAGATTCCTGGCATTTTTTGAACAAATTGAATACAGATGTATGGAATTCTGATATAATATTTATTACGGTGGATGTCAAGGATCTATTCTCGAGTATACCCAAGGATACAGGTTTAGAGTATTTCTGTAACAGCTTGAGGAAATACTCTGAATGTACGTGGGATAAAATCCAACTGATTATGAGTATAATGGAATTGATATTGGATCATAATTACATCGAATTTAATGGTGAGACTTTCAGACAGATCAATGGGGTTGCTATGGGTGCATCATGTGCACCCATATATGCAAATTTAGTTATGCTGGAATGGGAAAACCAGTACATTTTCACGAGTGAATATTACAAGAATATGTTATTGTACACTCGCTTTTTGGATGATATATTTATTGTATGGAAAGGTAAGATGGATACCATTCAACCATTCATCCAATATATCAATTCCACCACGGATTTTTTGAGATTCACCCACACTGTTGAAAGGAAGGGAATTCAGATTTAGACACATTTATCAGCTCTAACTAACATGGATTTGTATCTCAATTATATAGGAAACCGCCCTTTCCAATCCACTACATTCAGTATGGAAGCAACCATCCACCACACACTTTCAAGAATATTGTAAAGGGACAATGTACGGGCTACACGATGTCCACTAAAGACATTATGAATCAAGAAATTGAAATTATTCATCGGATGTTCAGGGAAAGGGGATATCCCAATAGTATGTTGACAGATGTGACAAATTTTGTCAAATCACAATGGGGTAAGAAATATGAACCATTACTAGGTAAACCAACGTTAGTAAAAATACACATATTGAGTTTAACAGAAGGGGTGTGTGTTTTAATGCACAATCCATACACAAATGTAGTGAAAGAAATACTACGTAGACACTGGTATATATTTAATGTTGATGAAGAAGCAAGAAACACGGTTGGTGACACACCCAAGATTATATTAAAAACAGGTAAGAACCTGAAAAGATTAACAGAAACAAATATCAATGCATGTAGGATACAGCACAACAGGAAAAATGGGACAAAGAAATGTGGAGCATGCAGACAGTGTCAGTATATTAACACTGCCAACAGGGTGGTCTTGGAAAACAGTACCCATAGTGTCTGTAAATTCAAGGAGGGGAATTGTAATAGTAAAGGAGTTGTATATCTCGCCATATGTAAAAAATGCAATGTATACTATGTGGGGAAAACGGAAAGGAAGTTCAAGACCAGAATCTACGAGCATTGTTATAAAACCAAAAAAGGAGATGAAAATAATGCATTGAGTAAACATACAAAGGCCACAAACAAAGACCACACATTTATATTTTCAATATTGGATCAGGTTAACAGCTCAGTAGATAGAGGTAATTGGAAAGCAAAACTAGGATGTTTAGAAAGTAAATGGCAGATTATGTTGGATGCCACTACATTCCCTGGCTTGAATGAATACATTAGCTTAAAACCCTTTTTATTGATGGGGAACGCTTAGGAATGTACTGCCACTTTATATTATTCAATATATCATACTTGACATAGTGTACATTTATGTTCATAGTTACAGGAGATAAGCACGACACTATACCATTGCCGTACAGTGTCCAATTGCTAGATACATGGTGTATAGTTATTGTTAGGTTCATCGAGTCTTAGTAGTACAATGAGTAGACATTTTCATTAGTAGGAGATATATACTACTATCAATTACAGAATTTTATATATTATGATTTTAATTATATGGTATTAAAATGTTTTTATTTTAATTTTAATTACCTTGTATCAATATATTAGGAGTATTTTATGAAGGTTATGAAGTATTTTCATTATAATATGCATGTATCTACAAGTTGTCATTTTTTAATATATGTAAACACAAAAAAGGGCGCCAAAATGGTAGTATAAAGGTCAGAGTATGAGACTGTGAGCTTGGTTCTGATGAAATCTGTCTGCGACAGATGAAAGCGCTAAACCTTTTGGATTTTTACTGAAAATTGTCATTAAAACGTTACACGAGCAAACTGCTGTTTTGTGTCTAGTTCTACTGAAAATTTACGTTGGATAACAGTGTTTCGTTCTGCTCGAGTACTGGGGCACGGATTGGAAATAAAAATTGGTAACATGTACCTACTAGAATAATAAATGCATTACATTAACTGTTAACATTCCCCCTCAAAAAGTAGACTTGTACCACATACACATTGACTTGCAGGAACTAACAGGAAAATTACCCGAACAGTACATCCTAACTTCCTGAAAACATCATTAAATTGCACACATTTCCATACAAAAAAGTGCAAACTATGCTCGAACATTTTCTATCTGCAAACAGATAATACCCAGAAAAAGCTACGACAATAGAAATACATCACACTAAATTTATATTTCACTGCCCCCCACCAGAAATAAACAACTTCTATACACAGTTCAGCCTTTTAAAAGTAATGCTTCCAAATCATACCCCCAAGAATAATAACAATTACATATACATTCAGGTTTTATACCTTTAAAAAATACTACTAAAAAATCTCAAAATAACCACTGCACAGATTTAAATACTGCATACTGCACCTCCATCTACCTCTAAACATTAAAAAAAATTAAACCACAGTATATTCCCATTTTAAAGTACTACTCAAAAATCTCAAAATAACCACTGCACAGATTTAAATACTGCATACTACATCTCCATCTACCTCTAAACATTAAAACTTAAATAAAGCACAATATTCCTATTTTAAATAACTAAAGCCACAACATGCTATTATGTACTTATCACTATCACAGTTTTTGCTGGGCTAGCTTGCTTCCTTCCTGCTGGAATGGCTCAAGTGACTGGGCTGGCTGGCAGGCTCCCTCCTTGCAGGCTGGCTGGCTTCTTTGCTTGCTGGCTGGCTTCTTTGCTTGCTTGCTGGCTAGCTGGCTGGCTTGCTGGCTTGCTGGCTGGCTGGCTGGCTGGCTGGCTTGCTGGCTTGCTGGCTAAATAGAATTTGTAGATCTTTTTCGTTTGCAGCTGTAGAGCTTAGTGCTCTACAGCTGCAACCTTTATTGGGCTCCACTTAGTAAATCCCCGCCCCCTCCAGTCCCTGCAGCCAATTGTTGTTGCATTACACCACCCGGACCTAGCAGGGAATCCCTCTAACTGCAGGTCCAGGTGGTGATGTAGCCGCATTGCCGTGGAAAAACCAGAAGTATTTTCGTTTTTTCCACGGCAATTGAATTCACGATCGGGGAAAATGGGACTTTTAAAGTCCCACTCGGTGAATGCGGGAAGCGGGATGAGAGGGCTCAACCCTTGAGTGTCCCGCTGACAACAGGATGGGTGGCAACCGTAATTCAGGGCTGTGTTACAAGTTTCTGTGTTTGCCCATACCTTACTTGGATAGAAGGAAGTTTCTCTGTTCACTGTGAGGGAGGGAGCTTTGAGCAGCCTATCTGTCCCTGGAGGAGTGGTTTCAGCCCAGAAATTAGTAGTTTATTTGCCATTTTGGGCTCATTTCTATTTCTTTAATTTCCCTGCTATAAAACCTGCATTTGCAAGGTTTTGTGCACCGGGCAGCACCAGTTAGCTAGGGTATAACTATTCCCGGATCCACAAAGTCTACTCTTCAAGTTTTCCCTTGGAACTAGACAAACTTTCAACTTAAGCACTTAAATCATTCACTTCTCATTCTGGCACTTGCTCAAAACTCATAGCAAGAACTAATAAACCTTAGCACTAGACCCACCTATACTGTAGAGAAGGACAAAGGTCTCTATTCGACCTTACCAGCCAATCAGTAAAACAGTTCACTGTACCTATCCAGGCATGTCCAAAGGGCAGTTTCAGTTGTACTCTCCAGTCCAACTGGTGAATCTGGGCATTTTGAGGCAATGTTACAATTGCCTCATGTACACAGACAGCCCTCTCCTCCTTCCACTAAACAATAATACATGCGAGAGATGCAATTATACAGCCAAACTGGAGGCTAAGCTCTCTCAACCCAAGACTGGACCAGGCAGTCAAGAGGAGAGGGGAATTACTTGCATCACACCACCAGTCTCACATAGACCTATGAAACAAGCACTGGCAAAAAACACATAAATACACAAAAACATACTCAAAGGCTCTAAATAAAAATCTGCAAAACAACAGAGACCTCCAAAGCAGACATCCAAGCAACCTCCACCCCCCAACACAAACAATGAAACACATACTTCACAAAACCAGTGTGCCACACAATCACAGCCCTTAAGACAAAATAACATACCCAACACACTAGTAATAGGTGACTCTATAGTCATGCACACTGATGTCCCACACACGAGACACGAGGCTGAACAAGGCGAAGGTTACTGTTAGTTGCCTGTCGGGTGCCAGGATCTGCCACATAACACAAACACTCAGGTCAATCCAGAACAAGTACAAATATGACTCTGTCATTGTCCATGTTGGTGTGAATGACCTGAGCCGTACCTCCCCGGACTACATGAAAAGAGACACGGAGGAGCTCTCTGATCATGTAGCCCAGGCCGGTATGACCCTGACCCTGAATAGCATCCTGCCCTCACCAACAATGATACCACGATATAGAGAAAAAAATATCAATTTCAACAATTGGCTAAGCTTCTGGTGTCATTGAAAGGGGATCCAGTGTCTGTCAGCCTGGGATGACATCCTCGACAAGCCATGCTGCTTCTCTAGAGACGGCTTGCACCTGTCACCCTTAGGCTTTTGAATACTGGCCAAGGTTCTTGCCACCCCCATAGTGCCTTTTTTAGGCAAGGCTCAAAAGACAACCCCACCACTGTAAATAGCACAAGTAACAAAAAACTGAGGTAATGCTGCTCAACGCCAGAAGTCTAAACCTCAAAATGCATGCACTCGAGGCACTCCTCAGTACGGAGAAAATCGATATATGTGCAGTAACAGAAACCTGGTTTAAGGCTCTAGAGAGCACCCCAGCACTACCAGGCTACAACTCATACCATACGTTTCGGCCACAAAACCCAGACTAAAATACAAAAGGCAGGGGAGTATCCATATTCATCAAGGATACCCACCTCCAGGTTAGTGGCACAGCACAATGCTTCAGAGATCATCCACGTGCAACTAACAATGGGCAAAACTGCTATTCAAATTATAGCTTGCTACAGATCACCCACCATGTCCCAGGACCCCCACTCCACATTCCTGGAAACAATGGGAAACATAAAGGTCCTACCAAACACCCTGATATTGGGTGATTTCAATTACTCAAGCATTAACTGGGAGAACTACTCAACTACAAACTCACTTGCCCAAAATTTCCTAGAATTTATAAACTCAAATGCCCTTGATCAACTGGTCAACACCCCCACCAGAGGTGACATATTGGACCTGGTCATCACCAACATGGGCGACCGGTGTTCCACACCTGAGGTCAACCCCTCGCTGGTTAGATCTAACCATAAACTAATCACTCTGGATATCCACATTCTGCCACAACCCCCGGTCAAAGAAACCACTGTGAAAAACTTTTCAAAAGCAAACTTCATGTTACTTAAGACCAAGGTGGGAAGTTTCAAAGCCCCCATGCTAAAGGATAACGCTGTCCAAGCTGCAGAATCCTTTACTAATGCACTCTACGGGCACCTAAAAGAATGCATGGATCGTGCAGACTCAGTACTCCAAGAAAAGGAAACCAGTCTGGTGGACCCCTGCCATCAACAAGCTATACAATAGGAGGAAACTAGTACAGTAAAGAGTAAAATCCCAAGAAGGGAAGACATCCCTGATCAGTATCAGCAAGAAATTACGTTCCCTCATAAAATCATCCAAGGCTAGCTTCGAAAGAAAAATTGCCATGGACTTCAAAGAAAACCACAAGGCATTCTTTAGCTATGTCAAGAATCTAAGTGGCAATTCTCAGATCTGCTCAGAGTTAGTGCAGAATGGCACAAAATACAGTGAATCGACCGATATAGCCAACATCATGGCAGACAAGTTCAGTGCAAACTTCACCCCCAAAAGGGCCCATAACTATACCAGAAGAATGTAGTGCCCCTGAAATCACAGACACTCAGGTTAAAACAGCCCTCTCCAAAGCCAAAAACACAGCATCAGTGGGACCGGGTGGTGTCCCAGGCTGCGTCCTACATGAGCTCAAAGATGAACTAACCCCTCACCTAAACACACTGTTTAAACTCAGCCTCTCCACAGGCTACATGCCCACAGAGTGGCGCACAGCAACGGTTATTTTGCTCCACAAAGGTGGAGCCACAACAGACCCCGGGAACTATTGCCCTATAAGCCTGACTAGCTTGATCTGCAAAGCTATGGAGCGCATCATCATGGATCTCATTAACAGAGACTTTGGAAACCTCCAAACACTGGACCCTCCCCATTTCGGCTTTGTTAAAGGCAGATCATGCCTCCCAAACTTGGTGGATTTTTTTGAGACAGTTACCAAGGCTATAGACGAGGGAAAGGTGATTTACACAGCCTACCTAGACCTCGCAAAGGCCTTCGACACCATTTCCCACTCAGGTATTATAGACAAGCTCACCAGCCTGAACATAAACCCCTACGTCATGAGATGGGTTGCCAACTGGCTCTTGGACAGAACCCACATGGTAAGAGTTGTGGGAGCTAGGTCTGACTCTAAACCGGTTACAAGTGGCATTCCCCAGGGCTCAGTCCTAGGACCCCTCCTGTTCGGTATATACTTCTCAGAGGTACAGGCAAGCACAGGAGGACTATGGCTGATCAAGTTCGCAGACGACTGCAAACTAGGAGCTGTAATTGACTCTCCAGCTGACACAGACATCCTCCAAAAGGGTCTCACTGAGACAGATACCTGGTGTCAAAACCATGGCCTCAAGCTAAATGCCAAAAAGTGCATAGTCATCCCCTTTGGAAAAAGCAAAGTACCCGCAAACTACCCCATAAGTGGTAGCCCCCTAAATATGGAAGAAGTAATAAGGGATCTAGAGACCCAAGTAGATAGTAGCCTCTCCTTTGATAATCACATTGCCAAAGTGGTTAGAAAATCCTTCTATGTGGCCTACCTAATCACAGAAGGGTTTGCATCCAGATCGAAAGAGGTCACTGGGCCCCTCTACACATCACTCATCAGACCCATCATAGAGTACAATTCCCCATTTGGGATGTACCTTACAAGACACCTGCAACAACTGGAAAGACCACATAAGTTCCTCACCAATAGATCACTGGCCTCAAGCACATGCCCTATGCAGCTCGACTGAAGAAACTCCAGCTGTACTCGGTTGCATACCGCCTACTCAGAGGTGATCTCTGCCTGACATACAAGGCCATGTCCAACCCAGAATTGATGGACCTAATGAAAACCATATCCCCTCAAGCCACACGCTCCAGGGATCTTAACTTCACTACAACAATAAATAGGACGTGCAGGAGGGATAGATTCCTGTCCCTGACACTACCCATGCTTTGGAACAAGATTCCAATCTACATTAGGCAGAGCTCCTCGCTAACCCTCTTCAAGAGAAACCTTGACAAGTGGATGGGAAACAGAAAGTTTACCCCAGGGATCACTTCAGTGGCTCTGCTGGACAGAGGCACAGGGAACTAATCTAAGGGGGTGGCGAAAGCCAGCACATTCTGGCTAGGCTTATAAATGCCTTCGGGCAGATAGCCTAGTACCCACTTATAAACCTATCCTTGCAAGCATTTGTCTTTTCAATTTAATGTGTAATGCTATTTTGTCAGGGTCAACATATTTCTTCCTTGAAAAAATTAGTCTGAACTTCTTTTCTTGCTCAACTTTTTGTTCAGACAAATTTGGATTAAAGGGTCAGAAAATAGCTCTACAATGCACATCAAAACATCTACAACCCAATGGCTACTGAGCCAGAGAGATTCCTGACTTAATTTGATTATTTGTTCCACAGTTATGACGTCAGTGTGTTGGAAAAAACTATAAAATGCACCTCAGAATGTCTAGGACCACCATGGTATGGGGAGGGGGACTAGCAGTTCCCAGACTCCTGACTTAATTCAGTTATTTCCTCCACAATTGTTACAGTGCACTCTTTCTCTGGTAGGGTGTATTAAAGTGATGCAAAAAAAAAAAAAAAAACAAAGTTGAAGGGTAAGACTGAATTTCTTTCCTTAGGCATAACTTTTGTTCAGGCCATCACCAGAACAAAGGGACAAAGGGCTGGGGATAAAAAAAAAAACTGTGGAATACACCTCCGAGCACTTAAGCTCATAGTTTCTGGAGGCATAGCAGCCTCCGGACCCCTGGCTTATTTCATTTTTTCATCATTAGTTATAGTGCACTCTTGCCTGGTTGGTTGTATTGAAAGAATGCAAGAAAAAGAAATATTGAGGAGTAACACTGAATTTCTTTCCTTATTTGTGTGTGTTTTGTTAACCCCATAATTGGATCCATAGCCGGCGTTGGACATAGGCCAACTAGCGGCCGCCTAGGGCGCTGCTCTAGTAGGGGTGCTTTTCCAGTATTTATTTGGTATAGATAGACTAGGGTGGGGGGCACAGTGCAGCCCTTTTGCCTAGGGCACCAGTTGACCTAAGGCCACTCCTGATTGGATCAAAGGTTTGGAAAAAAATCTAAAATGCTCATTAGAGCACCTAGAAACCCCATGACCTCCACAGTTATTACAATGTTGTCTGGCCCAGTTGAGGTGTGTTGAAAGCTGCAAAAAAAAGTTGATGAGTGAAAGAAAATGTGAGAAAAATGGACAAAAAAAAATCTGGATGGTGTAGAGGCCACGGTAGAAAGAATTGGGGTATGTGTTGGGGGGGGGTAGGCAGCAAGAGGTGTCTAGGTCACTATTTCATCTAAAGTTGGCTTTGTCTGTAATATGATGAGAAAATGAAGCACCAGTTAATAACTAGAGTCAAACAGTTTTTAACTAGTTGCAAGGTAATCAGATTCAAAGGGGGAACTGTACTAGACAAGAGACAAGTAAAACAAGGTAGAGAAAGTGGCAGCAAGGTTATCAGGTGGTAAAATGTATCTGATTATAACAAAGGTGAAACAAAAACAATGAAACAGAATGAAGTTTTCAAAGTGTGTGCTACTAAATCAGAGATTGGCCTTGCTAAAATATATTACAGCTTTATACAAGGAATTCTCAAAAAGGTGATGCGATAGTGTTGTTGCCTCACAGCAAGAGGTTCTCCCGTTCGATTCTCGGCTGGAGTGCAGGGAGTGCCTTCTGTGTGGAGTCTGCATGTCCTCCCTGCTGTTGGGTGGGCATTCGAAAGACAAGCGTAAATGGGTGTGCCTTCGTTGGAGGTTGAATGTCGAGCTGGCACCTCGGTGTTCATGAAAATCTACTGCCAATCATTAGTGGACCGGAGTTCCGCTGTGGCGACCCCTAACCGGGAAAAGCCGAAAGACAACAACATACAAGGAATTCTCAACATAAGTAAGGGGTGGAGTGTAACATCCATCTGTTAAAAGATTACCCTAACTGGAACATAGCTTGTGTAAATTGTGAAGGGTAACATTTTACTTTGAAGTGCAAGAGCTCTCAGCTATGAAGCCATGAGTACAAGCTTTCTAATGATAGTTGGATGTCTTATTAAAAGCTGTTAAACAGTTTAAGGTGTTTGGTTTGCATGTCAGTGAATAATAGTTTTAATTAACAAGTGCACAAAAAATTCATGAGGAAAATACAAAACGTTTGTAAAACCGTATTTGCATATTTTCTTCCAGTGTTCTGTGTGAAGGAATTCTTTAAGAGTTATAGCAGTGTCTTTGTTTAGCCAAAGGCATTTGTTTTATTTGTACAGAATCTTTACTTATTTATTGTATTTATTTATTGCATTTGATAACTAGTTAGCCTCACTGATCGAGAATCCCGTATATAGAGAAGATTCAAAGGCATTAGCAATTACTAAATTTACATTCAGTTCTGTGCATTCAGGTGTATAATGCAATTATTTACAAGTCAGTAGTAATCCCCAGCAGTTAAACTACATTAGCAATTGTGAGCGTCACATGGTAACAGACAAATCAATTGCAACAGAATGTAAACAGAAATGGAGACAACAGAGTCTGACGACACATAATACATTTCACAGTAGTAAATAGGAGGAAGCTGAATAACTCAGGTTTTGAGGGATACAGTTCTGAGGTTAACAAGGTTACTGAGAAGGTGGCTACAACACAGAAGACTAGTGGAGACTGAATAATTAAGGCAACCCATTAAACCATAGTGATTATAAGGTACAGAATAGGATTAGAGTGTTCTGCAGTATATGGGTGAGATGATTCTACTAAAACAGTAACACTGTGACCATACAGTACAAGTAAAACTAGACAGAATGCCTAAGACGGCAATTCCTTCAGGAAGTAGAGCAGCTGCATTCCTGCACCTTGTTAACAAGTTAGGCATGGGGGAGGGGGGCTGTAGGAGTGAGGTAAGTGAGACAGGGTGCACTGACTTTTGGCCAGCTGAAAGGATTTTAACTGTATTGCTTTTCTTTCTGTGCATCTTTGTGCTACAGTTCATTTTCAGATGTTATAGATATACTCTCATTCAGAGTTCCAAATGATTTTGAAAATAAATGATTACAGTGTTTGTTTTAGTTTCACTGTCTACTCAGTTTACCTGTATGACCACACCCAAAAATATTATGTCATGGTAAGTATTGGTCAATGATTTATGTACACTGACATAGCATTCTAGGTAAGCAAACAGCTTACTTTTTTTTTTTTTTTTGGAAAAGCATACTCTTACTCTGGTTACTGTGGTTTAATTACTACCTCATTAGATATATTAATGTTCAGCGTTTGTTGTTTTACCTACATGAGTTGACAGCTTGTCTTTCCAGGAAGTAAGACTTCTTTATTGTTGAAATTAGCATGGAAATACAGTAGCCTGTACACTCATTACTCATTTATGTAGATTGAGAAGTTGTCTAATTTTTTCATGATGACATGGCTCAAGTTTTCAGCTCCAACAAAATGACATGCAAAAATAACACACTTCTTGCATCAAAAATTCTGTAGTTTGATATATATATATATATATATATGTGTGTGTGTGTCTTGTGGTAAGTAGGTCACTCAGCTGTAAGGGTTGCACAGTTATACTTGCTTCAGAAAAATGCAGCAATGCATTTGAATGCCCACCTTAAGCCCTGGGTAGACCAGTGAGCTACTGACTTTGACTGGAAGAGGATTGCACAGTTAAGGGGAGGACGTGCTGAGCCCCCCCCCCTGTCTGTGTCCTGAAGCTTTAGAAATTCTGGCGATATATGGCCTGTGTGTACCTGATGATTTTTCATTATTTTTGGGTCATAGAAGTTAAGCCAAATGGGTCCTAAAAGGGATTGTGTTAGGTCATTTGATGTTTAGCACCGGAGCCTGCAACAAATCCTGCCATCCTGTAATAGAGGTTTGAGGGTTTATCTTATTGGCATAAAGCTGTGTTATTCCTCCTTGGAAGATGGTATCAATAAAGAAGTGTCATGCTCAGTGAAGAGCACACAACTTCTGTTTGTTAACCACTTGCATTATTCAGGCTGTACCCATTCCTGTCACTGCATGTTACTTAGCTGGCTGGCATCCTAGTGTTTACAGGTGTCCCTTACTGTTCATTCTAGACCCAGTCATATCCAGTTTGTCCCTTGTTAATGACACAGGTAGTTCAGAGTATGGATCACCTTGGTGGGGACTCAAATGCACTGGTTCTGAGCAATGCAGACTTGTCATTGTCCCATTTGCAGCTACCAAACAACATTGTCCTGGTCTTAAACGGCATGAGAGTGAGATTTACATCCTGCAACAATCACTCAGGGATTTCCTTTTTGCAAACTGTCCTAGATGGTGCCAACAGCAGTAGAAGATGCATAAAGTTGGCTGCTTCCTACATACTGTATGGCTTGTCTGTTGTCACTCTTCTTATTTTGCAGGTCATTAACAAGGGAGAAACTGGATAGGATAGGGTCTAGGATGAACACTATGGGTCACCTGTAAGGACGGCATCTGATTAAGCAACATGCAATGACAGGGGGATGGGAGTGGGTGCAGCATGATTGATCAAATTAGAGCCCACTCCCTATGATTAAAAAAGTATAGACATTGTTCACCCTGCCATGGTCTGTTGCCATTATACAATGCCATCATTTAAAAAGAAACTTAATATTTTTTTGAAATAATTCAGTTTGTATAATGTGTAATCCATTGCTGCCCTATTTCCCTGTACTGATACAAGTCAATGGGCACAGTTTTAAAATATCCTGTGTGTATATCGCCTTCACAATACATCACTGTATTGCAGCAGCTGGAAGTGTGACATTAGAAAAAGATATAATAGATGTTTTTTAATGTGCAGGTTGGCAGCATATTACATTTTTATAACCAAAAATCAGAATTTTAATTGAATAATTGCTAGTATTTCATAGTGAATTGTTTTATAAAACATCCTACATAATTTTGCCACTTAGGGTTGAGAAAAAATGGTTCTCTTTTTAATTGTTGTTTTGATAGCCACACTGATCTGTCTTTCAGAGTGGACACTGAACTTATTAGTAGGAAATATCCGATTTTTACCATCTGAATAGAGTGCAGTGAATCTTTGAGGAAGAAAGTATAAAATACTTCCGTTGTGTAATACAGTGCAGCATTCATCTTCACCTTTTAGATTCTGTAGGTAGGATAGATTAATGACTAGTGCAGGCACTCGAGTTACTGTATCACAGGCTTTCAAATGGTCAAGGACTACTGGCTTTGTAACACAGCCTTCATTTGACAAAGGTTATTGCAAACTATATTTAGTAAAGTGGCACTGATTCTTTGTCCTTGGCTGAATCTATAATGTTAGACAGAAAGCCTTGGAAATTCATGAAAATTGTGAGTTATTTTAGCACTGCCTTCTTCATTGCTCTTGTTAGGGAAGGAAAGGCAAGAAATAAGTCTGTAATTGTTGAGTTCAGAAATATGGCCACTCTGGTTTAGATATAATTGTTGTCTCCTTCTAAGGACCTCTTAATAATCCAAGTAACCACTACAGAGATGATATTACTGGTTAGGTCATCATTGCTTGTTAGGTAGTTCTACTAGGTCTACCAGATGTATACATTTTACAAAGGACATCTGAACACACAGAATAGTCATTACTCTAGGCATCGCATTAGTAAAAAATACAATGCGTATTAGATATATATTATTACATCAACTGTATTAGCTTCAAGTCACCAACAAAAACTGTTTAAAATGTCTAAACATTTAAAATATTTTATGCATGGAAGCAGATACTCAATTACACAGAAAAGGGGGGGGGGGTAAATTAATGCACTTACTAGTGTCAGAACTGTACCTAAACATAGCCACACAGTCCAGAACAGAGAGAAAACAATATTGGTACCTAATGTTGTGAAACTGTCAGCTAGGAGTAAAATATACACAAGCTGTGAGTTTACAAGGTAGTCTTCATCTGGAGCCCTTCTGCCTGGGCAGGATTTAAGTAGTTACATGTGTTACTCTCAAATTGTAATAATCTGGGTTCTCTTTCAAAAATAATATAACCCTCTCCCTCCCTCTCTCTCTTTCTCTCCTACAGATGAAAAGAAGATTGCTCCAGGTCACCTGCCAAAGGTTACTGCAGCTGTGAATGAATGTTAAGTAAGCCTTTAGTATCTCATCTGTGTAAGTCTTTAAGTAATTCTAAGGGGGGGGGGGGTGCAACAAATAGACCTTAGATCTAATGCTGTGTTCCCTTGAAAAATTATAGTTTCCAAACTGTGACACATATGCATATCTCTAGGAACTAAGTATATGTGAATATTTATTTTGGAATGGATGGAGAAAAGGATGGCATTCTGTAAGTTACATTTGGAGAATAACATGCTGGTGATTGCTAATTTGGATTCTGGGCATGGAGACATTAAAATGCTGTACAGGAAGATGCGTTTCTTTGGGATTTTCTCTGAGTTCACTTTTATCTTGCTATCGGTACAGACTGCAAGGGGAAGAAGATATTTTCTGTGTGATCATATAGTCAGCCACTCCTCAAATCCCCAAAGCTACTTTTGGAGTTATGTTTTGGCTCTGAAAACTGTTGGTAAGAAAAAGGCATTATTAGAAAATAAAGACTGACTGTAGCATACTATTTTGTTAGTTTTATATGTTAACTGCATGTACCCACTCAGTCTTTAATATTTCATTCCATTCCTGGTAGTAACCTAAGGTGGTATTTTTACATGAAAAAAGACTTAAAGGAGTTCCGTTTAAATAAACTTGAAAAGAAAAGCATAATGTTAGTGTATGAGGGCTGAGACATAACTCATTACCAAGCACTATAGAAGTGACTCTTAGGTACGGTGAACACTACTTACCAGGATCATGCAAAACAGAAATATCCATCTGCTAAGCAGTCATCTTCTGTAAGGACAGTGTCTTGATAGTTGTAGTGAGGAACTACACCTCTTCCAGAACAGACCTTATGGGGCTGTCAGATTCCGTAATGTATAGGCACTTTCACAGAAAAGCAAAGGCTTCACATTATAGCAATGGAAAGGGAAGAAAGCATAGGTTCATAGGATGATACTGGGCTATATAGCCCGGAGGCCTTTATAAGCCTAGCCAAGAATTTCACCCATGTTCCCACAAAGTCAGCACCTGTTTCCTTTAGCCAGCAGGGACACAGGTGGTATCCCAAGGCTGTATTTTCTGTTTCCCATCCAGTCATCTAGCATGAAGGAGAAAAAAGCTGAGGCAATGTGATGACTGGCCAACCCTCTGCAAGCCCTGTACCTTTGACTGGACACTGTCAAAGACCTCAGGTTCAGAGGGAGACTTTAGATAAAGCCACAGGAGCTGGATGCCAAAGCTAAGATGAAAGTTTCAAGGAGGACTACCAAATATATCTAGCAGGTAAAATGCATATATAAAAGAGGACACATTGCCAAAGCATGTTTCATTAAACAGATGATGAAAGATACCATTGTAATAACTCTCTAAGAAACACAGTACAAATGTTCATTTGATGTGGAGAAGGCAAGCACTCCACAGTCCTAATGCAGGGGTGCTGTGTTCCAATACCCTTGTTTCTTAAATTATCCAATTCTAAGGTTGGATTGTCTCAGAAAAAATAGATGTTTTGTAACATACCTTTGATATTTTTTGCCCCTAGATTGCTGATCAGTTGGAGTATTGCTTTAGGGCAGCCTTTTCATAAAATGTATTTGCTGGCATATGCTTTCATTTTGTGTGGTTTGTTGAATAGTCCTATATGTGAAAAAAATTACCTTTAACCAGCAAAGTGGAGTCATGAAGATGGTATGATACAGAAGTTTCTTGTGGTTTCCAAGAATCTTCTACAAAAAAGAGGCAGTCACATCATGGGTGTTAATAATTAGGAATGTGCAAGTCCCCTGCATCTGAGCACACCATTTGACATCCAGTTGTCCGCATTCTTTGCTACAACAAGGGTGTGATTGATGAAAATCCCACCTTACCATCGCCCAAATAGAACAAAATGACAAAACAGAGAGAAATACTGTAATATTTGATGCTAAAAGATCAGAAAGTTCTTGCTCGGTCTCCACACTAGGCATCTGGATTCATAAAGTTGTATTATGGAGAAGAACAAGTCTACATTGCCATCAAGACACCAGATATCTGATCTGGTTGTAGTTCAGAGGTTCTAAGAGTTCATGGCACAAGAACAGAGAAGTTTCCCTAACTTCCTGACAATATTTCCTCTAATCAGGATAAATACTGTGGTGGTACAGTAGATAAGAGATTAGCAATGCTGCCTCATTTTTAGTTCTTTAGTTTGGCTCCTGCCTTGAGTGCTTTCACTGTGGAGACAGTGTACCTTCCCTGTGTCTGCATGAGTTTTCACCGGGGTCTCTGTTTTCTTCTCAGATCTAAAAGGCATGCCAACAGGTGAACTGACAGCCCTCCAAACTGGCCCACATTGTGTGTGTGTGTGTGTGTGTGTGTGTGTGTGTGTGTGTGTGTGTGTGTGTGTGTGTGTGTGTGTGTGTGTGTGTGTGTGTGTGTGTGTGTGTGTACCCGCACACCCACAAAGCCTGAGATAGACTGGTATCTCACCCGGGACTGATCTTATGCATTATATCTTTTGCCTAGCAGGAAAATCTTCAGCTCCGTAGTGTACCTCAATGAAATGAAGTGGATAGCAGGCAAATTGAATTAGCAAAAACGTTTAAATACTACCCTGGGTTTTTCCTGAAAAATGTCCATTTCATCAGTCGGAGCTACCTAGTCAGCAAACTGAAATAAATAGCAGCAGTGTAAAGTTGTCATGTCTATAACCAGCTTTAAATCTACTAATTTGTGTTTATTCAGAATGTGCTACATGATAAACGCTAACATGCATTTTCAACCCAAAGACGTTCTTAATCAAAGTATTTTAGGTTTAAGTGTCAAAGATTAAAAGCTTTCTGAGGGAGTGAGTTATTCTATATGGGAATGGCTTAAATTATTATGTCCTGCTATGAAAACATGAAGCAATCACAGCATTTATTAGGAGAGACAGACTCCCATTGTTATCAGAAATATTTAAAAATACTGCTGACAAAATTATGCTGTGACAATGCGTGGCACTAGTGTTCCTGACCAAACCCTGAAATGTCATACTGGAGATAACTGGAGGGGGGAGACTTGTGTCATAGATAAGCGCTTTTCTTCAGGTGCAAGAAACACAAAAGCCTACTTGGTGGGGTGGGGGTGGGGGGTTCATCTCATGCTGCACCACCAGAAGAATGAGTTGTTGTTCTGAGTCAGGTACACCCACCCGCATAAGTGAGGAATAGTGTAATCACTGAAATTCTGATACAAGAAGGAGAAATAAAGAATCTAGAAATGACACTGAATCGGCAGTATTCATTCACCAGCAGAACCTGTGTAAAATGTCTGGATGTCTCCAAACATTTCATACTGAACAGTTTGCATGTTTCTAGAGGTTTGTTCGTTAGTTTCTGAGCATAATATTTGCCCAGTATCTTCACCTGCTTCATGTAGTCACATTCTTTTATTAATTTTTGTGCTTCGGGAAACTTGAATGGATTGTATTCCTTCCCACTTCAAGAATGCCCTGCCTGGTTACTCCACAGTTTGAATTCCTATAATATAGCTGTCAAACCGAATTAGGAAAAAAGCTTGTTGATACCAGGATATGGTACTGTGTCTCGTCAGCACTGTAAAGGATAAAACAGTTATTGTAAAATAGAAGGAAAGAGAAATGGATAGGCTTACCTTCTTAACTAAGTTCAACAAGACAAATTATACCAGGATGTTAAAAGTTGCATTGTTTTTTCCAAAATAACATTTGCGGGACAATTTCATGCCCAGCAAAATTCAGCACGACTCCCTAAAGCATAACTTTCAAGAACAGTATGCACCTGACGTTACCTCTGCCATGCCCAAGCCCAACACCCTTTGAATGCAGTATTTGCATGACTAAGACTGAAAAGGGTAGGACTGAGGTTTTTTTTTAAGGTGGTATGCAGGAACACAGTAACATTTAACATAGAAATTGTATTTGACAACCACCCAGTCACACAGAGGCATTTATTTGTAATTATTTCATTTCTACATGTTTTGCAAGTTTGCTGTGATATTAGGGATGGAGCCATCTAATCCGTTTCAGGTTTACTGAGCCTTAAATGTCAGCATGTGTTAGCTTAGCTGTAACACAGGATACCCCTCCTTCAGAAGCTTGATTTATATGACGTTTAAGTTATGAACATCACATCCCCATCACAAACAGAAGGTGAGATTAATATGTTTATCCTTCAAATAACATAGTTAAACATCAGTACAAGAGCACAACAAAACATGAGTCATCCACCTATTTGACATATAATAAAGTTCAGGTCTTGCTTTAGCTCTAGCATTTTCCACTGGCTGTAATCTGTATATCTAAAGCAGATATTATTAATTTATTTAGTTGATCAAAAAGCAATTCTGTAGAACTGTTTTAAATTTACACAACTTTGCATTTTGAATTTTCTCTTAAATTTTAATTGTAATATTGAATTGTGTGTGCATTGGTGTGTCTGCTGCTGAAGGCTGCCATGGTTTAAAACTTTAAGACTGTTTTGCTCGGGATACTTAAAGGCTTTTTCTTGGGTTAGTGTGCAGTATCTTTTGTTAGGTAGAGTGATTCTATTCAGAAATAAATTAAACATTCTCACGTATCATGGAAATAGCCGTTGCTAAAGCTTCATGAGTTTATACTAACAATTCAGAACTGAAAGGAAAAAAGACGACAGTGCAATAAATACAAAAGCATTATAGTATATGAATAATAAAAAAAATTATAGCTTGGCTAACAAATATTTGTTTTATGTAGCTAACAAGCAGAGCTTTTGTAGGACCTCAGACTTTCATAACAATCCATATCATCGATATCAAATGAGATGCCAGGTTTCACTCATTTAGGATCTTTCATTTTCACAGCTAGTGAAAAGAAAAGAGCACTCTCCCAAGGGCCCTCGCCCAGGGGTCATTTGCATCACTGCACTGGATGCTACGAGGTGCCTGTCTCCGCTGCTCCAGATTTGGCAAACTGAACCTTTCGATCGGCCGAGGGTGACGGAGGCAATTGCCTCTCCTTTCAGAACAGTGCTTGCCTATCTCTCAGGATCGACTGACCCATGTTCAACTGCTGTTCATATGGAACCCTTCTTCACTTTGACCTTCAAAGCTCTCATTTGAATATTTGCTGCTACCACCAAGATCTGCACCAGCAGCAGCTCTACCTGGGCCCTCGCCCTGGGCTTCAGTGCCACTATGGCGACCTCCTACTCATCGTGGCGTAGCCCCCTTAGCTCCCAGCGCCAGCGATGGCTGGTTATGGGCCCGATGCTCCAGCGCCATCCATTTTCAGAGCTAGTTAATTTGACAGGTGAGTTGTAACACACTCCTTAGCTGATTCCGACTTCCATGGCCACTGTTTTGCTGTCTATATCAACCCAAGCCTCAAAACCATAATTCCTGCCATTGAGAAATAAAGCAAAGAAATTAGTCAAACTTGACAAAATCAACTATTACCATAATATTCAAAAAAAGCACCATAATAACCCTCAAAAGTTTTGGGCAGCCATCAATAATATTCTACTGTCAGGTAAATCGACTACACCCACTCCAACAACAACCAGTAACTCTGATAACATAGCAACAAAATTCATTCAACAAATATTTCACAGAAACTATCCTGGCCCTCTCCAATTCCCAGAACATCCCCACCACCTCTGAGTCTTCTATATCTCAGAATAACTCCGAATCCTTTACACTACAAGCAATCTCTGTTGATGCCATAAATAAACAACTTAAAAAACGAAGTCAACCACACTAGCAGCAGACAAATTCCCTGCAGACTTCTTGCAAATTACTGCAGAAGCAAAAGCTTGTCCAGTAGCCATACTAATAAGCAGATCAATCTCAGAAAACCTGGTACATGACATTTGGAAAATCTTCCACATTCGACCTTTACACAAAGGAGGTAATTCCACCAAACTGACCAATTATCGCCCTGTTGCCATTCTGCCACCCCTATCTAAAATCCTAGAGAGAATCGTTCATACACATTTCATAGTTTATCTACACACACACAGAAATTACTGTCAGATACCCAACATGGCTTTCGGCCCTGTCACAGTACTACCACAGCCCTAATTCCTTCACTGACACAGGGAACCAGTATAGAAATAATGGACATTTTGTATCTGCTCTCTTTTTGGACCTTTTTAACACCTTCAATATGGTAAACTGTAACAAATTTATCAATGTTCTTGCCACCTTAAACCTCAGTACTTCCACTATTACCTGGTTTAAAGCTACTTATCAGGACTCCAGCAGGCTGTTCAGTGGCAACATGAACTCTTCCCCCTTCTTCCAGTTACTTTAGGGGTTCCCCCAGTCTCCTTCCTTGGACTTCTACAGTTCTCTCTTTTCACCAACAAACTCTACACCTCTACTCCTCACCCTACAGTTGTACAATATGCAGATAACTCTATGCTAATATGCACAGCCCCCTCCCTACAAGACCTCCAGGCCATAACTCAAGATTCTTTTCTATCTGCCGAAACATAGCTCACTAACACCCAACTCATTCTAAATCCCAACAAAACCAAGCTCCTTCACTTCCACCCCACAAGATCTCTCCCATCATGCCTGTCATTCATTACTACATCTAAAAATCAAACCACTATCACACCAGTAACCCATGCCAAATTTCTAGGTGTAGAAATCGACGGCAACTTGAAATTTGATATTCACATCTCTCAAACCATTAAGAAAGTTCATAAGAAACTAGGTGTTCTCTACAGAAATAAACAATTTCTACCTTAAACACAAAAGCTACCATCGCTCACTCACACCTCTTAGCAGCTCTCCTATATGCCTCTCCAATTCTATCCAACCTCAGAAAAACTGATCTAGCTAAACTAGAATCCTCTTATAATAAAATTGCCAGGGTTGCATGAACTCCCCATATAGGACACATCATTGTACACTCCTAAAACTACTAAATTGGCTAGAACTACCTCAACTACTAGTTTTAATCAATTAACATTTGCCCATAAAATCCTGCATCAACCAGAGAAAAAACCTGCTCTCCAGAATCTTATACAGTCACATAACAATCGTACACACTCTGTTCCAGAAACAAATTACTTCTTGATATCCCCAAAGCAAACAACATAGCCAGGGACTCACTATTCTTAAACTTCATTCCCAAATTATGGAATAAACTGCCAGCCCCAGTAACCTCCAATTTCTCTTTTGTACAATTCAAAAAACTTCTAAAGTCTCACTTAACTGACACCTATCCTGGCAAGTACTAGTACTCATAAGATCTCAAGAGCCTACACCTTATTGGTGTCCTACTACTGTCATCTGATTGTGTATAGAATCTTCTTCTTCTTTTGGCTTTTTCCCGGTTAGGGGATGCCACAGCAGATCACCTGTCCGCTCATGATTGACAGTGGAGTGTTACGGTGTCGAGTTGCCAGCCCGGTGCCCAACCTTCCACAGAAGGCACACACACATGCAGTCACACCTAGGGCCAATTTAGTGTGTCCAGTCCACCTACATCATGTCTTAGGGATGTGGGAGGAAACCAGAGCACCCGGAGGAAACCCATGCGATCACAGGGAGGACATGCAGACTCTGCACAGAAGGTACCCCAGCCAAGGATCGAACCGGAGAACCTCTTGTTGTGAGGCGGCAACGCTAACCGCTGCACCACCATGGCCGTCCCTGATTGTGTATAGAATATAGTGTCTATATTGATATTGTATATAGCTGTTTAACTTTAAAATGTGCATTCCCACAGAAAATTTTACACAAATCATTATTTGATAACTATGTTGTAACTCTTCTGATCTCTGTCAATCCTATACGTATTACCAATTTTTAAAGTTCTTCTGTATTTTGTCAATCATGTATCCCTGTCAACTTTTGTAATTTCTTATGCTGGAGCTTTTCTCCCTGGGCCTTCTCTGAGAAAGGACCTGTGTCCAGCTGGACATTTCCTGTAAATACATGTAAACTAAATAATAATAAATAAAACTGTAGAAGTAAGCACAGGAATGTCAAGATACTCCCTCAGTTGCTGTGTAGACTTGCAATAACCCACTTATATGGTAAGATTTAAAAAGTAGTTGAGAGTGAAACCTGAGTCCATAGGCACTGAAAGTGCTTCATTCTGCTCCAAGCACACACCACTGAAAGTGCTTCATTCTGCCCCAAGCCCACACCACTGAAAATGCTTCATTCTGCCCCAAGCCCACACCACTGAAAATGCTTCATTCTGCACCAAGCCCGCACCACTGAAAGAGCTTCTTTCTGCCCCAGCCCACACCACTGAAAGTGCTTCATTCTGCCCTCCGCAGCACTGAAAGTGCTTCATTTTGCGCCCCCTGCACCACTGAAAGTGCTTCAATCTGCCCTTCAGCACCACTTAAAGTGGATCATTCTGCCCCTTCACGCCACTGAAATTGCTTCATTCTCCCCCGCACCACTGAAATTGGTTCATTTTGCCCCCAGCACCATTGAATGTGGTTCATTCTGCCCCTGCACCCCCGCTCCAATGAAAGTGGTTCATTCTGCCCCACTGCACCACTGAAAGATTTTCATTCTGCCCCGGACCACAGAAAGTGGTTCCTTCTCCCCCCGCACCACTGAAAGTGGTTCATTCTGCCCCCTGCACCACTGAAAGTGCTTCATTCTGCCCCCAGCTCGGACCACTGAAAGTGCTTCATTCTGCCCCCACACCACTGAAAGTGCTTCATTCTGCCGCCCCGCACCACTGAAGTGCTTCATTCTGCGCCCCCTGCACCACTGAAAGTGCTTCATTCTGCCCCTCAGCACCACTGAAAGTAGTTAATTCTGTCCCCCACACCACTGAAAGAGCTTCATTCTCCCCCCACACCACTGAAAGTGGTTCATTTTGCCCCACACACCACTGAAAGTGGTTCATTCTGCCCCCTGCACCACTGAAAGTGGTTCATTCTGCACCACCAGCACCACTGAAAGTGGTTCATTCTGCCCCAACACCACTAAAAGTGGTTCATTCTGCCACTGCCCCACTGAAAGTGGTTCATTCTGCCCCCCACACCACTGAAAGTGGTTCATTCTGCCCCCAGCCCACACCACTGAAAATGCTTCATTCTGCCCCAGCCCGGACCACTGAAAGTGCTTCATTCTGCCCCCTCACCACTGAAAGTTATTCATTCTGGCCTCCTACAACACTGAAAGTGCTTCATTCTGCACCCGCCGCACCACGGAAAGTGCTTCATTCTGTCCCTCGGCACCACTGAAAGTGGTTCATTCTGCCCCCACACCATTAAAGTGCTTTATTCTCCACCTGCACCACTGAAAGTGGTTAATTTTGTCACCTGCACCATTGAATGTGGTTTATTCTGCCTCCCCGCACCATTGAAAGTGGTTCATTCCGCACCCCTGCTCCAATGAAAGTGGTTCATTCTGCCCCCCACACCACTGAAAGTGGTTCATTCTGCCCCCTGCACTACTGAAAATGGTTCATTCTGCCCCCGCACCACTGAAAGTGGTTCAGTCTGTTCCCGCACCACTGAAAGTGCTTCATTCTGCCCCTCCTCACCACTGAAAGTTCTTCATTTTGTGCCCTCCGCACCACTGAAAGTGCTTCAATCTGCCCCTCAGCACCACTGAAAGTGGTTCATTCTGCTCCCCCACCCAACTGAAAGTGCTTCATTCTCCCCCTGCACCACTGAAAGTGGTTCATTTTGCCCCCTGCACCATTGAATGTGGTTCATTCTGTCCCCCGCACTACTGAAAGTGGTTCATTCCGCACCCCTGCTCCAATGAAAGTGGTTCATTCTGCCCCCCACAACACTGAAAGTGGTTCATTCTGCCCCCCTGCACCACTGAAAGTGGTTCATTCTTCGCCCCTGCACCACTGAAAGTGGATCATTCTGCCCCCCCGCAGCACTGAAAGTGTTTCATTCTGCCCAACCGCACCACTGAAAGTGGTTCATTCTGCCCCAGCCCGAACCATTGAAAGTGCTTCATTCTGCCCCAGCCCGCACCACTGAAAGTTGTTCATTCTGACCCCAGCCCACACCACTGAAAGTGCTTCATTCTGCCCCCAGCTCGCACCACTGAAAGTGCTTCATTCTGCCCCCAGCCCGGACCACTGAAAGTGCTTCATTTTGCCCCATGCACCACTGAAAGTGCTTCATTCTACCCCTCGCACCACTGAAAGTGCATCATTCTGCGACCCCCGCACCACTGAAAGTGCTTCATTCTGCCCCTCAGCACCACTGAAAGTGGTTCATTCTGCCCCCCCACACCACTGAAAGTGCTTCATTCTCCTCCCCACACCACTGAAAGTGGTTCATTTTGCCTCCTCCACACCATTGAATGTGGTTCATTCTGCCCCCTGCACCACTGAAAGTGGTTAAGTCCGCACCCCTGCTCCAATGAAAGTGGTTCATTCTGCCCCCCACACCACTGAAAGTGGTTCATTCCGCACCCCTGATCCAATGAAAGTGGTTCATTCTGCCCCCACACCACTGAAAGTGGTTCATTCTGCCCCTGCACCACTGAAAGTGGTTCAATCTGCCCACCCGCACCACTGAAAGTGCTTCATTCTGCCCCAGCCCTCACCACTGAAAGTTCTTCATTCTGCCCCAGCCCGCACCACTGAAAGTCCTTCATTCGGCCCCCAGGCCACACCACTGAAAGTGCTTCATTCTGCCCCAGCCCGCACCACTGAAAGTGGTTCATTCTGCCCACCCGCACCACTGAAAGTGCTTAATTCTGCCCCAGGCTGCAACATTGAAAGTGCTCCATTCTGCCCCAGCCCGCACCACTGAAACTGCTTCATTCTGCCCCCAACCCACACCACTGAAAATGCTTCATTCTGCCACAGTCCGCACCACTGAAAATGCTTCATTCTGCCCCCAGCCTGCACCACTGAAAGTGCTTCATTCTGCCCCAAGCCTGGACCACTGAAAGTGCTTCATTCTGCCTCTCTCACCACTGAAAGTGGTTCATTCTGCACCATTGCACCACTGAAAGTGCTTCATTCTGCCCCTCAGCACCACTGAAAGTGGTTCATTCTGCCCCCCACACCACTGAAAGTGCTTCATTCTGCCCCCCCACACCACTGAAAGTGCTTCATTCTGCCCCCCGCACCACTGAAAGTGCTTCATTCTGCCACCTCACACCACTGAAAGTGCTTCATTCTGCCCCCAGCCCACACCACTGAAAGTGCTTCATTCTGCCCAGCCCGCACCACTGAAAGTGCTTCATTCTGCCCCAGCCCACACCACTGAAAGTGCTTCATTCTGCCCCAGCCCACAACACTGAAAGTGCTTCATTCTGACCCCGGCCTGCACCACTGAAAGTGCTTCATTCTGCCCCAGCCCACACCACTGAAAGTGCTTCATTCTGCCCCAGCCCGGACCACTGAAAGTGCTTCATTCTGCCCCCCGCACCACTGAAAGTGCTTCATTCTGCAGCTCCGCACCACTGAAGTGCTTCATTCTGTGCCCCCCGCACCACTGAAAGTGCTTCATTCTGCCCCTCAGCACCACTGAAAGTAGTTCATTCTGCCCCCCACACCACTGAAAGTACTTCATTCTCCCCCCGCACCACTGAAAGGGGTTCATTCTGCCCACGCACCACTGAAAGTGGTTCATTCTGCCCATCCGCACCACTGAAATTACTTCATTCTGCCCCAGCCTGCACCACTGAAAGTGCTTCATTCTCCCCAGCCCGCACCACTGAAAGTGCTTCATTCTGCCCTCAGCCCACACCACTGAAAGTGCTTCATTCTGCCCCAAGCCCACACCACTGAAAATGCTTCATTCTGCACCAAGCCCGCACCACTGAAAGAGCTTCTTTCTGCCCCAGCCCACACCACTGAAAGTGCTTCATTCTGCCCTCTGCAGCACTGAAAGTGCTTCATTCTGCCCTCCAGCACCACTGAAAGTGCTTCATTTTGCACCCCCTGCACCACTGAAAGTGCTTCAATCTGCCCTTCAGCACCACTTAAAGTGGATCATTCTGCCCCTTCACGCCACTGAAATTGCTTCATTCTCCCCCCGCACCACTGAAATTGGTTCATTTTGCCCCCCAGCACCATTGAATGTGGTTCATTCTGCCCCCCGCACCACTGAAAGTGGTTCATTCTGCCCCCGCACCACTGAAAGTGGTTCATTCTGCCCCCTGCACCACTGAAAGGGGTTCATTCTGCTCCCGCACCACTGAAAGTGGTTCATTCTGCCCACCTGCACCACTGAAAGTGCTTCATTCTGCCCCAGCCTGCACCATTGAAAGTGCTTCATTCTGCCCCAGCCTGCACCACTGAAAGTCTTTCATTCTGCCCCAGCCCACACCACTGAAAGTGCTTCATTCTGCCCCAGCCCACACCAATGAAATTGCTTCATTCTGCCCCAGCCAGCACCACTGAAAGTGCTTCATTCTGCCCCCAGCCCGGACCACTGAAAGTGCTTCATTCTGCCCCCGCACCACTGAAAGTGCTTCATTCTGCCGCCCCGCACCACTGAAGTGCTTCATTCTGTGCCCCCCGCACCACTGAAAGTGCTTCATTCTGCCCCTCAGCACCACTGAAAGTAGTTCATTCTGCCCCACACCACTGAAAGTGCTTCATTCTCCCCCCACACCACTGAAAGTGGTTCATTTTGCCCCGCGCACCATTGAATGTGGTTCATTCTGCCCCCCCGCACCACTAAAAGTGGTTCATTCCACATCCCTACACCAATAATAGTGGTTCGGTTTGCCCCCACACCACTGAAAGTGGTTCATTCTGCCCCTGCCCCACTGAAAGTGGTTCATTCTGCCCCCACACCACTGAAAGTGGTTTATTCTGCCCCAGCCCACACCACTGAAAATGCTTCATTCTGCCCCAGTCCGCACCACTGAAAGTCTTTCATTCTGCCCCAGCCCACACCACTGAAAGTGCTTCATTCTGCCCCCAGCCCGCACCAATGAAAGTGCTTCATTCTGCCCCAGCCCGCACCACTGAAAGTGCTTCATTCTGCCCCCAGCCCGGACCACTGAAAGTGCTTCATTCTGCCCCCCGCACCACTGAAGTGCTTCATTCTGCGCCCCCTGCACCACTGAAAGTGCTTCATTCTGCCCCTCAGCACCACTGAAAGTAGTTCATTCTGCCCCCACACCACTGAAAGTGCTTCATTCTCCCCCACACCACTGAAAGTGGTTCATTTTGCCCCGCGCACCATTGAATGTGGTTCATTCTGCCCCCACGCACCACTAAAAGTGGTTCATTCCACACCCCTATGCCAATAATAGTGGTTCGGTCTGCCCCCACACCACTGAAAGTGGTTCATTCTGCCACTGCCCCACTGAAAGTGGTTCATTCTGCCCCCCACACCACTGAAAGTGCTTAATTCTGCCCCAGCCTGCAACATTGAAAGTGTTCCATTCTGCCCTAGCCCGCACCACTGAAACTGCTTCATTCTGCCCCCAGCCCACACCACTGAAAATGCTTCATTCTGCCCCAGTCCGCACCACTGAAAGTGCTTCATTCTGCCCCCAGCCTGCACCACTTAAAGTGCTTCGTTCTGCCCCAAGCCCGGACCACTGAAAGTGCTTCATTCTGCTGCCCGCACCACTGAAAGTACTTCATTTTACCTCCCTGCAGCACTGAAAGTGCTTCATTCTGCCCCCAGCCCGGACCACTGAAAGTGCTTCATTCTGCCCCCTCACCACTGAAAGTTATTCATTCTGGCCTCCTACAACACTGAAAGTGCTTCATTCTGCACCCGCCGCACCACGGAAAGTGCTTCATTCTGTCCCTCGGCACCACTGAAAGTGGTTCATTCTGCCCCCCACACCATTAAAGTGCTTTATTCTCCACCTGCACCACTGAAAGTGGTTAATTTTGTCACCTGCACCATTGAATGTGGTTCATTCTGCCCCCACACCACTGAAAGTGGTTCATTCTGCCCCTGCACCACTGAAAGTGGTTCATTCTGCCCCCACACCACTGAAAGTGGTTCATTCTGCCTCCTGCACTACTGAAAGAGGTTCATTCTGCCCCCTGCACCACTGAAAGTGGTTCATTCTGCCCCCGCACCACTGAAAGTGGTTCATTCTGCCCCCCGCACCACTGAAAGTGGTTCATTCTGCCCCCGCACCACTGAAAGTGCTTCATTCTGCCCCTGCACCACTGAAAGTGCTTCATTCTGCCCCTGCACCACTGAAAGTGGATCATTCTGCCCCCCGCACCACTGAAAGTGGTTCATTCTGCCCTGCACCACTGAAAGTGCTTCATTCTGCCCCCTGCACCACTGAAAGTGGTTCATTCTGCCCCCTGCACCACTGAAAGTGGTTCATTCTGCCCCCGCACCACTGAAAGTGGTTCATTCTGCCCCCGCACCACTGAAAGTGCTTCATTCTGACCCCGCACCACTGAAAGTCCTTCATTCTGCCCTCTCACCACTGAAAGTGCTTCATTCTGTGCCCCCCGCACCACTGAAAGTGCTTCATTCTGCCCTCAGCACCACTGAAAGTGGTTCATTCTGCTCCCCCACCCAACTGAAAGTGCTTCATTCTCCCCCTGCACCACTGAAAGTGGTTCATTCTGCCCCCTGCACCACTGAAAGTGGTTCATTCTGCCCCCACACCACTGAAAGTGGTTCATTCTGCCCCCTGCACCACTGAAAGTGGTTCATTCTGCCCCCACACCATTGAAAGTGGTTCATTCTGCCCCCGCACCACTGAAAGTGGTTCATTCTGCCCCTGCACCACTGAAAGTGGTTCATTCTGCCCCCCACACCACTGAAAGTACTTCATTCTGCCCGCCCTGCACCATTGAAAGTGGTTCATTCTGCCCCCACACCACTGAAAGTCCTTCATTCTGACCCCTGCACCACTGAAAGTGGATCATTCTGCCCCCACACCAAGGAAAGTGGATCATTCTACCCCTCGCACCAAGGAAAGTGGATCATTCTGCCCCTGCACCACTGAAAGTGGTTCATTCTGCCCCCGCACCACTGAAAGTGGTTCATTCTGCCCCTGCACCACTGAAAGTGGTTCATTCTGCCCCCACACCACTGAAAGTGGTTCATTCTGCCCCCTGCACCACTGAAAGTGGTTCATTCTGCCCCCGCACCACTGAAAGTCCTTCATTCTGCCCCCAGCACCACTGAAAGTGCTTCATTCTGCCCCAGCCCGCACCACTGAAAGTGCTTCATTCTGCCCCAGCCCACACCACTGAAAGTGCTTCATTCTGCCCCAGCCCGCACCACTGAAAGTGCTTCATTCTGCCCCAGCCCGCACCACTGAAAGTGCTTCATTCTGCCCCCTGCACCACTGAAAGTGCTTCATTCTGCCACTCCGCACCACTGAAGTGCTTCATTCTGTGCCCCCCGCACCACTGAAAGTGCTTCATTCTGCCCCTCAGCACCACTGAAAGTGGTTCATTCTGCCCCCACACCACTGAAAGTGCTTCATTCTCCCCCCACACCACTGAAAGTGGTTCATTCTGCCCCTCCACACCACTGAAAGTGGTTCATTCTGCCCCCCTGCACCACTGAAAGTGGTTCATTCTGCCCTGCACCACTGAAAGTGGTTCATTCTGCCCCCACACCACTGAAAGTGGTTCATTCTGCCCCACACCACTGAAAGTGGTTCATTCTGCCCCCCCACACCACTGAAAGTGGTTCATTCTGCCCCAGCACCACTGCAAGTGGTTCATTCTGCCCACCCGCACCACTGAAAGTGCTTCGTTCTGCCCCAAGCCTGGACCACTGAAAGTGCTTCATTCTGCCTCTCTCACCACTAAAAGTACTTCATTTTACCTCCCCGCAGCACTGAAAGTGCTTCATTCTGCCCCCAGCCCGGACCACTGAAAGTGGTTCATTCTGCCCACCCACACCACTGAAAGTCCTTCATTCTGCCCCAGCCTACATCACTGAACGTGCTTCATTCTGCCGCATCACGCACCACTGAAAGTGCTTCATTCTGCCCCCAGCCCACACCACTGAAAGTGCTTCATTCTGCGCAAAGCCTGCACCACTGAAAGTGCTTCCTTCTGGCCCAGCCCGCACCACTGAAAGTGCTTCATTCTGCCCCAGCCCACAACACTGAAAGTGCTTCATTCTGCCCCCACACCACTGAAAGTGCTTCATTCTGCCCCAGCCCACACCACTGAAAGAGCTTCATTCTGCCACCAGCCCTGAACACTGAAAGTGCTTCTTTCTGCCCCTGCACCACTGAAAGTGCTTCATTCTGCCCCCCTCAACACTGAAAGTTCTTCATTCTGTGCCCTCCACACCACTGAAAGTGCTTCAATCTGCCCCTCAGCACCACTGAAAGTGGTTCATTCTGCTCCCCCACACAACTGAAAGTGCTTCATTCTCCCCCTGCACCACTGAAAGTGGTTCATTTTGCCCTCCTGCACCATTGAATGTGGTTCATTCTGCCCCCTGCACTACTGAAAGTGGTTCATTCTGCACCCCTGCTCCAATGAAAGTGGTTCATTCTGCCCCCCACAACATTGAAAGTGGTTCATTCTGCCCCCCTGCACCACTGAAAGTGGTTCATTCTTCACCCCTGCACCACTGAAAGTGGTTCATTCTGCCCTCCATACCACTGAAAGTGGTTCATTCTGCCCATCCGCACCACCAAAAGTAGTTCATTCTGCCCCAGCCCGCACCATTGAAAGTGCTTCATTCTGCCCCAGCCCGCACCACTGAAAGTGCTTCATTCTGCTCCCAGCCCACACCACTGAGAGTCTTCATTCTGCCCCCCGCACCACTGAAAGTGCTTCATTCTGACACCAGCACCACAGAAAGTGCTTCATTTTGCCCCAGCACAACTGAAAGTGCTTCATTCTGCCCCCCACACCACTGAAAGTGCTTCATTCTGCCCCTGCACCACTGAAAGTGCTTCATTCTGCCCCCGCACCACTGAAAGTGCTTCATTCTGCCCCCACACCACTGAAAGTGCTTCATTCTGCCCTCAGCCCACACCACTGAAAGTGCTTCATTCTGCCCACCCACACCACTGAATGTGGTTCATTCTCCTCCGTACCACTGAAAGTGCTTCATTCTGCCCCTCACACCACTGAAAGTGCTTCATTCTGCCAATCCTCACCACTGAAAGTAGTTCATTCTGCCCCTCACACCACAGAAAGTGCTTCATTCTCCCCCGCACTACTGAAAGTGGTTCATTCTGCCCCCACACCACTGAAAGTGGTTCATTCTGCCCCCGCACCACTGAAAGTGGTTCATTCTGCCCCTGCACCACTGAAAGTGGTTCATTCTGCCCCCACACCACTGAAAGTGGTTCATTCTGCCCCACACCACTGAAAGTGGTTCATTCTGCCCCTGCACTACTGAAAGTGGTTCATTCTGCCCCCCGCACCACTGAAAGTGGTTCATTCTGCCCTCCTGCACCACTGAAAGTGCTTCATTCTGCCCCAGCCCGCACCACTGAAAGTGCTTCATTCTGCCCCAGCCCGCACCACTGAAAGTGCTTCATTCTGCCCCAGCCCACACCACTGAAAGTGCTTCATTCTGCCCCCAGCCCGCACCACTGAAAGTGCTTCATTCTACCCCCAGCCCGGACCACTGAAAGTGCTTCATTTTGCCCCACGCACCACTGAAAGTGCTTAATTCTGCCCCCCGCACCACTGAAAGTGCATCATTCTGCATCCCCCGCACCACTGAAAGTGCTTCATTCTGCCCTTCAGCACCACTGAAAGTGGTTCATTCTGCCCCCCTCCACACCACTGAAAGTGCTTCATTCTCCTCCCCACACCAATGAAAGTGGTTCATTTTGCCCCCCTGCACCACTGAATGTGGTTCATTCTGCCCCCCACACCACTGAAAGTGGTTCATTCCGCACCCCTGCTGCAATGAAAGTGGTTCATTCTGCCCCCCACACCACTGAAAGTTGTTCATTCTGCAAAGTGCACTACTGAAAGTGGTTCATTCTGCCCCCCGCACCACTGAAAGTGGTTCATTCTGCCCCCGCACCACTGAAAGTGGTTCATTCTGCCCACCTGCACCACTGAAAGTGCTTCATTCTGCCCCAGCCTGCACCACTGAAAGTGCTTCATTCTGCCCCAGCCCACACCACTGAAAGTGCTTCATTCTGCCCCCAGCCCACACCACTGAAAGTGCTTCATTCTGCCCCAGCCCACACCACTGAAAGTGCTTCATTCTGCCCCAGCCCGCACCACTGAAAGTGCTTCATTCTGCCCCATGCACCACTGAAAGTGCTTCATTCTGCCCCCACACCACTGAAAGTGCTTCATTCTGCCCCCGCACCACTGAAAGTGCTTCATTCTGCCCCTCAGCACCACTGAAAGTGGTTCATTCTGCCCCCACACCACTGAAAGTGCTTCATTCTGCCCCCACACCACTGAAAGTGGTTCATTCTGCCCCCTGCACCACTGAAAGTGGTTCATTCTGCCCCCGCACCACTGAAAGTGGTTCATTCTGCCCCTGCACCACTGAAAGTGGTTCATTCTGCCCCAGCCCGCACCACTGAAAGTGCTTCATTCTGCCCCAGCCCACACCACTGAAAGTGCTTCATTCTGCCCCAGCCCGCACCACTGAAAGTGCTTCATTCTGCCCCACACCACTGAAAGTGCTTCATTCTGCCCCTGCACCACTGAAAGTGCTTCATTCTGCCACCCTGCACCACTGAAAGTGCTTCATTCTGCCCCCCCACACCACTGAAAGTGCTTCATTCTGCCCCTAAGCACAACTGAAAGTGGTTCATTCTGCCCCCCACACCACTGAAAGTGGCTCATTCTGCCCCCTGCACCACTGAAAGTGGTTCATTCTGCACCACTGCACCACTGAAAGTGGTTCATTCTGCACCACTGCACCACTGAAAGTGGTTCAGTCTGCCCCTGCACCACTGAAAGTGGTTCATTCTGCCCCCCTGCACCACTGAAAGTGGTTCATTCTGCTCCTGCACCACTGAAAGTGGTTCATTCTGCCCCCACACCACTGAAAGTGGTTCATTCTGCCCCTGCACCACTGAAAGTGGTTCATTCTGCCCCCCGCACCACTGAAAGTGGTTCATTCTGCCCACCTGCACCACTGAAAGTGCTTCATTCTGCCCCAGCCTGCACCACTGAAAGTGCTTCATTCTGCCCCAGCCCGCACCACTGAAAGTGCTTCATTCTGCCCCAGCCCACACCACTGAAAGTGCTTCATTCTGCCCCCAGCCCACACCACTGAAAGTGCTTCATTCTGCCCCAGCCAGCACCACTGAAAGTGCTTCATTCTGCCCCCCGCACCACTGAAAGTGCTTCATTCTGCCCCCCACACCACTGAAAGTGCTTCATTCTGCCCCTGCACCACTGAAAGTGCTTCATTCTGCCCCTCAGCACCACTGAAAGTGGTTCATTCTGCCCCCACACCACTGAAAGTGCTTCATTCTCCCCCACACCACTGAAAGTGGTTCATTCTGCCCTCAGCACCACTGAAAGTGGTTCATTCTGCCCCCCACACCACTGAAAGTGGTTCATTCTGCCCCCCACACCACTGAAAGTGGTTCATTCTGCCCCCACACCACTGAAAGTGGTTCATTCTGCCCCTGCCCCACTGAAAGTGGTTCATTATGCCCCCCACACCACTTTAAGTGGTTCATTCTGCCCCCGCACCACTGGAAGTGGTTCATTCTGGCCACCTGCACCACTGAAAGTGCTTAATTCTGCCCCAGCCTGAACCATTGAAAGTGCTTCATTCTGCCCCAGCCCCCACCACTGAAAGTGCTTCATTCTGCCCCCAGCCTGCACCACTGAAAGTGCTTCATTCTGCCCCCAGCCTGCACCACTGAAAGTGCTTCATTCTGCCCCCAGCACCACTGAAAGTGCTTCATTCTGCCCCCCGCACCACTGAAAGTGCTTCATTCTGCCCCTCTGCACCACTGAAAGTGCTTCATTCTGCCAGGCACACCACAGAAAGTGCTTCATTCTGCCCTCATACCACTGAAAGTGCTCCATTCTGCCCCCTGCACCACTGAAAGTGGTTCATTCTGCCCCCTGGACCACTGAAAGTGGTTCATTCTGCCCCCAGCACCACTGAAAGTGGTTCATTCTGCCCCCACACCACTGAAAGTGCTTCATTCTGTCCCCTGCACCATTGAAAGTGTTTCATTCTATACCCTGCACCACTGAAAGTGGTTTATTCTGCCCCTGCACCACTGAAAGTGGTTCATTCTGCCCCCTGCACCACTGAAAGTGGTTCATTCTGCCCCACACCACTGAAAGTGGTTCATTCTGCCCCCCGCAAAACTGAAAGTGGTTCAGTCTGCTCCCGCACCACTGAAAGTGCTTCATTCTGCCCCCGCACCACTAAAAGTGCTTCATTCTGCCCTCCGAACCACTGAAAGTGCTTCATTCTGCCCCTCAGCACCACTGAAAGTGCTTCATTCTGCCCCCAGCCCACACCACTGAAAGTGCTTCATTCTGCCCCTGCACCACTGAAAGTGCTTCATTCTGCCCCCTGCACCACAGAAAGTGGTTCATTCTGCCCCCACACCACTGAAAGTGGTTCAGTCTGCTCCCGCACCACTGAAAGTGCTTCATTCTGCCCCCCTCACCACTGAAAGTTCTTCATTCTGCCCTCTGCACCACTGAAAGTGCTTCAATCTGCCCCTCAGCACCACTGAAAGTGGTTCATTCTGCTCCCCCACCCAACTGAAAGTGCTTCATTCTCCCCTGCACCACTGAAAGTGGTTCATTTTGCCCCCTGCACCATTGAATGTGGTTCATTCTGCCCCCGCACTACTGAAAGTGGTTCATTCCGCACCCCTGCTCCAAAGAAAGTGGTTGATTCTGATCCCCCACAACACTGAAAGTGTTTCATTCTGCCCCCTGCACCACAGAAAGTGGTTCATTCTTCGCCCCTGCACCACTGAAAGTGGTTCATTCTGCCCAACCGCACCTCTGAAAGTGCTTCATTCTGCCCAACCGCACCACTGAAAGTGGTTCATTCTGCCCCAGCCCGCACCACTGAAAGTGCTTCATTCTGCCCCAGCCCACACCACTGAAAGTGCTTCATTCTGCCCCAGCCCACACCACTGAAAGTGCTTCATTCTGCCCCCAGCACCACTGAAAGTGCTTCATTCTGCCCCCAGCCTGGACCACTGAAAGTGCTTCATTTTGCCCCACGCACCACTGAAAGTGCTTCATTCTGCCCCCGCACCACTGAAAGTGCATCATTCTGTGATCCCTGCACCACTGAAAGTGCTTCATTCTGCCCGTCAGCACCACTGAAAGTGGTTCATTCTGTTCCCCCACACCACTGAAAGTGCTTCATTCTCTCCCCGCGCCACAGAAAGTGGTTCATTTTGCCCACCACAGCATTGAATGTGGTTCATTCTGCCCCCGCACTACTGAAAGTGGTTCATTCCGCACCCCTGCTCCAATGAAAGTGGTTCATTCTGCCCCCCACACCACTGAAAGTGGTTCATTCTGCACCCCTGATCCAATGAAAGTGGTTCATTCTGCCCCCACACCACTGAAAGTGGTTCATTCTGCCCTCTGCACTACTGAAAGTTGTTCATTCTGCCCCCGCACCACTGAAAGTGGTTCATTCTGCCCCCGCACCACTGAAAGTGGTTCAATCTGCCCACCCGCACCACTGAAAGTGCTTCATTCTGCCCCAGCCCTCACCACTGAAAGTGCTTCATTCTGCCCCAGCCCGCACCACTGAAAGTGCTTCATTCTGCCCCAGCCCACACCACTGAAAGTGCTTCATTCTGCCCCAGCCCGCACCACTGAAAGTGGTTCATTCTGCCCCCCGCACCACTGAAAGTGCTTCATTCTGCCCCCCTGCACCACTGAAAGTGCTTCATTCTGCCCCAGCCCACACCACTGAAAGTGCTTCATTCTGCCCCAGCCCACACCACTGAAAGTGCTTCATTCTGCCCATGCACACCACTGAAAGTGCTTCATTCTGCCCCAGCCTGCACCACTGAAAGTGCTTCATTCTGCCCCAGCCCGCACCACTGAAAGTGGTTCATTCTGCCCCAGCCCGCATCACTAAAAGTGGTCATTCTGCCCCTCTGCATCACTGAAAGTGCTTCATTCTGCCCCCAGCCCACACCACTGAAAGTGCTTCATTCTGCCCACCCACACCACTGAAAGTCCTTCATTCTGCCCCCTGCATCACTGAAAGTGGTTCATTCTGCCCCCACACCACTGAAAGTGCTTCATTCTGCCCCCAGCCCACACCACTGAAAGTGCTTCATTCTGCCCCCTGCACCACTGAAAGTGCTTCATTCTGCCCCAGCCTGCACCACTGAAAGTGCTTCATTCTGCCCCAGCCCACAACACTGAAAGTGCTTCATTCTGCCCCCGCACCACTGAAAGTGCTTCATTCTGCCCCAGCCTGCACCACTGAAAGTGCTTCATTCTGCCCCCAGCCCACACCACTGAAAGTGCTTCATTCTGCCCCAGCACCACTGAAAGTGCTTCATTCTGCCCCCACACCACTGAAAGTGCTTCATTCTGCCCCCTGCACCACTGAAAGTGCTTCATTCTGCCCCTCAGCACCACTGAAAGTGGTTCATTCTGCCCCCACACCACTGAAAGTGCTTCATTCTGCCCCTGCACCACTGAAAGTGGTTCATTCTGCCCCCTGCACCACTGAAAGTGGTTCATTCTGCCCCTGCACCACTGAAAGTGGTTCATTCTGCCCCCAGCACCACTGAAAGTGGTTCATTCTGCCCCCTGCACCACTGAAAGTGGTTCATTCTGCCCCCACACCACTGAAAGTGGTTCATTCTGCCCCTGCACCACTGAAAGTGGTTCATTCTGCCCCCCACACCACTGAAAGTGGTTCATTCTGCCCCTGCACCACTGAAAGTGGTTCATTCTGCCCTCCACACCACTGAAAGTGGTTCATTCTGCCCCCCTGCACCACTGAAAGTGCTTCATTCTGCCCCACCGCACCACTGAAAGTGCTTCATTCTGCCCCAGCCTGCACCACTGAAAGTGCTTCATTCTGCCCCCAGGTCAGTCCACTGAAAGTCCTTCATTCTGCCTCCACACCACTGAAAGTGCTTCATTCTGCCCCCGCACCATTGAAAGTGCTTCATTCTGCCCCCAGCACCACTGAAAGTGCTTCATTCTGCCCCCACACCACTGAAAGTGCTTCATTCTGCCCTGCACCACTGAAAGTGCTTCATTCTGCCCCCACACCACTGAAAGTGGTTTATTCTGCCCCCACACCACTGAAAGTGGTTAATTCTGCCCCCGCACCACTGAAAGTGGTTTATTCTGCCCTGCACCACTGAAAGTGCTTCATTCTGCCACCCCGCAACAATGAAAGTGCTTCATTGTGCCCCCCACACCAACGAAAGTGGATCATTCTGCCCCACCTTTTTTCCCCCCCCAAACCCCTGAAAGGTTTTTTTCCCCCCCTTTTTATTTTCCCCCCCCCACCCCCCCCACCACTG